>NC_141620.1:5561500-5867069 GCF_047967505.1 Dipteris shenzhenensis | reverse complement strand
AATCGCATGTGAGGCATTAACTGTCAATCCTACTTTCTTTTTCTCCAAAGCAATGCGCTTCCTACATTCTGGAATTTCATGCCCAAGCTTGTGACAGTAGTTGCATCTTTTCTTCTTTGACTTATCTGCTGTATTTTTAGATGCATTGGAGGAATTGCCACTGTTAGGCCCATACTCAGACTTGCCCATAGGCTTGGAAGCCTTGCCTCTTCCTATCTGATGTCAAGCAAATGCATGATCAGGAATAATAGCTTGTCTATTAGCTCGACTTTGCTCTTCCTGCAAAAGCAAAGTGACTAGCTGATCAAAAGAGTAGTGGTCCGGATTACCCATGGCCACTAATCGAAGGGTTGTAGCAAACCCTTGATATGTATCTAGCAGTCCATTCAATGTGGTACTGACAAGCTGAGAATTTGGCACCACCTCATCCATATTGGCAAGTTGTTCCATGAGGTCCTTGGCCTTTGTCAGGTATGCATCCATAGAGTCACCTTCATTCATACTGACTTCCTGCAATTGCCTTCTTAAATATGCAACACGTGCCTCATTGCGAATCTAATAAAGAGAAGCCAATTTGTCCCAAGCATCCTTTGTTGTCCTGCAAGACCGGATGTGTGGAATAATGATTCTCTTACATGATAAAGCAATACATGAATGTGCATTTGCATCTCTTGCATCCCATCTTGATTGTTTTTGAGTTGGAGGAGCAGCAGCAGGGATGCTAGAGGATAAGGCATCAGGAGTAGTACCCTCTGCAGAGGGACCAGCAGTAGGGCCCGCCACTGTAGCATTGGCGGGCCTCAGATCAACCCCAGAAACAATATTCCAAAAGTGCCTTGCAACAAGAATATGTTTCATGAGATAAGGCCACATCGGATAGTTGGTCCCATCCAATTTATCATCCTCACGAAGAATGCCAAATAAGTCGTGATTGTTCCCAGCCATTGTAAATAGTACTGATAGAAATGCACTGACAAAGTGACAAAAGGATAGTCTCAAGGCTTTAAACTACAAAAATATGTCTTATTGTCCCAAATACCTGTGAGCCAACAATAGATATTTCCAAGAGGCTGCACTAGGCCTCAAGGCAACACGGTGCCTTTTCTTGCTCAGATGATAAAATAGAGATAGCAAAAAGACTGAAAATATGTGCAGCAAGGTATAGGAACAGAGATACCAGCTGAAATTGAGCTCCCAACACAAAAGCCCCAAATTTTGTTGGCCTGAGTGATGACGTGGCACAATGTGACAGTCCTGAACCTGAATTTTACTGAAAACTTCAATTTTTGGAAGAATTTCAGTTGTCAACCTTGTCCACAGTATTGTATTGACAGGTTGAAGGTCCAAATGTCAAAAGCCCTAAATTTTCCTGTTGGAAATTAGGGCTTGACAGTAAAAACTGTCAAAAAATAGTAAGAGACAGCAAATGTTGCTTGTAAATCAGCTTCTGGTCCCCTGAACTTAAGGCTGAGACCCAAAAGACCTCTGTAGGTAGAATATGACAGACCACAGAGCTGCTGCAGCAGGTTTAAGTGCAAAAAGCGACTGGAGCAGAGCTGGAACAGCCCTCAGACACCTCGAAATGTGAGCATGGCTGCAAATGTCTCCTGTGGAGGGCTCTGGACAGGTCGCGACAGCAGGATGCCTCCTGCTGATGGCACTGGAGAGGTCGCGGGATATGGGCGCCTAGATCTGAGTTTGGTTGAGGTCGCTGGAGCTGGGCGCCTGGATCTGCAGCACAAAAATGGTGACAGATGGCCACAGGTGCTGTAGAAGACCTCGAAAAGGCTGCAGCAGGGCCTAGAGGTAGTCACCTCTGCTGGAAAGCAGCAATGAGGTAAGTTATGGCGACAAAATGGCTCTGGAAGCCTTAGACAGCAGTTGAAGAGCCTCGAACAGGCTGGAACAGTGACAACCAGCAGAGCAGCAGACTCCCAATGAGCAATGGAGGACTCGGGGGGCTGAGGAGAGCTGGAAGACAAAAGCAATACCCGCTCTGATACCACTGAAGGATCGATAAACGAGAGAGCAAGCACAAGATTCAAGAGTCGATGGATATCAGCCGTCACATCTACTAGATTAGATGAAAAGAGAAGTACATAGTACTTGAAGGTAGACCCTAGGACTAAGTGTCCTAGGTGTCACATAGGACTAAATGTCCTATGTGGCATAAAAGGCACTAAAACACTAGAGTGCCTATAACTATGCCTACAAGGCACGTACCAGGGCCCATAGGGCATCACTAGAACCGGGAGAAGATGGCCTACACATTCAATGACATTACACTTGAAGGGAGCAGTAAAATAAATGACTACGCTTCAGCACCATTGCAAATCATGTACGCCATCACATATCTTCCTTTACATTATATATTCAAGTCCCTCAATCACTATGTGCTGCAAATTGCCTGGACTTGATAAGATCCTCTTGAGGGACACACATACTCAAGGTGTGCCCCATTTCCCAATATCACATTCAGTTTGCATTAGATCCTTACAAATGTGCTAGACACCTCACATACTCAAGGTGTGCCCCCTTTCCCAATATCATATTCAGTTTGCATTAGATCCTTACAAGTGTGCTAGACACCTCTAGTTTCTTTCTCATGATGTGACAAAGATTTCAGTCATAGCACCAGTCATTCTCTATGAACACAGCTTAGGGACCAGGACTGTAGGACAGAAAGCCCATGTGCTATATGCCATCCTATTGGCTGAAACAGGAATGAATTTGAAGCGACGAAGATATACCCCATATATGCCTTCAAGAACACAGGCAGTAAGAAAACCACAAGAGAAGCTATGAAAGCAAAAAAGAGGAAAAAACAATGTAGAGAAGGAAAAAAAGGGTAGAGAGACAAAAAAAAATGGATGCTGGAATTGGGAATAAACAGCAAATGACTGCAGAAGGAGCAAGAGGAGTAATATGGCAGGACAAAGCCTTAACATGCATATAGAAAGATCCAAAGGCCAAAGCAGAATATTATCGTCTACCGTGGACAGCGTAGATAGAGACATATGAAACTCTTCGATACCTCAACGATAGACAGATAAAATAACAGACAAATGCAGGATAGGGGTAAGCTCACATGAGCTTGAACTAGATAAGGCAGATGCATCGATATGCCAAGGGAAGAGAGGAAGTGCGAGGTATGCAACACAAGGGAAGTAGAAGATGAGGAATAAATGCTAGCAAGATATGCAGCTTATAAAGAAATTAGTAAGGTAGCAATAAAAAGATTTAAATATTCATATCTGCAAAAGACCAAAAAGGCCTATGACACCAAAATCTAACATAAATCATGCTCACAGATCCCATGTAGGCTGAAAATATATCTCAGAGATGCAGAATGTCAAGAAGTTGGGCTAGGGGTCCAAAGCCCCTGGTGTCTCTGAAACATATACCTTTGTAAGAGAGTAATATATCCAGTCGTACAAGTTCATATTTTTGTTATTCTAAAGTCCAAATTTCTACATTGAAAATAAAAGAGAAGGAAAATGAGCTAACAAAATGTTTTATTAAAAAAGGGTACATACCTAGTAAGCAACGCAATGCATATGTCATCATCAATGCCCAAGCATAAGTAGCTATACTAGGTTTCGAAAGAGCCACGGTATCTGTTGGGCAACCCCAGTGCTTACTAGATTACATCAAGTATCTATACATGGAGGAACCCAACTTTGTGAAGCGCTTGGCCTGTTTCTGTGCCAATCTTACAAAGTTCTCTACAAATAAAAAAGCCTCATCTTCAAGTGCCCCCCCCCCCCCCCCCCCCGGGGCGGCCGAATCTGTTGAGATGCTTATCCCTAGACCAGAAAGTGACATTATATGTGGAAGAGCCCCTTGACGAGGTAAGGGCGGAGATGGAAGCAGCTCAAGTGCCTACCGCAAGGTAGCCTAACATCATGGGGAGGAGTGACTTGGTCCAAGAACCATTGTAAGTGCCCCCAGTTGTGAGATATGCCGCCCGCCTCACTACGATGCTTGTTGATATCAATGGTACCCTCCTACTAGCTACTAGAGGATAGATCCACCCTGATCACCCACTCACTCCCTTCATGATACCGTTGTCTAGTCTTTTCCTCACACCACCAAATCCACCTATCCACCACCCACTTGATCGTTCCTCTACAACTGAGTGTAAAGCCTTGCGCTGTAAACTCAGATTCAAGACCAAGCATCATCTTCCAACTGAGACACAGACCAAACGACAATATCATCATTTGGATTGTAGAGAAAAAAGGGACATTATCCGCCAAAATGAGTAGGAATTATCAAACATTTTGTTTAATAGTAACTCCAAGGACTTCTGGTAGAAGTTTCTCGATCGCAGGTCCCCATCCTCCTCATCCAATCTTCCAGCACACATATACACACACCCTATAGGAAAACCCTCACTAGCTAACACTAGCTACCCCGCATTACCTCTTGTTTCCTCTTCACCACCAATAATATCAAACACACAACCTTCAAACCACACAATTGCCAAGCCAAAGATCGTGATGGTGGGCTATGGACTGAGTACATTGCACATGACTCCATACCCTAGCCCCAATCTTAGCAAAAGTATTCAGAAAACAGACCGTAGTTCACTATTGGTAAAATTCACCTTGATCTACGTACGTAGGATGTCTACATTCCCAAAGTCTACCAATGTCTTCACACACCAAAGCAATCTTTTCTTCTCTGACCCTAGAGCTGTTTCCTCCTTGGATCTACATCCAGTTCTAACTCTGAAGTCACTTGATCTGAGATCTGAATCTCATACTCAAACCAAATTCAACTTTGCACTTGAAAGTTGAGTGTGATCCCAAGGCCACTCCACTGCCCGAGGAGATGGTCTCTTGGAAAACCACATCCCCGCTGATCACCACCAACTGTGTCAACGGATGGTACAAGTGGCACACACCTTGGACTCTTCATGAAGATACACCTCTAACTCCATGGGTCACACTGTGAACATGGATCCAAGTGTAGGACCTGAATACCTGGAGATGTCTAATGATGGGCTTCTTTCCAAAATAAACCTCCAAAGCATCTTTCCCTCGACTACCAATTCAGGACATGTATGACAGCATTAACTGCACCTGACCAAAATGATCATTGAAGGTCCTTCCCCCCCAACATGCTCAGCCCCATCTCGACTATCACCCTATCTTCCGTTCTCCCACCCTGTTTTGCCTGGATGCCTTGGCCGTTGTCAATTATTACTTGATCCCGGTCTGTCTGTAGTACTTGTCAAATTCTCTCAACATAAACTCTCTACCTCTATCAATACCAAATATCTTCAATTTATGGCCGGGGTCTCGAGTTCCATCTTTGCTTCCCATTCTCGGGAACTTGTCAAAGTTCTAAGACTACTTTGACAATATGTATATCCAAGTCATTCGACTATAGTCATCAATGACCGTGATGAAGTAAACGGATCAAATTTAGGCACATGGACTCTCTAGGAAATACTAAAAAAGAGTAGAGGCAACACAGAAAAGGTTTCTCATAGGAGAGTCAGGAATCAAGGTACAAACCCCTTACCCCATCATGTCAACACAGGCATGGATGATATCAACGGAAGGGGAAGCACTATGTCAACACATTCACCTATCTTAACAAAGTGGTTAAGATAGGTGGATTCAAATACACTCACAGAAAGCTATGGATGCAACAAAAGACAATGGCTCATACAAAGACGGAATAAATTGACTCGAGTTTAGAGAGGTAAATGCCACAGGTCTTCCTTTGAAAGAGGAACAAATTAGAGAATGGATAACAAAGAAAATGTTGGAGGCAGCAGGCTAGGTATGAACTAGGAGAGGAAATGGAATTTTACAAGAAAGATCAATCCTATGTTGAAATATGGGAGACAAGGTTACCTTAAAGAACATTGCTCAATCTTCAAGAAACGCATACTGTGCAAAACGAGACCAGCGTTCGATCTCCACAGTCAAGCTTATATGCACATCAAGGAGAAACCAAGTAATGATGACATTCATTGACAACCTATGAGACCTTTTTGGCCAACCAACAAAACAATAAGATCATATTTGAAGGAGGTGTTGGAAACTGACACAAAATCTTGGGCAAAGCTAGCCAATAAAGTACTACGTAGTCCATTCTAAGAGCTGATATCAACATTACTCGTGGATAATTGGATCTGTCCCCCATAGATCATGTTGCCAAGATGCAAACTGAAATTGAGGAGGCCTCCAAGTGGGCAGATGTTGTAAAACGTAAGCTTGCAAAGGCAAGTGTTTCAACCACTCTACTTGAGCAATAGCAAAGAGCCAGTAAGGCTCTCAACATCAAGGGTTCGCGGATTCCCCGCCGTTTCATATGCCACCACCTTTGTGGCCTCCACCCTGGGGGTACCCGACCATGGCATTGAGGGACTGTGGTAGGTTGGATGAGATCTCACTAGAAAGAAGCCTCTAGTGATACGCTTCAAAGACACGCAAAGCATTGCGAAAGCGCACAGCTCTCTGAGATCACCCACAGTTCACATGGATGAGGATCTTACTCCTTTATGGGTAGAGAAGGGATGAGTCCTCCTACAGCAGCGGGATGCCGAGAGCGGGAAGGGAAAGTACGTAGTGGTATGTAAGGGACGGATCCTGACTGAAGCTAGACAAGGACCGTGGACAGCCCGCCAAGGGAGGCGGGGTATATGAGACTCATAGATAGAGACCCTGACCTTTACCGTTTGCAGCTGTAATGGAACCTTATGGTCAGAGCAAGGGAACTTCTTGGAGTCAGACACAAGACAAGACATTGTCTTCTACACAGAGAGACATCAGGGCCCAAAGGACCACTACTGCCAATCAGTGGATACATTTGGAAGTTAGCCTTTTGGGAAAGAGACCAAAGAGACGAGGGGTACGAGGATCAGGGGGCGTTGCAATTTTGTATAGATCAAGTGTGGAGCAATTAGACCGATATGTGAGTTCCTTCGTATCTGGGTCCCGAGCACATAATCACGGGATACCTTAATCGAAATTTGCTATTTTCCCTGGAGACCTCACACTTTGCCTGGGGGCTTCATCCTTGGAGATTTTAACATCAGGAGCGCTGACCGTCACGTACCGATTATTGATTACGGTAGGCAGCCTAGAGGGATGTTTGAGCTTTATGTGCCCTCATGAAGCCACGTTTTGCAACTGTAGACGAACATTCATCTTCATGAAAATCTAAGGGTGTGAATCTTATGGATTTTAAAAAGCTATTTTTGGTCTTAGTTTTTGGATTTCGAGGTCTGTCATCGTTTGCTTCCAATCCTCCCGCGACCCATTGTTTGCTTCCAAGGTGCTTCTCACGGTGTCTCCCTATGCAACAATTAACCCCTCTCATGCTCCCATTTCTTAGACAAGGCTGTCAAGATTTTGTTCACCTCGTGGGTATGATCCTGGCTTTGAAATTCTGCCTTGGTTAATGGTAATCGATCGAAGCACGTGCCATCTTAGATTCCTCACCTTGCTGAATCTACACCAAGTTCGCAGGGAGCCGGGATCATCATGATTCGTCACCCTATTGAATCTACACCAAGTTCGCACGGAGCGGGATCGTCATGACCGACTAACCAAAGGAAACGTTCAAAGAGAAGCACATAAAAAGGCATATTAAGGACCCCTTTTTGACTGAAACTGAACTCTTCCTTTGCCTTGCAGCAGCAAGCGAAAGACGGGATGTCAAGTAGATAGTGAATCTGAGGCATCACGATATGTCTTGTGACGGAATAACCTGTAGGAAAAGTCACACAGCAAAGCAGTGAACCAGGCCGCTAAACAATGTAAGTTGGAGCGACAAGCTACATTAAGTACTTGAGGGAGGTGATCGTGTCAATAAGTGGCAAAGAAGTCACGAAGTAGCTTGAAGAGCCAGCAAGCAAGTGAACCAAGTCAACAAGAAGCTGTAGCTAGCGCACAATCAGAGGAGCCACACCTCATATCTACATCAATGCATTAAGAAACTGCATCATCGAGAATCTGGATCCAGGGGGAGCAATGGCGGCCGTGCATGGCTTGTTTGGCAAGCCAGCGCCAATTGTATACCAATTTCTTCATGTGACGGAATCGGCTAGACTCCATGGGGGGAAGAAGAAGGGGAAAGAGATCAGGAGGGTGACAAAGCTGTGGCTTCTGCTGCTACTGGGGCAACTGAAGAAGGAGATATGGCAGGACAATCTAAAAAGAAGGGTAAATGTAAGAGGGAGGAGCAAGCAGCGACGACGAAGAGGCTAATGGTAGAGGCTTATTTGTACTTTCATAGGAGGGGGTTCAAGATGGCATACAATTCTCTAGATTCAAAGTTCAAACGACTGCTATGAGCAAGATTGCAAGAAGCGGATGTGAATTAATGTTGTAGATCTGGAGAAAACGTTACTTTCAAAGTTGGTAGTAGCAGTAGACAACATTGGGGAGACAGGCCATGCTTCCTTGATTGGTAACTTGCAATCCGTGTCGATAGGCAACGATCGACTACACTGCCCCTCGCTATTGATTACACACTTTTCTCAAGCTCTACCCTCTGTTGTTTCTCCGGACTTGATTCGATCAGTTGAATTGGTGTCACAAGCTACGCAACGTTTTGTCCTTACAATTTCTTGACACATTCTTGTGCCACAGATGTAGGGGAGCAAAACTGTACACAGACATGCAACCCGATCATGCTCTAGGCTCCTCCTGCAACGAAGAGACGGCCTTTACCGACCATGCCTTTCCATCTAGCTATCCCCGTACATGATATTCAAGCGGCTAAGACTTTTACGAAATGTAAGACGATTGGTTGGGTTTTTCCAGGTTTAGATGTTCGTGTCGAATTTGCCACATCAAGTTTCTTGCCAACTTGCATTTGTCAGTATATATTTAGAAAATTGACCTCGCTTCTGGAATAGGAAAACAATGCAATTGTCAAACAAGACTTCACTGGCACTCCCTCATGACCGAATTCGATGCAATGATAATGCATGGATCAGGGAGAGGGTCCGGCTCGTAGTAGTTGATCGATGGAATCCTCCTTTAGTTGCCTCGCTCGCTATCTGCCAACTCTTGAACTGGCCCTCAAACTGAACTTGATATTGCATATGGTTTTTTAGAGGCTTGACGATCTGCTAACTAGGGCGCGATGCCTTCCTGGAGGCTTATAAATCCACGATGCAACAGAATGCCTTGGCGGGGAAGGGAGCGACAAGTGATG
Organism: Dipteris shenzhenensis; assembly: GCF_047967505.1. Classification (NCBI taxonomy): domain Eukaryota; kingdom Viridiplantae; phylum Streptophyta; class Polypodiopsida; order Gleicheniales; family Dipteridaceae; genus Dipteris; species Dipteris shenzhenensis. The sequence goes on along the minus strand of NC_141620.1, from coordinate 5,857,883 downwards.
AAGAGAAGAAGCTAGGAAAGGGAAGAGTGGTGCTTAAGAGTCAAGACCTATAAGGTAATGACTCCAAAATCATGGGCTGAGCAAGATCCTCGAGGACAAAAGGTGTACACCCCTTTGAAATCCCATTCTATTCGAAAAGAATCCAACACAGATTATCCTTGCTTTTTTTCTAGATTATCTTTTTCTTTTGGAAGAACTTTATGCCTTTCAATTCCTTCATTGGGTGGACACAGATATCAAGTGTTCCATCAATCCGAACGCTGCAAACGGATTCAAAGCCTGCAAGTTTCATTGATGGGCTGGTGGAGGGAACTCGAGCTCAAAGCTCAACAAAGAGACGGGAGGAAGGGAACTTGCAATGGACTTACCACGTTCGACTACGATTACGACTATTGACACTCACGTAATATGCCAACACCTTATCCATTCGCGAGACTTATTCTTGACACTAATATTCTTGGCGTTTATATTATTGGTGCTTATATTCTTGACGCACGGGGAAGGGCCCGTTCCCTAAGAGTATAACTCTTTGAGGAAGGAAGCGCGCCGCCTCCCCACCCACAATATGTGTGGTTATAATAATTATATATTATATATTATCATACAAATATTTTGAATTACTGGTCCATTCAAAATTGCTTCTTTTCAATCTGAATTCTTACAACATTCCTCTCTTTTGATACATGTTTTCGATGCAAAGGAGCAAGGACATCCAAGCTAGATGCAAGATCGAATGATATGGACACCTTTATTCATATGATTGTAGTCCATGTGACAATATTGCAATGAGGATCAGTTATGAGCTATTGTGAGTCGCCTTATTCATGTATTTGTTGGGCTTCAACTCCCAAGATGGACAAACAATATGGCCAAGCCTCTCACATCACAGGCTTCTCTATCCCCCCGGCCCCCACTTGGAGCTAACCATACCTTTCTTTTTTTTTTAGCTTATCCATCCCACTCCCACCACCGAGCACATCCCACTGCACATTTACCACCTATCAAGAGATCCACGTCGATCAAAAACTAGCCCTCGCATATGCCGCCCGCTTCTCTACTTTGGTTGTTGACCTCAACGATTATCCCTCTCCTAGAGGATAGAGCTACTCTTGTCACCCGTTCCCTCCACAACAATCCTTCCCACATACCACTGAAGTCCACCCAACTGCCAACCATCAGATCAGTCCCCTGTTGGCACGATGATGAATGTAAGGCCTTGCACAGCCAGCTTAGATTCGAGAACAAGGATCATCTTCTGACCAAGGTTGAGAACAAACGAGAATACCATCGTCTAGTCCGTCAAAAGAATAGGGTACTAAACATCTCGTGTAGAAACAACTCCAAGGATTTTTCGCAAAAGTTTCTCGAGCGGAGGCCCACATTTCCCCTCACAGACCTAACCATCTAGAGCACTTACGTATGCACCATCTACACATCCCCAACCAACCTACACCAAAACTTCCATAATTACCTTGTCGTACCTCCTCCTCGATCTTCACCATAGTTACCTCACCCTACCTCCTCAAACTCTTTACCACTGGTGATATCGAGCACGCTACTCTCAAGTTACACAACGGCCGAACCCAGGATTATGAGGGGCTATGCATTGCACATATGTTTAGTACCCTAGCACCAAGCTTGGCAAAACTATTCAACAAAGTCGTTTGCACCACTTTTCCCCATGCCTGAACACTTAACACCATTGTCCTAATCCATAAGGTAGGATCTGATGAGCCTAAAAAACTATCGGACCATCATGATGGGACATGTTTTGTCCAAGATTTATGCATCAGCACTTGACACTCAAGTTAGTTAGTTGGAAAGTCGTTTGCACCAATTTCCCCCATGCATGAACAGTTAACACCATTGTCCTAATCCATAAGGTAGGATCTGATGAGCCTAAAAAACTATCGAACCATAATGATGGGACATGTTTTGTCCAAGATTTATGCATCAGCACTTGACACTCAAGTTAGCTAGCACTTGACACTCAAGTTAGTTAGTTGGCGGAGTGTTGAGGGATTCAAAGCTATGGGGCAAGCTGATTTCCACATAGATCATGCTACGTTGGACCACCTCTTCACATTGAGAGTTGTCACTGAGAAGTATTGAACATGAAAGCAGACAGTTTATGTTGTTTTGTGGATTTCCACAAAGTCTTTGGCACAACGTCGATTCCAACTGTTCAGGCAACTTCTGGATCCAGGGTACACCCACGAGTCACGACATCATTCGAGCTTTTTCAGACACTGTGTGAGCGGGTATCAAGCAGAGTAAAGACGTCAACTGGGTGGATAAAGGAAATGAGATAAGCTCCTGCAAGTGCAAAGGAGAGCACAGCAGAGCCCAAATAGAGGACGATTGCAAACTTTTTCTACAGTGATCCGAGTCAAGGGCAATAGGGGACAAGATGCAAGAGAGCACGACTGAACAAATCTCACCTCATGTAGACTCTCACATGAAGACCGCACACATCTCCTCTATACTATTTGACATGGCGAGACAGACCACTAGAGTGATGCTAGCACTTGCCTAACAAAACGAGCAACCTCTCGGAGATTACAGAGTGGTCATGCTGAGCACTAGCAACGTCCCATTATATTGATTTCCTTCCTCGACAACGTCAACCATCACTATGATGTTATTATGACTATGTAGCATTTAGTATGGGTGTTGATGCTCTAATAGCTCCACCCTTTCAACTTGTTTTGTATCAGGCTTCTCATAGTCTCATAGACCCCTCAGTCTTCCGAAGACTTTGTTGAACTTTCTTTCTTTCTCTCCATGTGCCATACCCCTCCGTTAAGCTTTCTCACTCTCTATCCATGTGCCATACCCCTCCGTTAAGCTTTCCATACCCCCCGCTCAACTCTCCATTCCAGCCCTCCGAAGGAGAGGGGAAGCCTTTCCCTTCCTTGGGTTGGTTTGATCCCCTCGCGAACTCATGGATTAGTTTCCAGCCAAGATGTAATGTGAGGAGGGAACACACAAAGATCTTTGCTGCCTCAACTCTCACAAGCAGATACTCTTAATCATTCGTAGCTTGAGCCCCTACAAAAGTGCAGTTTGAGAAGACATACAAGAGACAATATGAATGCACGCGCATTTCCAGAAAGCAAGAGCAGATTTTTCACTTCCAGCAGATTAAGGTACTCAAGTCCAATTGCAGCAGTGGAAAAGAAAGTTTAAAAAGGACTAGCAAGCAAGAAGTCATACAGAGGTAATACAAAAACGCAATAGATCTCCTCCCGCCCCACAACCAGCTTGTAATATTCACGAAATTATCAACAGACATATTACGAAGTCAATGAATGAAGGAAGAGATGAAAGTGAAAGTGGACACAAGAAAGTCAGCAACGCCAATCTTCACGAGGAGGACGCAAATACGAAGCAAGTTCCAACAATGCGATGTTGTAAGAATTGGGGGAATGCCAGATGGATTGCATGACAAAGAGTGGGACACACGAGAAGTTCAACAGCCTCATAGAACGAATACCAAACATTAAATAGGACAACAATTACATATGCGGGATCTATTAGAAGAGGTCATATGCTTGTATCTATTCTAGAAACAGGGCAGCAAAGTTAAAGATCCTAAGACAAACTCACAAACTAAATGGCATGAAGATTTGGATATCAGAAGAAAGTTAGAACAAAAAGATCTTCTGTTTACAAAGTAGAGAGAGCTCTTATCTGAGAGTTCAAATCTAAGCACAATGGAGATACTACAAGACATATACAAACTACCGTAGATCTTCTTGGACATCCGCTGCTAGAAGACCACAGCGGATCACACGCACAGACCAGCACTCCATCACAGGTTTCCTGACAATGCAGCCTCATTTACCACCAGGCCCCCCCACCTCGGCCACAGTTCCGCATTTCTCTCATGTATAAGCTTTGATGTGATTTGATATACCTTTGTAAGACTAGAATATGTCCAATCATACAAACTTAGATTTTTTGTTGTTCTAAAGTCCAAAAATCTACACAGAAAAAAAAAGAGAAAACAAAAGAGAAGAAAAAAGAGGTAACAAAAACTTTTTTGAAAAGCAAAAGGAAGACATACTTAGCAAGCAAAGCAACACTTATGTTGTCATCAATGCCCAAGCATAAGAAGCTATACTGGGTTTCTAAAGACCCGCGGATTCTCTTGGGCAAACCCAGTGCTTACTGAAAAACGTCAAATAAACAAAAGAGAAAGAAAACAAGAAAGGAAGAAGAAAGGAAGAAGGTGACTAAGCAAAAATAAACAAGCAAATAGATTTGATGTGATTTGATTATGTTATATTCAGTGGGGTGATGATTCTCGATTAGAGGCTCTACCCTATCAGCTCATTGTATCAGGTTTCTTTCAGTCTCATAGACCTTCGGTCTTTCGAAGACTTTAATAAACTCTCTCTCTCTCTCTCTCTCTCTCTCTCTCTCTCTCTCTCTCCTCTGCTAAATATATAAGGTCCGAAAATTATACCTTCCTTATCTGGCCAAAATTTCACACTGGTGCCCGTACGAGACTTTTCCTCATAAGCAAGCTCCTTGCTAGAGAGTCCACTGACAGGCTTTCCTTTTTCAAAAACTTGACAGTATTCCCTCCCATTTCTCCACACCGTGACCTCCAGCCTCTATTCACAAAGTCAAACTATGAGCATGATATTCACAACCTTTTGGGTGTCGAAATTCTGGAGCAGTCGTGCAAATTTTAGAACATATGATTTCCCATGGCAATCCAAAACAGGCACACTTTCAGAAAGTAATTATGTCCAGAAGCATTTGTCTTTGCAGAGTAGAACATTCAGCCCCGTTTAATCATTAGACCGTACGCAAAGCATAACTACATCTTATAAAGCTCAAAAGCAGATGAAACTTAACCACGTTACCTACAAGTCCTCTGGTTGGTTCAATTCAAACATCAGGGGTCCAAATCACGTGAAGAATCTTCACAAAAGCAGACTTCACTAGCAATAGATTATATTACAAGGAGTGAAAGACTTGCAAATAGCAACTCCAAATCTGACCAACCTCGGAAAGTGCATTGACAACGGATACACCAACGCCATGTAACCCGCCAGACACACTATATCCACTGCTGTCACCTCCGAATTTTCCTCCAGCATGAAGAACCTAAAAAATGATGGCATTATGTGCTGTTAAAGTTGATAAAATGCTTTCTGCACTGACAATTTCTTGAAACGCAGATTCGGGAAGAATCAAACTTGACAGAAGGCTCTACATTCCCACAGATGTTTATGGTAGTTCGCCAGATTACTCTTTTGGCCTAAACTTTGGGGCAAAAATATTACATAATTGCTGGACCACCATAGAGCAATAGCTCATTCTGTTCCCAATTTATCAAAATAGTTACTATTAAACAAGCAATAACATCAAAAACAAGAGCTACTATTAAACTCGTTTGCAAGATTTGACACCGACAAAACTGGGCTATTCAAGAGCTTCACTGAACACTGGAACTTTACCTCCTCAATACTTCTTGCATTTCATATTACAACTGTCTACAGATGTTCTCCAGCTTTCTTATTCAAAAATTCAGGCTGCATCCTAATTTGCTTTTTAATCCTTGTTTCAAGGGACCTACCCAGCTTGCCAAGTAAGTCGTACTTGAATTTCAGCAATCAAACATGGGGAAAATCACCTTCTATCTAATTACTTTTATCGATGACAAAAGGATATCAGATATGTGACACGTAATTCTATATGGCTACCTGAAAATATCTCAGCTATAACTGGGATTACATAATACATGCCATGCCTTTTAAAAATTTATTCCGAGGTACTGAGCTTGTAGAAAGCGCACTGTCCATTACAGGTGGATCTCACTCAGGAAATGAAATATAATGTCGATACATGCCCAGGTGTGTTTCCCAACTTGTCATGAAAACAAAACCATATGCTGTGTGCTTCAATGTATAAAAAAAGCTTCAAACCACAAACTTCACTATGCATAGCATGACGTACATGCTGCAATGATGCAATATAATCTACGGAATCCTGTGACACTTCTTATGTCACCAGCCCCAAAAGCAACTGCACGTTCATGCACCAAAAGATGTCTATTTTAGCATTCACATGTTAATATGTGATCCACACAGTGTATTTGTTCTTTCTCCTGCTCCTAGCTTAACTCCCCTTTCCTCCATTCACCCCGGTTCTCTTCCCTCATCTGGGAACATAGTTTAATCGCCACTCATACGGTATCCTCAGCCTAGCAGTGCAGGCCACATTGGGTGGGTGAAAATCTTGAAATTTTGATGTTGTATCAATGAACGCTGTAAAGATGCCAGACCACTGGGGCAGCACCCTGGCCCATCTCTTGTGCAGTATTAACTAGCCTCCTTGACTCATGGAACACCATCAGTACCTTTAAGGGCTTCACCAATGTGGCACTTCAAGTTGGCCATTTGTGCAGTATCTCCTAACCTCCTTGACTCATCGAAAACCAGTAGTATTGATGCAGCTCGAATCACAAGTTCCATCACAATTCCAAACAGCTGACTATACAGATAGCCTTCTCACACACTGCTCAGACAGGAGATGATGAGAATCTATGCGTGCCAAGTGATGGGCACAAGACCTGCTCCATAAGCTAGGCCTAGCCTTGGCAGGGGAGAAGGCCAACCAGAGGTTGACCTAGCAACAGGAATAGCCAACCACACAGTCACATGCCACGTGACCAACTACCACATATATCAGTAACCATTTGCCACATGACCAATTTCCATGTCAGCAGCCAACTGACATGTGGCGTTTCTGCCACATTTGTATGCTGCCTTGACATGTGGCTGATTGCCACATCACCTGCCACTTGTTGGAGATATCATAGTCAAAGAGTGTGTTAGTGTGTAGTACTAGGTGATCTAGTACTAGTTTATGTGTGTGAGTCTTGTGTGAGTGCCACGTGTCATCATGGGACTTATCCCATATGCACTAGGTGCTAGAGTGCGTGTGAGTAGCCTACATAAGGCTTGTACTTCACGTGTCTTGATACACTAGATGAATGAATGAAAGCCTTTAGTCATGTCTTCATTTGAGCATCTTCCTCACACCTGAACCTTCTCTCTCTCTCAGGATGTTCGTACAGATGACAGGCGGTGTGGGCTCTACTCTCTCAGGATCCTCCATTCCTATCCTCCTGTATGCGGACGATGTGGTTCTCATTTCCTCTACTGCTCAGGGCCTCCAGGCACATATTGAGGCACTCCACAGGTTTTGCCAGGACAGGGGATTGACCGTAAACCTTGGCAAGACCAAGGTTATGGTTTTCAACACCTCTGATCGTATCTACAGCACGGATGAGTTTTGCTTCACTTATGACGGACAGCCCATTGAGCTTGTTAGAGAGTACACTTATTTGGGGGCAGTTTTCAGGGGACCGATCTTTACCATGACATATGCAGCACGAGATAGGATTAGTAAAGGGTATGCTTCGTTGGCTCATCTTGAGCGTCAGTGTTTTCAGTCCCACTTTCAGCATCCCGATACAAAATCCCTGCTATTTGACACATTGGTGAGACTTGCTGCGATGTATGCAGCTCCTTTCTGGGCAGGAGACCTTGGCGCTGCAGATTGGAGACGAGTAGAGAGGTTACAGATCATCATGTTCTCTCGGCTCATTAGGGCCAAGGCTACAGTTCCGCACGAGATCATGCTAGCAGAGTTTGGAGCTACTCCCCTTGCATTGGATGCAGCGTTTCAGTCGGTCATGTATTTGCACAGGGTTAGGGAGTTTGGAGACTCAGCAGCAGGCAGAGCTCGGTTGCCATGGTTAGCACTTGCATCTTCTATGGAGTTGGCACGATCTGGGGCCCGATACTGCTGGTACTTCAGACTCACTAGGTGGCTCACATCTCTTGGACTAGACATGGATAGACTGCCTCCCTTCCGATACAGCATAGATGCCCCTCATCTCGAGTTGACTCGCCACGAGCTTAGTCAGGTCACGAGAGCAGACTTGCTGCAGCTTCATACGTACCGCACTTGGATTTATCCCACGCAGCTTCCGACGAAGATGGCCACATATCGTGACCACTTCCTTCGGATCTCAGAGGATGGATTTGTCATTCCACCAGGCTACACAGGTATCCACATGTCCCACTCACTGAGGATTGCCCTTGGCCAGCTTAGAGTCTCTTCGCATCAGCTCGAGATAGAGGCTGGTAGGATGCGACGCATGGAGGATGGACGGCGTCCAGGCCGAGAGACCAGGATCTGCCCTTGTTGCACCATGGGAGAGGTGGAGTCAGAGGAGCACTTCATTTGCAGATGCCCGCTATATTATGAGATCAGAGGGAGATTCCACTGTCTCTTCACGGATGGCTTTGGACCTCTCTCACGAGTGATGGATTATGAGGATCAGCATTGCCTAGCTCTTTATGTCAGGGAGGCCACTATGCTTCGACGACACTACCTCAGAGACCATCAGCACAGACCGGAGCGTGATAGAGCCCAGCCCGATAGAGCTCAGACACACGCTATACCAGATGACAGGTATCAGGAGGAGCACGAGGAGGTCAGAGCTCACACAGGACACATGCCTCCACCCTGTGGATGTACATATGAGATGGTTTGTAGACGCCGCAGGATCTTGTTACATAGGGGACGTACTCGCCGCTTCATCTCCAGACGATCCAGGATGATGGCAGCTTTTCGGAGGAGACTTACTCATGGAGATCTCGCCCTACCAGCCGCTCACCTCACTTTTGCTCAGATTTGTACTCTCATAGCAGGAGGCAGAGTCGATGGACAGGATTTCCAGTATTATTTTGGTTCTCAGACTCCGTGATACATGGACTTGTATCTTTGCATTGACATATTGTACTCATCCCCCCATTTTGCACCCAGGGGCGGTTTCCTTGCATCTAGCTTACTTTGTATTTAGGCTCGGATTTGACATTATGTCCTTTCACTTGCATTGTATTGCGTAGCACTTAGATGATATTCGACGATGCCTCTTCTTTGTGGCACGTTGATTTTGTGCTATCTTGTACGCAGAGTTCTTGATGTCCCATGGGCCCATTTTGGCCTTTAGTGGACAATAATACACTTTCTTTCTTTCTTTCTTTCTCTCTCTCTCTCTCTCTCTCTCTCTCTCTCTCCACCATGTTTCTAACATGGTATCAGAGCCACCTTCCATAGCTGCCCCGTCAGCCCTTTTGCATTCGTTTCTGACCTTTCAGCCAGCCGCCTCTATTCAAGCTCTTGTGGAGCACTAGGCGACCTATTCCCTGCTGGTGGAGTTACCTGCAACGTGTGAAGGTTTTCGATGCCAAAACTGCCTTTTATTGCTGCTGCTGTGAAGTCGGCCACCTGACAGCATTCTTTCCAATATTTCGAGGTTTTTGAAGGTTTTTTCAACCTGTTTTGAGGCTGTTGTTGCATTTTCGAGCTGTTTTGAGAGTACTGCTGCAGGACCACCTACAACAGCAGCATTTGGAGCTGTTCCTGGCTTCCAACTCATCTACAACAGCCATTTTTCATTGTGGTCTACTACAAAATTCTAGGGAGCCGCCCTTCACTTCAGAGAACTACTGTTGCGCTTTGGTACACCTACACACCTGCTACAGCATCTCGGTGTACCTTGGAGCTGCCTTGCTGAGCTGCTTCACAAATTTCGAGACCTATTTTTGTACCTACAGTCACCTATATCTGCCCACTTGCACACGTGGAGGCTGCTATTGCGTTTTGGAGTCCTAGACCAGCCGCCATACTTGCTGGTTCTTCAGCTAGTGCTGCAAGTTTGTTCCCTCAATTTGCACACATGGAGCCTCGCCCTCGTGGTGAAGATCGATCCGCACAAGTCTCAGCTTGGCATGAGAAGAATGACAAGGCACTGCTTATTGGTGTGAGGTTGGCTAACAAACTACTTCATCATCTTGACCTCACTACTTCAGCCAAGGCGACACTGGACAAGCTCAAGAATATATACGCCACATCTATTGGACCTAAGGAGCAAGCTCTATCTACTATATTACATGATTTATCCCTCTCTGACGTGATAGATGATGATCAGTGATGCTATGTGTTTGTGTTGAGTCACATCAAGGTTCTCAGCCTTGAGTTGTCCCTCTAAATTGAATGTATTTGGAGTCAATAAGTGGTCCTCTGCCTTGGGTTGTCCCCCAAAAATGATTGTGTTGTGTTTTACTTTGGTTGATGGTATCGACCACCCAATTCAAAGTAAGGGGGGATGTCGAGTGATGGTTTGCCCTTGCCGGTCGCAAGCTGACTGAGAAGTCACTATCACACGGGAGGTGTTGGATAGTTGGACTTGCTCTTTGCAGTATTGCGGTGGAGGGAGGATCGGTCTACTCTTTGCGTGTTGGGTCTCCCACTCTTTGCTATGAAGGGGGTGTTGGAGATATCATGGTCAAAGAGTATGTTAGTGTGTAGTGCTAGGTGATCTAGTACTAGTTTATGTGTGTGAGTCTTGTGTGAGTGCCAAGTGTCATCATGGGACTTATCCCATATGCACTAGGTGCTAGAGTGTGTGTGAGTAGCCTACATAAGGCTTGTACTTCACTAGTCTTGATACACTAGATGAATGAATGACATTTCCTCACACCCTAACCTTCTCTCTCTCTCTCTCTCTCTCTCTCTCTCTCTCTCTCTCTCCATCATTCACCTACCACTTGTTGCAAGGCTGATTGCCAGCTCATTTGCTGACTGCTGTCCACATATCAGCCTCGCTATCTAACTGATATAGGGATGAAACATGATGCCTATAGCATCCATCCACCACCTATGCTCAGGGCCTCTCCTCATCTGACAGCCTTCATGTGAGCATCTACGCTGGGTGGATGTCCAAAGGGTGGAGCAATGATTTCCAACGCCCCCCTTCAATCTCAAAGTCTCAACTTTTGTCCCAAGAAGCTTCAAAAGATTATCATGTGTTCTAGGACAGAGTGCCTTTGTACAAGTACCTACAGCGTTCTCCCTTGTGTGATACTAAAGGAAGCTTGCATCTTTGGAGATGATCTTTTCTCAAACAAAATGATACTACTCTTCAATGTGATGTCTCCATGCGTGTAATACAAGATCCTTTGCAAAAATACGGCATTGATTGTCGATATTTAGGATGGATACCTCATCCTGTCCAAAATCCATATCATGCAAGATCCTTGTATGTTGCAATAAGCAGCCCTATTCATGAGTGTGCAATTGCAGCCTGGTCCTTGCTTACCGGCAGGGATGAGTCTTTTAATCTCTCTAGGATACTTTTGTGTGAAATTAATATATCACTTTCAACCTCCATGTCAAGGAAATAATGCAGTAGTCCAAGTTCCACCATCTCAAACTACTTTATAAAGAGCATTTCTTTGTCTTTCATCTTTTCTTCACGATCATCTATTAAGATTAGATTATCAACATACAAAATAAAGTAAAATTAGAGTGCCTTGCAAAACTGTCGACTATTGCAAGAATCATTCTAATGGAGGCCATTCTTGCAATCGAAGCAACTAGTTAAATCCTTCCACCTGGTATAAATTTGGCTACAAGCTTAGCCTTGCACTTATCAAGATAGCGTTCGGACTTGTAATCTATCTCAAAGGCCCATTTGGTTTCAATGATTTTCATCTTTCTCGGTTTGGTCATTATGTGCCAAGTATCATTACAGAGAATGGAGTGAAGCTCTAATTTCATGGCCTCCCTCACCCTCCGCTTCATCAAATGCCTTCGGCTCTTGAATATCAATCAGGTGTTCTTCCTAAGATAAGCTGAAATAAAAGTTATCTTCCAATCTGAAAGACACCTCCAAAGTCTGTATGTACCATCAAAAAATTCTCTGATGTTTCTGCTGAAATTGCTCCTGAAAATGCGGTGCCATTAGTTCATTGATTCACCCTTGGGGGTCACTATGATAGGCTATGGTGACATTATTCACTTGAGGCCTCCTAGAAAGGGCATCCGCCACTCTATTCTGTGCTCCTGGGGTACTAAGGATCTGAAAATGGAACACGGACAGAAAGTTTACCATTTCATGTGCTTCTCTGAAAGTTTAGTTTGAGTCAGGAAATACCTAAGAGAGCATGAATCACAACCAACATCTCTTTCTCATATATTGCCATATGTCTCTCAGCATCACATAATCCCCTGCTTTCATAAGCGACCACATGCCCGTTCTGATGAAGAGCAGCTCCAACACACTCTCTACAAGCATATAAAAGGGCTGATATAAATTAGAAACAATAAGAATCGGCTATGTGGTTAGCTTCTCCTTGAGAGTGGAAAAAGCTATCTTTTGTTGCTCTCCCCATCTGAAAACTGCAAACTTTTTTGGGATTTCCCAAAGTCCGGTTTCAACCAGACCTCCAAGTCGATGCAATACGACCAGGGTTAGGGCCTGGCCAGCCACCCTTGAGGCTAGGGCATACAACACCCCAACAGCCTTGGAAAAGGCCTCTAAACATAGTTTATCCTCACCTGAATAAGGGCGGGCACACCAACAAAAGAGCCCTCACTCACTATGAGATGCATATAACTCCAACAAAAGCATGTGCTTTCTAAAAGTAAGGCCTGTTATTCTTGCCTAAAATAGATGCTTTTCTCTAGAAAGTCAATCTTTCTCCAAATTCTTCAGCTTTACCCAAAAGCATTGTAATGAAGGGGAAAAAGGGGTCAAGTTAGAGGTCCTTTAGGTGGAAAATGTGGAGGGACTATATAAGTCTCCATCCACCCCCTACTATGTACTTTTGGATGTGACATCTAATCCTATCTACTCTCCCTTCCTCCTTCCGGCCTACGCTCACTCACTCTCTCTCTCTTCCCTACTCCCTCTCAATCTCTCCCTCTCTTTCCTACCTCATTCTCTCTCTTACACCTTCTCCTCCGTTCTTCCCCTACCTCTCTCCCCTTCTACTAGTCTATCCCCCTTTCTACAAATCTGCCCCTACCCCCTTTTCTACATTGGTATCAGAGCCCGACTCTAGCACCTTTGCTTGCTTGTCTGTTTATCTTCACTCAAATCCAAAGAGCTGCTACACCAACGCTAACATCAGATTGCAAGAAGCAGAAGCTATGCCAGAGCCTCAACTCAGCACTCAACTGAAATATCCTACCCGGACACAACGAATCAAATCAAAACGACCAGAGTTCCCAACTCGAAGCATCAGTCTGTCACCCGTGGTCGTTGGGAAGCAATTGGCTGAAATCGTTGGAGCAAGACATCGACCAGACCTCCATCCCTCTCAGTTCGCCCATGGTCGTTGGGACATACGCCGAGCCCGCACTGCTCTAACACCCGCTCACACCATCATATATTCACGACGGCCAAGAGTCCGTTGATTTCGGCCCTACCCTGCCCGTCATCGTCATCACTCCAATCCCATGCGCTGCCCCGTCGCCTCTTCTGCTCCCATGAACCGTCGCCGCACCACCGATGCTCGCCTTTATGCTGCCTTTCTTTTTTCTTCCCTACCTTAGACCTTAGTCTAAGGTCCTAACTAGGGTTAGTCCATTAGGTCAGGTTTGTTTAGGAGGTCTGGTTAGCTGGTTAGGTTTAGCCAGTTGGGTCGATTAGGTAATTGGGGTTTAGTTAGAGGATTAGGTTAGTGGTTAAGGAAACCCGGGTTGAGTTAAGTTTTACTAGGGTTTAGTTATACTAATCAAATGGTCTTAGTGGTCCTAACTGCCTTACTAGTCTTTAGGTTAGAAGTCCTAAGTGTCCTAGGCAACTTAGGGAACCCCCCCCCCTCAACCAGAAAAAAAAAAAAGAGGCAAAAACTCAGAAATTTCCAGCCTCTTTAAGGGAAATTCCACAGCCTTATTTTGGCTTATTCAAACCCCGTTTCAAAGCTTCTTCGACCACCTTTCTTCCAAGCCTCTCCATCGACTTTTTCATGTTTCCACACACTATCTTAGGTGCTCATTACAGTAGGGATTTGCTATCCATTTCTCTTTGTCTACATTCGAGCTTATCTCTCCAGGGCCACTCACCATGCCACCGAAGCGTGCCCCTCCTGATATATTGCATGACAGTGATGAGGCTGCTCAATATGAGCAACTACCTACCAGAGTGGTTGCATCCACTAGTGGTGCAGAGGTTCCTTCCACTCAGCCTCTCTCTCCTACATCCCGAGAAGCACAGGCAACGCAAACGCAATTTCTGGATGCTCTTTCCTCTATGCTCCAGGGTGCTTTCTACCAAATAGGACAGGAGTTCAGCCAACAACTTACCACAACCATGGCTATGGACGATACCGCTCTTGCTCAGATGGGACAGCAGATTGATCAGCAGATCACATCTGCCATTGCTATGCAAAAAAAGGGTAAGCAGCCCGTGCCCCAGCAAGGGGACCATTCAAGCAATTCAAGATGTTTTGTCTGCTCCACGCAGGGATTTTATAGCAGATGCCCATCCTGCCTATGAGCATCAGTCTTCTGGACCATTGCATGTACCCCAATATGGGGATTATATGGACTTAGATGATGCATTTTCTATGCCACAGAGCACCCTCTTGCAGGATGTCAGGCCATCTTTTGGCTCTCAACTTTATGCATCTATGCAGGCTGAGCCGTCTCTTTTGGACCGACCCATTGGTGTGCATCCGGCTAGTGCTCCTTTCACCGCACCAGCGAGTATGCCTAGTGCTAGCTTGGGTTTATATGGCATTCCACACCCCTGGGAGAGAGGTCAGTCCTCTTCTCATCCCTTTGGTATGCCATCATTTCGGAGAGATGCATTTGGCAAAGAGACCCAGCCCGAGGTTCATGCACCTATCACTCCGCCAGCGAGCACATATAGCCAGACGCAACCAGTGCATTAGATGGCAATAGCTACTACGCAACATGGGGTTGGTGGTGGGCAGCAAGCCACTTTTGATGGCATGTTGGCACATTCTTTGCGTTCATATAAGGCCCTACCTGAGGCCATCAAACTTGAGATGCCCTTCTCCAATTATGTGAACCTCAAGCGTGATGATGCCCGCACTTTTGGAGGTTACACACACAAGAATTATGCAGCCAAGGATATCAAGGGCAAACTCACAGTGCATAAGTTTAAAGGGGACACTCACACTCCCAATGAGTTGGAGGAGTGGCTCACGAAGCTGGAAGACTATTTTTGCTTCCGCCCTAAGTCTGAGGAGAAGCGCATCATTTTTGCACGTATGCATATGCAGGACTATGTCCACACATGGTGGTGATACATGAGGGATTCGCCTCAAAGACCAACCACTTGGAGGGGTTTCAAAGAATTGATGGTCACTACATTTGTATCCCCACTTGTCTTGGATCAATACTTGGCTGAATTTTATGCCTTGTCATAGACCGGTTCGGTCTAAGAGTACTTGAAACACTTTTCGAGGCTCTCCTTGTTTGTGCAGGACGTATTTGAAAAGGGAAAGCTGCTGCATTTCATCCATGGCTTAAGTCCTCCTCTCGCTGCAGATGTGAAGGCACATAACCCTCAAACAATTCAGCGTGCAGCCCAATTGGCAAAGGTATTTGAGCCCAAATATGCCAGCAAATATAAGATGACAGCGGGCAGCGCAAATGGGAATGCAAATGAGGTTGAGAAGAAGCCTAAGGTGAATGATTGGAATGAAAGAAAATCAGCAGCAACACCATTTCCAAGGTTTCCCACAATTACAAGCAACAAGATGCCATATGCTAAGCCATATAGGTCATTGGATGCTAAGCCAAGAGCTACGCCAAGTGTTGGACTTGAAAAATCAGAATTTAAACAACACACCAGGGCTATTATGGACAGCAGAAAGAGGGCAAAATTATGCTTAAGTGTGGTGAGAAGTGCACTCTTGAGCATCGGGAAGTTTGCAAAATGTGTAACTGGTGTAAACTTTGGCTTCCCTTTATAAGGCTTTAATGGACCCCTCAGCTTTTGAAACTGGAGCTGTTTTTGACCTGGAACCTGTGGGACCACATTCTTTTTCATGGTGTCCCCATCCTTGCCTTTTAATGCAGCCATCGTCTGTAGCAAATCTTCCTTAGTTGCTTCGACCACCAAGGTTGATGCATCAAATCTCGCAGCTTTGTCTTGCATTCAATGCTTACTTGGGTATGAAAACGTGGATGCAGACCAGCCTTGTACTTTCAAAACTGGGACTTTTTTGAAATTCCCTTGATTGGAGTGATCTGGAGATAAGCTAAAAGCACTTCTAATTATAAGTCTCGCTTGTATCTCTGTCTGTCGTGGACAAACTTTCCTAAGCTATATGGACATCGTCATAAAAGTTCTTTAGCAAGAATTGCTCGAAAAACTGCTTCTTGAAGCTTTTGCACTTCTTGGGTGCTTCATAGAAGAGCTCCTCACCATGCACCGGCACTGTTTATGAGGTGAAGACTAATGTTTCATGATAGTGACCTATCCTGAAATCTATATTGAACTATTGGATGAAGTTCAAAGCTTTCTCACTTAACCCATAGTTTCCATCAAAAGTGGTAACTTGACGGTCTTGCCTCTTCCTTTAAAGTCTCTTCTTCTCGATTGGGGTTTCCTGCCTTTGCGTCCCTCGTCTCTGGATGTAGAAAAAGAGGAGGAGGAAGAAGAAGAAGAAGAGCTAGAAGAGGACGGGCTAGAGCTAGGGATCCCCGTCGGTGCTTTCTGCTCCGTTGTGGGACTCTAGACTCCTTCCTCTTTTCTTCGAATCTGAATATCTTTGAACTGAAGGGAAACTTCTAGAACACATTCCAAAAACATGGCGTTGCCTAGGGATTCTTTGGAAGCAAGAGGAGACTTATGAGCCATTTCTTCTCTGTGAGGAGAAGAAATCATCTCCTCAAACAAGTGGCGAAAACGAAGCATCTACTTTAAGGACTAGTACTCCTTGATTCTTTCCTTCATGAATTCATCATTGAGATCTTCATCAAGTCCAATAGGACATCAAGTCGTCTAGCTGAACTGCCTTGTTCTGAAACCATGATGTGGGAGATAAAAAATTGGACCAAACCGAATCAAGCTTGGTTGAGCCTAACACAACCAACTGCAAAACCCCCCTCCTTTCAAGGAGGTAAATGCATATGGGTGAAGACACAAGCCCACCCAATGCGCGATGAATTAAGGGTGGGAGTGGCTTTTGGTTGTATGATTCAACCAATAGTCTGGGGTTGTATGATTCAACCACAAGTCCAGGGTTGGGCTAAATAAAGTAGAAAATTATAGAATATGACAGCCCGAACTGAATTGCGATGAGCTTGGGTTCTCTTGCTCCAAATCTTGAAGTCGGCAAACTCTCCTGCGGACTGAAAATTCGCTGATCCTTTGAAATCGCTGCTGTCCTTGCTTAAACGGAGGACTCTTTGGATTGTTGCCACCAAGGAAGTTGGCCAAACCGTGCTCTGATACACTGAAACCGGCTCCAAGGGCTCCCAAAACACCCTGCAAGCAATTCGCTGCCAATAGGGCAAATTGCAGCAGACAGTGGAGCACCTGGATCAATTCGCAGCAGCAGAATCGGGGCCTTCTGGGGCAATTCGCAGCAAGGTTTTGGCTCCATGGATCAGTTCGCAGCAGACCTGGAGCACCTAGGAGGGCTGAAAACCCTAGATAGCTTTGCCCTTTGACGGTTGAACACAAATCACAGCAGGCTCTCTCTCTTTCTGGGCACTTGCACGTGTAAAGGGGTAAGGATTCAGAAGCTGGAATAAATCGCACAGCAATCTAGGAGGTGTCGGGGGGCAGTAGACGAAATCCGCAGCAATAGAAGAAGATTGGAGTGAGAGAAGAAGACCATACGCCTAGCCGGCTCCATCCTAACTGGGAATTCTCACACTTATATAGGCATAGGATGTCTTAAGATTAGCCTCAAGGTAAGTGAAATTTAAACAGAGAGACTTTGTAGATTTGACATTGCACCATGCGCTAACACAAAATGTCTGAAAAGAGTAGATCAACAATAAGTTGGTGTATGGGTAGTATGGCCCCAACAGGATCATCCGAAAAGTTGTGGACCTGCATCACTTGGAGCTGCCACCCCTTTCTAGGATCCACAACATATACAATATGTCTTTGCTCCATATGGTGAACATAATGTATGTACTGCTACTTAAGAGTGAGATTTCACACTTGTGGAGCCAGAGCAGCACACGAGAGTAATTCCAGTTAAATACAATATTTTGCTTACTTCCAGTTAAATACAATATTTCCATTGCTATAGGACTCCTCATTCGACAACCTTTAATTGTACATTTTGAGGACAAAATCAACAAGGAAGTTAGGCTAATTTTGCATGGGTTAGGCCTAATGGCACTAGGGGATGCCTAAGGTTAGAGTGCTGAAAATATGAAACAGGTGTTAGATAAATGATCTCCATTGTCTTCATTTTGACGCCACTGTACACCACTAATCATCCTCTTCCGAACCCCTATGCCTCACGCCACTCACCCTACATTCAGTGCTTGCTCAACATGATGTACACCTCACCTACTTCTCTCCCCATGCTTCCCTTGCTCCTTTTTCCACAATATTGTATCAACAATAACACAAGATACAACAAATTTAGCTTTAAGCGTCACCAATCAACCACAACTGATAACAATACATGTTTCAAGAAGATTTAAATTTTACAAAACTCCATATTATAGACCTGGTTGGGCTGCTACAGGGTTGGTTTCAAAGCCTAGTTGGCTCAGGTCAATTGGCCCTGTCTCAGCCCATCTACATCTATAAATATGGGGCATAGGCACACTCCCATCGATCCCACTGAGGCCTAATTCTAGGCAACACGGGAAGAGGAAAGAGAACAGATTCCTGCATGCAGGGCAAGGGCCTAGGCCCTATTTATAGGCCCGGCAAGACGCTGAAGGCAGGTTGGCAGATGCACAGAGAGTCGGGTCTGTTACAGACCTGGTTCACCTGCTACAGGGTCAGTTTCATACACTGCTTGGCTCAGTTCAGCCAGCCCTGTCCAGGGAGTATGCAGCCATTCCAGCCCTACAAATAGGTGGCATAGGCACACTCCATCTATCCCACTTAAGCCTGATTCTAGGTAATGCAAGAAAAGGAGTGACAGCATCTTAGCTCCCTACGGTTCTCAGCGTTTCAGTCGCTTCTGACTGTTGTTTCCCTTGGATGAATATATTTTGAGCTAAGCTTCTCTATCTTCTGGTACAGATATATGAGTGTGTGGGTTTAGTGCATGTAACCAACATTGGGCCATTACTTTCATATCGCCCATTATAAACCATAATGAGCATATTATTCCCCATCAATTTAGTAAATGAATTACATCAGAGCATGATCTGTACACAAAAGCTCAAAATATAGAAACCATGTTTGCAAAAGTGAGGGAATTGTTGATTATTAATAGCCGCCGTGAAAGCAATATTGTCATTATTATCTCACCACTATTCTATTTTTATTGCTACCACTTGGCAGAAACTAGGCCAAATCCTGACAAGGACTATTTTGGCAAAGGAACCAATACCCATATGCAAAACTTTAAGCTTTAATACTGTAGACCAGAAGTAGAATACTATTTTGTCAATAATTACTTTCAATTTTACAAATATAAGCAAAGCTATAAAATTCAAAGGCAAGAATTGACAGAGACACATCTTAAAGATCAGAGTCACATACCGTCAGGACTGTTTCGAGGGCAGACTTCTTTGTCACAGGATGCACATCAGTTGGGATCTGCAAAAAATTGAAGAGTGAAGTATGATCACCATCCAGCTCACATGTTAAAAGCCAAGTTCTACCGAAAGGCAAAAAGCCTATCCACAAAAAAAGTTCTCGCAGTTCTTTGGGTTGGACCAAAAAAATGAAAAAAGTTCTTGGAGTTCTTGGGTTGGACAAATAAGGACATATTGGGAAGACAAACAAAGCATGTTTAATTGCAAGTTCAGCTCCTGGTTTTGAAAGTATAAACAGAGTGCTCATCAGGAAAGCAACTTCTTTTCTGATTTTTAATATTCTACAACCTTGATCCTAGAGCGAAGCTCCTCTCGGAAATTGTGATGAACTTCAGAGTCTTGGAAGGATACGTAGTCGAGGAGATCCATGTGGGGCAGCCAAGAGCTCTATCTACACAAGAGTCTATGACAAAGTTTATGGGATGGAGCCGGACGATAGACGGGTACAAGATCTAGGCAGTCTCTGGGTATAGTTTTATCCCCAACCAATATTTATCCAACCTCCACCAGAGGCACCTGAGTTCGATCATTGGAGGAGCCAAGTTGGCTCCTCTGCATTGCTACTACGATGTCAAATTCTCTCTCACCAGCCTACTCCAGATCTCATACACACACCTCGCCCCACCACTTGCACGTTGTTCACCAGAGGGGGAGTCAAGCACATGACATTGAAACTGCACAATGGCCGAGCTAAGGACCACGAGGAGCTATGCACTGAGTTTATTGCATATGGGATCGACATGTTAGCCCCGATCCTAGCAAAGCTATTCAATGACGCTGTTTGCCTTGGCTTCTCCCGTACTTGGACACTCAACACCATCACCCCCATCCACAAGGCAAGGGATCCCATGGACCCGAGTAACTACAGGACTATCATGATTGGACATGTGATGTCCAAGATCTATGCAGCAGTATTGGATGCATCAGTCAACCTGTCCGCATAGATGAGAGGGCTCAAAGCAGAGGGTCAGGCTGGTTTCAGGCAAGACCATGGGACTATGGATCATATACTCACACTCAGGAGTGTCATAGAGGAGGCCAGATCACGGAAGGAGAGGGTATATTGCTGCTTTGTGGATTTTCGCAAAGCGCTTGACACAGTACCTCGAGCTCGACTCATCACACGCCTACAAGCACTGGGATTTGACCAGGAGATCATCTAGGCAGTCATGGCACTTTCTGCGGCAGTACTAACTTGCATGGTAATGAATGATTAAAGGTGGTGGCATCTAAGATTCCTAGCCATGTCTGTCAGTTAATTACCAGCCACCGTAGTGGCCCCCAATTACTCAGCTTCCAGTTACCACCACCGGGCTTGCATGCATGATTACTACGAGTGCAGTAAATTATGGTAATGAGGGATTAGAGGTGATTAGGCCGAGTTCGGATAGGCGCAGATTGGAAAGGTGAGATCTTGAGCACCATAGGGGTCAAACAGGGTTGTCCCTTATCACCAACCCTGTTTGGCCTCTACATCGATGAGCTTGAGACTTTCATGGGGACTTCCCGAGGGATCGGTTGCTCACTTGCCGGGATCATCATCAAGATTCTTCTTTATGCAGATGACGTGGCACTCTTGTCGTCCACATCCGAGGGGCTCCAGCAACACATGGATGCGCTTTTTGTTTATCCCATGATTTGGAGGTCAACCTTGGCAAGACCAAGGTCATGATCTTTAACACCTCTCGAGCAACCATGCACAAGAAGCAATTCACTTTTGGTGGATCACCAATTGAGATCGTATCCTCATACGCTTACTTGGGGGTCATCTTCACGATGAGACCAGCGATGCAAGCTAGACTGAGCAGGGGATACGCCTCATTGGCTCAGCTAGAGAGACAGTGCTTCCACTCCCACTTCCAGGACCCTCAGACCAAGGCTCTTCTCTTCGACTCCTTGGTCCAACCAGCCGGTATGTATGGCAGCCCTTGTTGGGGACCTGACATGTCAGATATAGAGTGGACACAAGTGGAGCGCCTGCGGATCCTTATGCTCTCACAGATGATCCGGGGGAAACCATATGTACCACATCATATCATTCAGGCCGAGTTTGGTGCTTCTCCACTCCAGCTAGATGCAGCCTTTCAGACCATCACATATCTACACCGGGTTAGATCATATGGGGACTGCACATCAGGGAGACAGAGGTTGCCATGGTTGGCTCTCGATTCCTCCATGAGGTTGGCAGCTGAGGGAGACGAGCGAGGCTGGTATGCACGGACTCACAGATGGTTTGCGAGACTGGGGTTTCACATCGATAGGATACCTCCTTTTCAATACAGTTTGGATGCCCCTCCGATACTCCCACCCACCATCCCGATCGGACCACACACCAACCAGATCATTCGAGAGGATCTCCTACAGCTACACACCTCTAGGACCTAGTTGGAGCCGAGGGAGCTTCCAGTGAAGCTGAGCTTCTACAGAGATCACTGTCTTCGTATTTCGGAGGAGGGATCTATCACACCACCGGGGTACACTGAGCTTCACATGCCTCACTCACTACGGATCTCCATTGGACAATTTCAGGTATCATCACACCGCCTCCGCATATAGAGCGGCAGAGCAAAGGGGATCCCTAAGGAGCATCGCATATGCACATTGTGCGACTGTCAGGAGGTTGAGTCGGAGGAGCATTTTATTTTCAGGTGCCCAGTATACTACGAGATCCGAGGTCACTACTACTGTCTCTTTAGAGACGGCTCCGGGCTCCTTTCCAGATTCCTCGCCTACCTAGATCAAAGATGCCTCGCGGCCTTCATTCACGAGGGGGTCTGACACAAAGAGTACTTACTCAAGCAGACACCTCTCAGAGCAGGATCACAAAGTTCTTCCCATCGAGTGATATTGATCGTCCAATCTCTAGCCGCAGACGTGACAGAGACCCCGACCCGACGACTGCAGCATGACACACGAGACATCGAGGGGACACACAGATCACTCTAGGGGACCTCCCCTCATTGTTTAGACCCGGGACACATCCCACGGGAGTCACGGTGGCTCTAGTCTTGCATCGAGCCTCCTCCAGGAGACCGAGACGCACGGCACCCCTTGACAGACACCAGCGCCCCATCACCGGCTATGCACCAGCTAGGGCAACATGACATATGAAGGATTCCGCTCCGCTCTAGTCTTTTTCTTTTCATTGTCACACCCAGATGTATTTGATTATGTATGATCAGACTTAGGACTCAGTACGGGTGATGATGCTCGTTTAGTAGCTCCATCCTTACTGTTTGTATTAGGTTTTCTTTCAGTCTCATAGACCCATCGGTCTTCCAAAGACTCTAATAAAATTTCTTTCTCTCTCTCTCTCTCTCTCTCTCTCTCTCTCTCTCTCTCTCTCCCCGCTCAAGCATCAGAGAGCCACCATGGCACCTAACTGTGTATTTTGAGTACTAGTTTTGAGTACTAGCTTGCCTGCTTCAAACCATAAAGAGCTTTTCTCAGCCGACATACCTTGTTTTCACAGCCAACAACCTCAAAGCCAGGAGGTTGTCACATAAACTTCTTCGTGCAGATCCCCATGAAGAAAGGCAATCTGATGTCAAGCTGGTGCACTTGCCAATGGTGATGGGCTGCAATGGCAATGACACATCTGATAGTAGTAATCCTGGAAGTGGGAGCAAACTCCTCAAATTCAATGCCTTGTTGTTGGGCATACCCTTTTGCAACAAGACGGGCTTTGTGTTGATCTATGCTGCCATCAGATTTCCTTCCTGATTTGTAGACCCACCGGGTACCAATGGAATGCTTGCCAGGAGGTAGATCTACTAATTCCCATGTGTCATTTTTGGCACTAGATTTTAGCTCAGCTCTCATTGCATCCATCCACTCTTTGCTGTCAAAAGCATCTTTATGGCATAAAGGCTCTTCATTGCAAGCTGTAGCAAGGAGTGCAAAATCAAGAAAGTGACCATGCATCTGTCTATTCCCTGATCTTGTCCGGGAAGCAAGAGGTTGATCTTGTTTGCCGTCCCTCGATCAAGAAATGAAACAACTTTTTGCAAAAGGTTATGTGCTTGGAAGCACCGCTATCAAAATACCAAGACTAAGCATCATTAGTAGAAAATAATGCATCAAGTTTGGAAGGATCAAAAAAACGATGGAGAGCCCATGCCCACTGATCTTGGACAGCATGTGCATGTGAGGCATCTGCTGGCTCATGGGATTCAATTGCATGCGAGGCATTAACTGTCAATCTTGCTTTCTTCTTCTCTGAAGCAATGCGCTTCCTGCTTTCTGAAATTTCATGCCCTGGCTTGCGACAATAGTTGCATCTTTTCTTCTTTGACTTATCTGCTGCATTTTGGATGCATTGGAGGAATTGCCACTGTTAGGCACATATTTAGGCTTACCCATGGGCTTGGAAGTCTTTCTGCTATGAAGCAAATGCATGATCAGGACTTGTAGCTTGCCTATTAGCACGACTTTGCTCTTACTGCAAAAGCAAAGTCACTAACTGATCAAATGAGTAGTGGTCAGGATTTCCATTGGCCACTAGTCTAAGGGTTGTAGCAAACCCTTGATATGTGTCTGGCAGTCCACTCAATGTAGTGTTAACAAGCTGAGAACTAGGCACCACTTCATCAATATTTGCAAGTTGCTCGATGAGGTCCTTGACCTTTGTTAAGTATGTATCCATAGAGTCACTTTCCTACATGCTGACTTCCTACAATTGCCTTCTCAAATATGCAACCCGTACCTCATTGCAAACCTGATAAAGACAAGCTAATTTATCCCAAGCATCCTTTGTTGTCATGCATGACTGGATGTGTGGGATAATGATTCTCTTGCATGATAAAGCAATACATGAGTGCATTTGCATCTCATCTGATTTGCTCCTAAGTAGTAGTAGTAGTGACAGGAGTACTAGAGGTAGAAGAATCAGGGGGATTCCCCCCTGCAGGAGTGCCAGCAGTAGGGGCAGCCACTTGAGCATTGGCTGGCCTCAAATCAATACCTTGAAACAATATTCCAAAAGTTTCTTGTAGCTAGAATATGCTTCATAAGGTAGGACCACATAGGATAGTTGGTGCCATCCAACTTATCATCTTCACGGAGAACGCCAACCAAATCACCTTTGTTGCCAGCCATTGTAAATAGCACGAGTAAAAGTGCACTGACCAAGTGATGCAAAAATAGCCTCAAGGCTTTCAATTGCAAAGAAGTTGTCCTGCAAATTTGCCCAATGCAAATCTGAGCTGAATCAAGGAAGATCACTGCAAATAGAAGCTAAGGCAAAAGCCCCACAATCTAAAAGGGCAAAATGGCCAAAAAGAGGGCAAATGTGAAAAAACCCCAAATTAAGCTGCAACTTTGCAAATGTGACCAAATGTCCTACAATAGACCCAAAAGCCCCAATTTCGAAGGGGACTTCTACTCGCAAACTTGTAGCCCAAATGCAAAAGCCCCAATTTCTAGAAGGGCAAAAAATGTAAAATATGTGCAATCTTCCTATAATGTCTGTTAGTTTATACAAAATGTCTCAAATTGTGATTGCGCAGGTGTCCAATATAGACTGTATAGACTGCAGGACAATTGTGCGATGGAAAGTACAACTGTATGGCAAATCTACCTTATAATTGTACTGACGATTGCAGGTACGTACGATGACACATGTACGTTGACGTAGGTACTTACATTGACGATGTGCAGCAAATGAGTGTCGCCACAGGTACGTCGTATAGTAAATTGTACGTTGTACGATGGCGCAAGGTTGCACGGTTGTCCACACAAGCTAATGCAGGTACGGTTGTACGAGCAATGTGCAAGTTGTACGGCTGTCCACGCAGATTGTACAACTATTCCATGACAAAAGAAGCGCCAACGTATGGCAGACCTGTACGGAATGAGTTGTGCAAAAGCTAACGAGAATATGCAAGCAAGTGAGAAAATGAAGCACCACGAGCAAGGAGAGCAAGCAAGGGGTGAGCAGACGCCAATAGCTCGAATGCTCTGATACCACTGTAGGCTCAAGGAAGCGGAAGGATGCACAAGAATGGAGCAAGAGCTGAAAGCCGTCACATCAACTATGAAAGAATGAAAGTACAAAGTACAATAAAAGGAAACCCTAGGACAGAGTCTCCTAGTGGTACCACTAGGACTAGGTGTCATTAGACACTAAAAGTACTAAGTGACCTAAGTGCCAATAACTAAGGCTACATGGCACATACCAGGGCCCAGAGGGCATGAATACGACCCGGAGATGATGGCCTACAAGCGATGTCATAGAATAGCCCTGGAGCACTTTCCCAGCTTGTGACTTGCCTCTCCCTGTTCCTCTGTGGTCCAAAAAACAGTCCTCCAAGAAAATTTTGACTTTGATGCTTGCTTTTTGGCCTCATGCATGCCAAACAAGTGTCTTGTGCTGATTTTAAAGTCCCATGCCCAAAATAGCAATTTTTAATTGCACCACTCTTTTGGCCCATTGTTCCACACTTTGGTCCAAGGAATTAATTGCCTAGTAACTGGGCGCACAGTCACAATTTCCAAGGGCCCACTAGGAATTTTAATCCCCAAGTCTCACGCACGTTGCCAGACTCTCACGCCCCAGAGGCTCAAGGCAGTCACACATAAATTACGGGAGTCGCAAATCAAAAGTCCCATAAATTTACGTCCTCGTGACATATCCCCCTCTTGAAAGAATGCAAACGTCCACGGTTTCCTGCAAACAAAAACAACAACAAAAGAAAAAGAAAATAGCAGAAATAAAAACCAAATCTGAAAGGACAGCCAACAATGCTGACAACAAATCAACCGAGTCTGAAAGGGTAGCCAACCAACAAACCAACCAAATCTGCAAGGACAGCCAATCATCCCACCAACAGATCAACCAACAATGTATACATATTTGTAGAGCCATGGATAACAAATACATATAACATCACACATCAGATGCATCATAACCAAGTGACTAGTGCACCAATCATAGAGGCCCCGCGGCAGAAATATTATCAGCAACTAGTAAATCAGGTAAAACATACTGTAACACCAAATGACCTCTAGATACTCGAGCGTGTCTATACAACAGAGGGAGTGGAGGTTGGCTTCAATTGAAAAGCCTCAAGGTAAAGCTGCAACACCTGAGGAGTATCTGTCAGCTCCTCCTCCTCCAACCACTTTGCATGCAATGATGAATAATTCAGAAATTTCACCAAGCAGTGTCAGGTAACTTTACCTTTTACCTTCCTTTCCTAGTGTGCTAGAATCTGCTCAGCACCAGAATTTCATCCACCTCTAGCTGAAGGCAAATCCTCAGGCACATTGCCTTCTAAAAACGCAGCAAGACATAATCACCTTCGTTAATAACCACTTCACAACGATCTTTGTCTACTGCCCTCTTGTGCTTATCATGTGCCCGCTGAAGTGCTTGCTTCACCTTCTAATAAGCTACATCCAAGCTTTCCTCATACTTATCAGCCTCAAAAATTTCATCTTTGGTCTGTAGGATAGGTGGAATTTTACGGCTGCCTTCTACTATCTCGAATGGAGCTTTACCTGTAAAAGAATGTACCGTGCTATTATATGCATACTCAACCAACAGTAGAAATTTCTCCCATTGTGACTAGTGCTCCGAAACATAGCATTTCAGCAAATCCAATGCTGTGGAATTAGCCTCCTCCAATTGCCCATCTGACTGTGGATGAAAAGAAGAAGAAAACTGAAGACCAATGCCCATATTATCAAAATGTCCCCGCCAAAACAAGCTGGTCATGCAAGGATCTCTATCATCACGATAGACTTAGGCATGCCATGATATTTAAAAATAGTATGCATAAATAACTTCGCCATATGGTCTACTCTCGTACAGAAATGAAGTGTGCATGCTTGCTAAATCGATCAATGATCGGCCATATTCCATCATTACCTATAGGGGTCCTGGGCAAATCAAAAATGAAGTCCATGGCTATGCTTTCCCACGGTCTATCTAGGATGAGCAAAGGATGTAACAATCCTGGAGTCTTCCAACAATCATACTTCACCTTCTGACAAGTCATGCATGTGCTAACATATTCTTCAGCAGCATAGGCCAATAAAAGAAATGATCCACCGCCTTAACTATAGCATCAATACCTCGATGTCCTACATACGGTGGACCATGACATTCACTCGTGACCTTTTGCCTCAACTACTGGGTGACACACAGCCTGCCATGCATCATCACATAACCATCATAAAACACATAATGCTCATGTTTCTGCCCATTGCTTAGCTGATCGTAAATTCGAGCAAATTGCCCATCATCTGCATACTGATCCTTCATAACCTCAAGCTCATTATGATAGGCAATTGTCACAACTGAAACTTATGGCTTTCGGGACAAGGCATCTGCAACCACATTCTTCTTGCCTTCTCAAAAAGTAACGCAAGGACTGATGATCCGTCTGGACCGTAAAATCAGCTCCAAGGAGGTAATGTTTCCGGGTGGACAATGCATGAAGTACAGCCAACATCTCCTTCTCATAGATTTGCAAATGCTTCTCAGCTAGCTGTAATATACGACTCTCATAGGCTACAGGGTGTCCATCCTGTGTTAGACAGCTCCAATACCATTCTTACCACATGCATCCGCGTGCACATGAAAACATTTCCGCAAATTAGGCACAATCAGCACCGGATCTGTTATAATTTTTGGTTTCAACTCCTCAAAAGAGTCATTCTCTTCCTTTGTCCACAGAAACTCCCTTTCCTTCTTAGACAGAGAATGACGGATAAAGCGCAGTAGTAAGAACACAAGCCTAAGAAACTGCGAACTTCATGCAAGTTCTTCGGTTGTGGCCAACTCCTTATGGCTTCCACTTTAGTTGGATCCATCCGTACCCCGTATTTGGAAACAATATGCCCCAGGAAATGAAATTTAGCTATGAAAAACTCACTCTTCTTGGGGTTTATAAGAACCTTTGCTTCCTAAGCTCTGCAAACACAATCGCTAAGTCCACCCGATACTCCTCTTCATCTTTCGAAAACACAATCATGTCATCAAAGAACCCCCGTTTGGGTATAGCATGGATGCACCTCCTGAGTCAATCCCACAAGATGAGATTAACCATATCATATGGTTAGATCTCCTCTACCTCCATACATCTCGGACTAGGGGGGGGGATTAGGAGCTCCCCACCAAAACCCAGTTCTATCACGACCACTTCCTGAGAGTATCGGAGGAAAGATTCACCATCAAACCCATGTCTTCGGGACAAAGGAGTCTCGCATGCATTGAGGATAGCCATTGGACAGATGCGGGTTTCATCCCATCACTTCAGGATTGAGGCGGGAAAAGCAGCAGATATACCCAAAGAGCAGCGGATCTATATATTATGCACATTGGGAGTGGTTGAGACAGAGGAGCATTTTCTTTGTGTCTACCCAACCTACGATGAGAAACCGGGGATGATACCACTACCTCTACCAGGAGGGGAGCGGCTTTGGCCCACTCTCACGACTCGTCCACTTTCATGACTAGGACTGCAGTGGGCTCTATCTGCTTGAAATGCGCCAACATATGGATATTCTACTACGGCAAATTAAAGAGCAACAAGAGGCAATCAGACCACAAGATATAGATGCATGGCAATACGTCACTGATTTTTATGCAATTGAGTCAAATCCAGGACACAACGGGATGGAGGAGGAGGCGCTAGCTGATATGCGGGAAGTCTAGATCAACAGAGAGCCAACACGAGGCCATTGAGAGAGAGAGACGCGGTGACCACTCGCGACATGGAGAGCAACTAGAGCATACTCCATTGAGGTCCGACCTATCACAGCTTTCCTCAAGGGAGACCGCTCGAGATGAGGGATCACTCTGAACATAGCCCAACGGGTTCAAAGATCGAGGAGACCACACCTACCCTCCCCACCACAGCGCAAACAGCTCGACAGACACAGATACAGGATATTTTCACCACTCGAAGACAAGCCACCACGGCACCGGGCATTGGTTTTTGAGTGCCAGCTTTTAGCTTGATTCAGTTCAGTTTGTATTTGAGTTTGTATTTGAGTTGCATTTGATTTTTTATTTTTGTTTGAGCTATTGAGCTCTTTAGATCAGCATAGTACACAGCAGAATCCTAGCGCGCCCTTTGCTCCAGCCCACTGAGGCTCGTATGAGTTTTTCTCCTCTTTTTTTGTACTTTGTACTTTGTCTGATAGGTCCTAGAGGCCTCCCGCGGACGTCAATACATCGTTCTTTCTTTCTTTCTCAATGGCGGAGATTCGAGAGGCTACAAGTGACTATGGGGTCCATGATGATTCAAAGTAACCCCTTAGTCCCCAGTACGAGCTGTTCAGAAATTACAGCTCATTCATAGTGATGTCTGGGGTCCCATGAGGACTCCTGCATTGGGTGGTTCTCTCTATTAGTTCATGTTGGAATTATCGCCATAATTCATGGCAGTGACCAAAGTATAGTCAATAAGTGAAATAGGGGTACTTTTCCCTCATTAGAGGGTCTTTCCCCTAACCACAATTAGGATCCCTAACTACGATTAGTGGATAGGTTAAGGTTTTCTCACTTGGACAAAACCTTCACCTCTTGTATGTTTTGTTATCTCTTCTATTCAGTACGTTTGCGGCTTGCTCTCCATCTCTCCTTTGTTCACATGGAAGCAAGGTAACAATCAACGTGTTTGGCAATGTTTATGACTTCGTTGGATTTTGAAAGACATAAAAGTCTTCCATGAAGTAGTGGAGATTTGAATCTCACGAAATTTATAAATATTTTGGTTCTCATCTAAATATATATGACTACTCTTTGGGGGTGCGTGTCTTCACATTCAAGTTCTTTTATTTTACTACTATCTTGTGAGTGTGTGCACGCACGTGCGTGAGCGAGAGAGCCACAGAGAGAGAGAGAGAGAGAGAGAGAGAGAGAGAGAGAGAGAGAGAGAGAGTTGTGTTAACGTCTTTGGGAGGCCTCACGAGCCTATGAGACATTACAATCACGAAAATAACTCAAGCCACTGTGGCACAAAGGGCTCGCTAATGCCCTTGCCGAGTGCTAAGCTAATAATAATCTCAAAACTCAAACAAATATATATTCGGGCACCATGGTGGTTATCCGATGATATGCAAACATGTCTCGTATCTGCGTTTGTCGAGCCGTCTCTCGCTATGGCGGGAGGTGTGGTCTCTGTGATCTCTATATTTGGTGGGCCATATCAAGAGTGATCTCGGCTCGAACGGTCTCATCTGAGTAGAGCAGTGTGATTGGCTGGACCTCTGCATTGTGTGTGGTATGTGTGTCGCTGGCTTCATCACTCCGTGTTGTCTCTTCTCACTAATCCATGCTCTGGTTAACCTTTGCATTGTGTGTGGTATGTGTGTCGCTGGCTTCATCACTCCACGTTATCTCGTATCACTAATCTATGCTACTGTCATGTCGGGTATCTAATCCTCCTCTACGCCAATGTGTCATGGGGCTGACTCGAGGGGCATAGAAGTTGGTGACGTGTTGTTATGTTGGATCTGTCTCTTGTGTTATTGTCACCTCCTGCTATCTGATATGCTAGAAGGTCTCTTTGTGTTGGTGCATCTTTATCAACTAGAGGCCAACACAGACCCAGTCATGGAAGTGGATCAGTCTAGAGAGTGGCCCGAACTGGTGTCCCTCCTGAAAGAGAGAGTGGTACCGTCATCGGATCTAATAGTAGATGGGGCAAGAATATAGGAAGTCTTTACCTCTGCCAATATGCATAGCTTGCAAATTTGCTGCTCCCTAGGTGTGGCCGTTGCTTTCCTTGCCTCGATCCGCAATTGATGGGACGAGACCCGCATACATCCGATAGCAATCCTCAGTGCGTGTGCGATCTATTTGTCCTTCACATACTGGGGCTTGGTAATTTCTTGATCCTCTAATACTCTCAAGAAGTGATCATGGTAGAACTGGATCTTGGTAGGGAACTCTTGGTTTCCATCCCAAGTTCGTGATGTATATGCCTGGAGAAGATCTAACCATATGATACGGTCAATCTCATCTTGAGGGATCTGGAGGGACGGGGCATCTAGCTATATTGAGAGGGGGAAAGGCGGTCCATCTCAATACCCAGACTTTCAAATCATATCGATATGCATGTGTACCAGGTTATGCTAACCCCACTCTCAGCTAGTCACTTGGATGACTCTAAAGCCAACCTCGGTAGCCTCCAACTAGGCAAGGCCCATACCCTTTGGCAATATGTCACTGTCTGAAGATGGCATTAAGCTGAAGCAGTGTCAGCGTGAACTCTACCTGTATGGTCTGATGTGCACCATCCTTCTTGAAGGGAAACCTGTGCATCTTCCCAAGTATGCACCCTTCACAAGCATGAGGAGGAGGTTACTCCAAAAGAGGCAAAGCATCAACCATAGAATGTTTTTGAAGGGTCATCAAGCTGCCATGACTCATATGCCCATATCTAGCATGCCATAACTCCGCATTCTGCATAGCACTAGTGGGGGTAGAGATTGCAAGTGCATCTGATCTTTTCTCAAAAACATAAAGCTGAAAAAGACCACGAAACAGCATGCCAGATAGTCTCAAGGCATAATCATCTTCCCTATCTCGGACTGCACACTTGTCATCTTCAAGGACAACCTGAAATCCTCTTTTATTGAGAGAGGACACTGAAAGCAAATTCTTCTTGATTCTAGGTATATAAAGCACATCATGAATTCTGAAATTTGTGCCATCTGTGGCTGTAAGTACAATCTCACCAATACCACGAACTGAATAAGAAGAATCATTTGCACAAGACACCCTTTTTCCAGCGGGTGATGGATGCACGGAATCAAACAAACACTTCCTGGAAGTGATATGTTTGGTGACACCACTATCAAAGTATCAATTATTCAATGTCTCATTGACATTGAAAGCACATGAATCCTTAGAAGGGTCATAACTACAGGTCAGAAAAGCATCATCCTCAGATGTGGCTGGAGCAACCACCTGAAAATCAAGACTGCAAGTCAAAAAGGCATACTCTTCTTCTACTCAATTGGCTGAAGCATCACCACCATCATGTGCATGAGGAGCTGAATCTGTGACAGCCATACCGGAATCCCTTTTCTTTTCCTTGGCAATTCTTTTCTTGCATTCCCCTACGTAGTGACCCAGCTTCCTGCAATAATGACAAACACCCTTTCTGTTGGGCTTCTCTGCATCATTCTTAGCCTTGTGAGAAGGCTGTCCAGAATCAGCTTTATGCTAATATGAAGGCTGATTTGCATGCTGCTTATGCTGCCCCTTCCCATTGGGCTTGAATTTTGAAAGCATCGCATGCCCACCAGCTCGTGAAGCCATGTTCTTCCTGGTTTGTTCTTCCTGGAACAAAAGTCCTATCAACTCAAGAAAGGTGAGAGGGTTGCTACCCCCCCTCAATGACAAATTCAATGAGGTGTGAAAGCCACGATAGGACTCACGAAGAGAATTCAAAGTGGTAGTGACCATCTCTGAATCTAGAATAATCTCGTCAATATTCAACAATTGCTCTCTCAAATCCTGAAGTTTAGTGAGGTGCTCAGACATCCCTCATCCATATGAGTATGAGTCAACTCTCTCTTCAGGAAAGAGACCCTGGCATCATTGCGGGGTGAAAACATACTCTCCAAAATATCCCAAGCTGCCTTTGAGGTCTTGCATGACCGAATGTGTGAAGTGATAAACCTTTTGACAGAAAGGGAGGGTCTTGCATGACCGAATGTGCGGAATGATAAACATTTTGACAGAAAGGGAGATAGCTGAAAGTGCTAGTGCATCACGTGAATCCCACCTTTTCTATTCCTATGTTGGAGCTACCGTTGCAGCAGCTACTGCACCTAGCCCTTGTCCTACACCTTGAGCTTGTCCTCTACCCAGTCCTCCACCTTGTTGAGGAGTGGCAAGTGTAACCACATTCTCTGGCTGTGGCGCATCCCCATTGACATAGTCCCATAAGTGTTTGCCAACTAAGATATTGCGAACCATAAAACTCCATGAGGAGTAGTTGGTACCATCCAACTTATCCTCCTGTGTGAGGACTCCAAACACTTCATTGGAATTGTTCTGGGCAATAACTGTCAAAGAAAATGCAGCAAATACCAACAAAAAATTCCATTCCTGGGAATTAAGGTGCACAACACAAATCCCTACCGAGATATTGAAGCAAACTGCCCACTGCTCAAAAAACAGCCAAACAATGGCTCAAAATGCAATAGCCCAAAAGCATAAATTGAATAGAATCTCTGCCAAATGTGCCTGCGAATATAGGAGAATGGGTGTCCAAAACCAAAAGACAGCTTGCTGTCTCGGCCTATCAAAGGCTCAAAATGCACCCAAATGCAAATGCCCAAAATTTGCCAAAAAGCACTGCAAAGTTTGCAATGCGACTCAATCTAAGTCCAAAAATGCCTGCAAAGTGTCCAAACACCTCGTACACAATGAAATTGCAGCCCAATCACAAAAGCCCCAAAATTGACCGGGAAATTGCAACCAAAAGAGGGCAGGTCATCCAAAAGCCCCAAATCTGATGAAATTGCAATTTTCCCACAAAAGCCCTAAATATAACTGCAAATGTAGCCTGCAAATGTCACCTTCAAAAGTAACCAGCAGATGGCACGGAGCACGTAGATTGTAGGGGCATAGAATGTACGACACTGTGCACGTGCAGGTATGAAATTCGTACAAAAGTGTACAGACAAACTAAGCGTGGACTGTAGGGTCACCGTACGTTTGCAGGTACGGATGGCTGGTGCAACAAAAATGCAAGGCCATACGGGATGTACAGTGTCAATACAGACCGAGCTGCACAGAAGGAAGAGGCTATACGGCATCAACCGAGCGGTCCTGTCCAGACTAGAAGCACGGGACTTGTACGGACAAACCACACAAGGACAATGTGCAGAAGGCGACAGTACGACTACCCGTACTGTTGTACGGACGAGCAGGCCAAAGCTCCAATTGTTGTACGAATGGGCTGGTCGAGGCTGAGTACGGGTTCCGGTGTGGAGCAGGTGATGGGCAAGGTCCGAGAGCAGAGGCAGATCCGGGACGCATAGGCTCTAATACCTAATGTGAACAAAAGGAGAGATGGAGAGCAAGCCACAAACGTACTGAATAGAAGAGATAAGAAAACATACAAGAGGTAAAGGTTTTGTCCAAGTGACAAAACCTAAACCTATCCACTAACCGTAGTTAGTGATCCTAACTGTGGTTAGGGGGAAAAACCTCTAATGAGGGAAAGTGCCCCTAACTCACTTATTGACTATACATTGGTCACTGCCATGGATCATGGCGATAATTCCAACATTCCATTGAAGGCAAAGCCACTATGGGCTAGCCAAGAGATAGCCCCAGCTCCTAGCAAGAAACAATATCCGGAAGGGGATCACTGTGTGTCCACATCTTCGGCTCAATCTAGATTGCAATGCCCATGGAAGTCAATCTCACTCCGAAAGGTGATTCCATATTCCACGGTACTCTTCAAGTACAGAGCATATGAAGGCAAGCCCCTCTTGGTGCAAATTATATTGACAAAGAAACCTAGCTAAGAAGGGGATGTCTTGGCCAAATACAGTAGACTCCAAACCAGTTGTTGATAAGAGGTGCAGTCTACTGGATGAGTAACATCTTACGTGCTCAACTTCCCCCGATTTCCATTGAGGTGACTACCGCCTTACCATCCTCCATTTGGAGTCACTTTAGTGGTCTATAATCTCCAAAACAGACAAAATACTGTCCCGAAAGTGGACATCCAAGTCAGGAACAATAGCAATAGTGGCAGCCAGGTAGAAACCTTAAGGAGCTCTGTCACCATGTGTAGGGCGTATGTATTAATGTGTTGTAGAATTGACATCACTTGCAAAGAGCATATGTATCCACAAATGTTTTGCTCCTACCAAATTTTGATGAAAAGAAATAGTGAAGCAGAGCGAGGTCAGCCATGTCGAATTCCACCTTCAATTGTATCTTCACCTCTTCAATTTTCCTACTGGTGATCCCCGGTTATGGTCAGATCATCAATAAAACCAACTAGGGCATAACAGAACCACCCCTAGTAAAACAATCGCATCAACTAGGAGCTCTGGTAGGCTGTTTGCAATCTCATTTGGCAGCCCTGGATCAAATCACAGCAGTTATTGGCCTTCTGGAACAAATCGCAATCAGGCCACGGACTCCTAAAACAAATCACAGCCGGTTTGGGAACACTGATGAGGGCAGCCCCTTTGGTGGCTGGAATACAAATCGCAATAGGCTCTCTCTTTCTGGGAGGCTCACGCAGGTAAACTAGAAAAGATTCCCGCGTCGCATCACAGTGGGGAAGGCATGGAGAGACAAGGAAAATTGACTGGAGAGAGAGAAGAAGACAATACACAGCACTAGGGCCCAAAAATAAGGGCTGAGCCCCCCCCTGAAGGTCTTTATTGCAATAGGAATAAACTTTGTACCACTCTAAGGAGAGCATGAAGCTGAGTACAACTCTTGAATGAATCTAGGAGCACGGAGGCTCTTCTTTTATAGATTTGACCTAGCAAAAAGCTAGACCTGCTTTCCTAAAGCTAATTTTTACAAAAGCTGAGCTTTCTTGCTTTTAGCGCACCTTGGGGCAGCTTCTATGATCTTTTTACAACCCGTGGGGCCCTGCTTTTTGGACTTGTGGACCCTGCTTTTGGCACTTGCTCCATCATTTGTGTGCCTTTTTTGCAATCTTCCAAGTCCTACACAAACACCATCACTTTAACCCATTAAAGGTTAGCGAAATGCATGCATTCCTAGTCCTTGGACTAATCCTAGTCCCTTGTGGGCATCCCCACATTTATCTTTTACCAATGCAAAGCTGAAGTAAAACAATAAAACTTATTGTTAGTCAACTAAAGTCAACATTCTTTGACTGAAGTCAATTCTAATAAAGATTATACTTTATTTCTTGTGAGAAGAACCAAATGGTGACATCCCCTCAACTTCTAATCCGTTGCCCTCAACTGAAAAGCTTTCTTGATACAACTGCAAATCTTGAGGATATTCTGAAAAAAGGTCCTCATCCACCCACTTGGCATCAAGTGCCGAATAGTTCTTCAACTTGACAAGGTATCTGGGGATGACCTTGACTCTGGACCCTTTCTTTTCTGTGTGATATACAACTTGTTCTAGTTGGAAAATCTCCTCCATCTCTTCCACCTCTGGTGGCTCTTCTTGAACTGGTTATGTGGGCTTTGGTCCTTATTATTTCTTGAGAAGACTCATATGAAAAGCATTATGAATCTTCCAAGTCTCGGATAACTTTAGACGATACGTGACTTCATTTATGGGCTCACTAACGCAAAAGGGGGCCCATAATATCTAGGACACAACTTCGGGGATACTTTTTCTTTCCCTTTCATCTTTTTGAGACATGCTTTTTCAAACTTACCCTCTCCCTTGGAGATTCATCTCTCTCTTGTGCTTATCTGAAACCATCTTTTGCTTCTGTTGAGATCTTTCAATTGCTGTCCGGACGTGGGAAATGGCTGTGTCCAAGTCTCGAACATACTGATCAACTGCAAATATCTTGTCTTTTATTCTGAGGATAGGTGGCAAAATCGCATTTGCATAGATGACTTTGAATGGGACTTTTCTTGTGGAGCTGTGAATAGCATTATTGTACAAAAATTCTACGAGAGGAAGATACCTTTCCCATTCGGCTATCTATTCGGACACATAACACTTTAGAAGATCTAATACTGTAGAATTGGCATTTTCACTTTGTCCGTCCATCTCAGAAGACGAGAGATCCAACTTCATACACATGTTATCAAACAATGCTCGCCAAAACAAACTAATCATCCTAGGGTCTCAATCACTGACAATCGACTTAGGCATCCCATGGTGCTTGAAGATCTGTACTGGAAACAACCTCGCCATGTGGTTTGCCTTAATGGCTTTTCTTATTGGAAATGAAGTAGACCTGCTTCATGAATCTATCAATGATTTCATCTTTTGGCACGTGAGACATTCGGTCACGAACATGTGTATATCTTTTCACATTCTTAGCCAAAAGAAATATCTTTCAATGGCTTGTATAGTAGAAGAAATACCCCGATGTTCTACATAAACAGGGGCATGACATTCTTCCAAGACTTGCTCACATATCTTGAGTCATAAAAAGGTGATTAACTTTCATAAGGAAACCATCCTTCAATGTATATTGAATTGGATGATTGCCCTATTAGAAATTGACCAACACATGGTACGCACAACGGAAGACTGATAGAATTGCCTAGGAGCTCACACAGTGTGATGTGGGGAGTGGAATCACAAACTTCTTAAACTTATGTGCATAGCATAGGTGTGCAGACTCATCAATAGACAATGAACCAGCTAGATATAGAAGACACCAAAATAATATATTTCCATCCAAATCTATGGACACAATACAAAAGAGAGAGATCCAGAGTCCCACCAATGGTGTGGTCCTCTGATCTTACCACAAGGTCCTTCTCCTATCTGCCGGCTATCTCTAGACTCGAGCCCGCGTGCTCCACCTCGAGCGTAAGTAGACTGTCCGTCCAAAGATCTCAGCACCTTGCTGCCCTAGTAGACACCCTAGGCTTCAGCCCCAAGTGAGCTCAGTCTGCAGCAACTCTGGCCCTGCTCTGCCTCCTGGATGTAGGCCCAAAGATCAGACTTCTGCTGCTCCTGCTGCTCCTGCTGCTCCTATGTTTGCTGACTTGCTGGATGAATTATGAGGCCCAGGGCCTCTCCTTTTATAGGCCCAAGGCCTGCTCAAAATGACCGACTAGTCAAGGGCCTACTGGCCAACTTTTGTCTGCCCTTGGCTGCCCCTACCAGCCCAACCAGGGCCCTATATAAGGGTCTTTTCTGGGCCCTTTTGCAGCCTTTGTTCCAGGGCATAACGCCCTCCATTTATTGCAGGATTCAGCCCATCTCCAGGCCTGATTTGCTGGCTCCAACCAGACCCACCAGCCTTAGTCAATAGCCGACCCAGGTGCTGCTACTCCCTTCCATGGTCGCCCCACCTGTAGGCTCTGTTGCAGGCTGTCCATCTGCATACAGATGCGCTCCACGTAGGCACCTTTATCTGTGCAATCCCCCGTCATGTCTGCTGCTCCTGACTGACCTCCTGCCAGGTTAGATCCAGGACTTGCTGTCCCCGCCATCTGCTCCTTCCACAGGTTCCCTCTGTTGCAGCCATGCTGGTCTCTTTGATGTGAGGTGCTGCCAATGTGGCAACCCCCTCTCTTTCTTTTATCTTGAGCACATCCTGCCCTAGGTCTCCCTCCCCCACGCTCTCCTCATATGGAGCTTACAGATGGGGAGGTGACCTTTCCAACATGTCCTTGCTGGTAATACACGTGAAAAAAGTAAAGCTTTTCTTGGTGATGACTCCAAGTGTGCTAAGATCGGGTATGAAGATCACTGCTCAAAGTTACTGGTATTTTTGTGATCAAGGAGAGTGATGCCAGCTACTGAAGGTGTAAATTCTGAGTGCCCAAAGCCATATAACATGCTTTAGAAGTTAGCTTGCACAAAATGAATTTCCTATTAGAAGGTGTAGATTCTGAGTGCCCAAAGCATATAATATGCTTTATAAGTTAGCTTGCATCAACATCAATGACGACTTTAATCAAGACAGGGCAACCTTTTAACATAGGAAAAACTTCATGCACCTACATCAAAATTGTCCAATATTCTCCATATCAAACAGAAAAATTACTACAAAATCGCTGTCAATGCAGTATTCTCTGCAAAATGCTTAAAACAAAAAGACATTGACTGATTGTCCAGGCAGTTGCAAACACAGCATTTACATATCAAAGCAACATGGTTAAAATATACAAATTCAACCGCTTGTTATATTCTCTGTCAACTGGTGGAAATAAGACTGTGTGAGGATGATCTTTAAAAGTCATAAAATGGTGCCAAGTTGCAATCATTGCTAGTTAAACGAGACAACAAACCGTACTGACCCCACGGCCATCATCTGTTATGCAAACAGAGCCATCTGGAAAAAGGACAACATCTATACTCTTTGAAAAACCGGCCTGCGCTTCATCGATAGCATTATCCAGCACCTCATAAACCTACATAGACATGATGTAAAATCTTAGCTTTCCATAAAACACCAGTACATGCATCATAATTATACAGAAAAAGACAAATTTGAGTACCAGATGATGCAGCCCACGAGACCCCGTACTGCCAATGTACATCCCAGGTCTCTTTCGAACTGGTTCCAATCCCTCCAGTACCTTGAAATCCAAGCGGCTTTTAGCCAGAGGAAAAGGCGTGGCTGTTTGGAGGGGACGGGGGTAGCGCCTCGTGCAACCATAATGAATAACAAATGCAACTCCACTAATAGCAAATCGCAGCTACTTGATCACATACTAGGGAAGCACTTCTAATTTCGTACCTGAATTTGCCCGGCATCATAAGCCGCCGCTGCAGCTTCTGTTGCAGGTGCCTCTATAGTAACACTGGCAGTCGCAAATGCCCTTACTGATATGAATCTTCTCTCTGAAATAATCCAAAATTCCAAGGAGTTTCTGCACGGAACCGAACAGATATCACGAACATATACGCTTTTTGGGATGCTTTGACGTGTCATATTTGTTACATGGCATCGTAGAGGCTCTACAAAATCTGAACACGTGATTCAAAAGCCCGAATTCCTGTTATCTTTGTCGAAAACAAGTTCCATCGTTTTCAAATGCCGTCATAGGCAAGCTCCAGAACACCTTGCTTCTAGCTACCAATTTAATTGTTTCTCAAATAAATCTAAGGCGTTCTGCCAGGCTGTTTGGCCTGACGGACGATGCAGCGTTAACAAGGCGCATTACAAAAGGCGTACGTTACCTGGGAACAAGACGGCTTTGCAGTTTGGTGAACTGTCGATGGAACGAATTGCCAATACAATGATGTTGCGTAGGAAGCGTCCGTGCTCTTCGCATGACGAGAGCGAGCATGCGACGGGACCCGGAGGATGACATGGCGGCGGCAGAAGCAGCAGCTGAATAAGCGTAACGGAGAGCATCAGCTGCCATAGAGAAACAGAGAGAGAGGGAGAGAGAGAAAGACGCTGTCTCCTTTTAGCGCTCCAATTTAGTGAGATAGAGCTCTCTCGGTTGCATGCGCTCACTCTTTCAACTCTTGTGAAGTTCCTCCAACCATGCATGTTTTACTTAACCACATGGTTATTTTAGGTCGATTGGCTTTGTGGATCTCATGGAAGAAAAATGTTATTCTTGCACTATCACTCGCCCTTTGGACACACTCGTGAACTACCACAGGCTCTTTGACTAACACCCTTCGACTCTTAAACTACCACCCTTTGACTCTCCATGGTCGTGGATTCGACTTGTGGACTACCAACGGCCCACATATCCACACACACATACCAGAGATATACACACACATACACACAGCACATACACATGCATACACGTACACAACACGTATATATGCATATGCACACGTGCACACTCACACATACATACACACATGCATGCACATGTACATATAGGCCTGGCATGCTTGCATATACACACACGCACATACAAGCATAAAAATTCATGCACATGTGTACACAAAACACACGCATACACTTTCTTTTTTTTGCACACGCACAATTGCATATGCACACATGAACATGCACATACACACACACCACACAAACATAAATAGTTCTCTACTTGTATTATTTAATCAAGCAATCATGCAATTGATACAATGCCGCAACATCATGTGGGTTCCCTACTAGTCTATCTATATTTCCTTATTTATGAGGTGCCATGTGACAATCGGAGGGAAGTTCGTGTTCTAGGCAAAGGAGCGCTAGAGCAGAATTGTTTGGAGCTTGGGGCAATCAATTCAAGCATATTGTGAATTTGAATTTGCCCCATATGCCTAAACCTAGTCTTTGGCTTTACAAGTGTAGCCTACGTCTCAATACCGTTCAAAAGCTTATGAAGCCCAAACGAGATTCAAGATCCATTTCAGAATGTCCTATTGTTGAAACATACCTAGAACTAATAGTTTCCCATTTGGGAATATGGGCCAACCTCCTTGTATGGTATGTAATGGGTGGAAGGATAATGAGACTGAAGCCCGATGGAGATTTCTCGAGAACAAACTCCATTTCAAAACGTCATGTTGTTAAAACATACCTAAAACTAACCCTTTCCCATGTGGGAATATGGGCCAACCCCCTTGTATGGTATGTAATGGATGGAAGGGTAATGAGGCCCTTGTGCATTGAATGGCACGTGTATTGAAGGGATATTAATCCCATATGAAAGTATGCACTTGTTGTGGCTTTGAATATAAGGCCTTAGATAAAGACCTTTTCACATCCCAGTCGACATTTTGGGTGTTGAGGAGGGACATTCTCTAGCTATGGGGCAATTTAGGATGCACACCTGATGCAAGAATGCCGCTCCCTTGGTAGCTCCTATTGTGTATCAAAGAAGGATTTACGGGTGAACTGAGTGTGACTATTTGGCAATTGTTGTCACATTGCTAGAGAGTGGCATTGTCTCTTTTGGACTAACTGTCGAAGGGTGTGGCGGTGATTAAGTGTGACTTTGATTTTGGCTATGCTACTTGCATCGGCGATTGTCTACTATTTAGTGGGATGCCACTTTGGTGTGCATTTTGGGACTCGTACTGCCGTGTACACTTGTCTACATGACTCTTGTGTGTTGTATCGGCCTGTGTTTGGTCAGTACGTGTTCATGGTGCCTGACTGTGAGCCAACCCCTTGTATGGTATGTATTTAGATGGAAGGGTAATGGGGCCCTTGTGAGCTAAATGACACAAGTATTGAAGGGATATTAATCCCATAAGCAAATATGCACTTGTGCTTGAATTCAATATAATGCCTTGGATGAACACAACATGGCTATGGGGCGGTTTGGGACCCACACCAAGCACAAGACATGTGGCTCCCTTTGGGAGTTCCTATAAATCAAATGCTCCTCAACAAGATAAACGAAAGGTGCTTCTTCTTCACTCACTCCAGTTACTTCCTCGTTTTTTTTCAATATGTTAGCAATGTGGCGTACGCCTAGCCCAATGGTTGGTCTCGAAAGGGTTCTTTTTTTATGGAAAAGGCTATA
The DNA here is from genome assembly GCF_047967505.1 of Dipteris shenzhenensis. Classification (NCBI taxonomy): domain Eukaryota; kingdom Viridiplantae; phylum Streptophyta; class Polypodiopsida; order Gleicheniales; family Dipteridaceae; genus Dipteris; species Dipteris shenzhenensis. The sequence goes on along the minus strand of NC_141620.1, from coordinate 5,815,214 downwards.
GGAAATCCCTCAACTCTTATTTCATTTTCTACCTCTACCCTTTTCTAGCCCTTCCTAAGTTTTCAATTTCGTTGGCTTATCCCCATCCCTTTCTTTATGTTTCATAATTTGCCCTAGAGCTCCCAAAGGGAGCCACATCTTCACATTGGGTGTGGGTTCCAAACCACCCCAACTCCTCCTCAACCCCCAAAATATTGACTTCAATGTTATTAGGCCTTATATTCAGGCCACCACAAGTGCATGTTCACTTATATGATTAACATCCCTTTAATACACGTGTCATTCAATGCACGAGGGCCTCATTACCCTTCCACAAGGGTTGGCCCATATTCCACAAGCCCCATGGGCAAGCACCATGAGCAAATACTGATCAAACACAAAGGCCAACACAACACATAAGGGTCATGCTGGCAATTCAAAGATGTCCCAAAGTGCACAACAAAGTCTATGTCATAGCAAACCCATTTTTAGTGCAAGAAGCATCTCGATATCAACGTCACAATTAATCGCGACATCTCCATGATAGTCAATCCAAACGAGACAGTGGCATGCATCAACCACATGCCACCAAACAGTCACACAAGTCTGCCATCAAATATGGCTCTGATACCACTATGGAAAAAAATGAGATATCCTTAACACTGCACTCCCTCCCTCTCTTTGATTAATACACGCAATTCACTACCAGAAACCCAACATGAGATTCACTCATGAAATATGAAGGAGGAGTCGACATTTTAGACCAAAAAGGCATTGCATTATAAAAGACCGAGGGATAGACCATTTTTAAGGACTATAGTGCATCTTTGATGAGGATCATTGTTGTTTATAAAGGATACGAGACTCAATCTAGCTGGCCTACAAGTACAATGGTTGCTTACATACTGATGACAACAAGGAGAAGACCTTCAGGAGTCAAATCTCATAAGGAGTTGCTACAGTGAACATTACATACCACCATGGGGTGAAAAAGGTTTCAACTCACCACCATAATTCCCTAAACATTGAGACAACTCATCATTTTTTGGGAGAACATCACTAATGCCATGCACCGCTATTGAGGATTGTTGCTATTTACAATGGACACAAGACTTGACCTAAGTGACTTGCAAGCACATAGCTTGCTTACATACTAATGACAGCGAGGAGAACACCTTCGCGAGTCGACTCTTTTAAGGAGCTGCTATAGTGAACATTCTAGTCCACCTTGCAGTGAAAAAGATCTCAACTCATTGCCATAGTTTCCTAAAGATTGAGACCATTGATCATTGATTCAAAGAACTATTGCCGATCATTGATTTGAAGAACATCACTATTGCCCTGCAACATGTTGCCCCGACCAATACATCATAGTAGCCACATTGAAGGTCTTTGTCATGGCTCTAAGAGGCCATCAAGAATGTCCGCGCGATTTCACCCTTGATAACCATAATCCATGATCACCCATAGAACGTCACATAAAATGATGAATTCGAAGTTTTTTTTTAAGATCACAATATCCAACATTTCCCCCTTGATTTGAGGAGGGGACCAAAGCAAAAACAACTAGATAAAAATGAAGAGAACACTAAGCCATGTAGATGATATGTCCACATAAGACCGCTAAACCCACACATTGCATAACCATAAAAAAGGTGATTCACCCACACAAGGCAACATGCACAACAAAAGAGAGTAATCAAAGTCTTCTAAAAGGCCCAATCATCATGAAGTTTCTCCATCTGCCAATGCTAACCCTGCAAGATCATCAGCCAAAGTAGGTTCTTGCATGATACATGCCTTGTCTTATTTCCCCTTAGAATCAAATGCCTTATGACAATAGAATCTTTCTTTGTGTCCATCCTTCCCAAATACATTTTTGCATCTCTTTCCCTTTGTTGTTTACCTTATTTGCATCTCTTTTTATTTGTTGTTTACATTTTTGCATCTCCTTTCCTTTGTTGTTTACCTTCTTTGCTACAAACTTCTTTTGTCCAATGTTCACAGCATAGGCCAACTCCCCAACAAGTAGACTTTTGTCCAGTGTTCACAGCATAGGCCAGCTCCCCAACAGGTAGACTTTCCTACATTCTTCTTTCTTCACTCAACAGTAATGCAACCACATCATGAAAATTGAGGCTCAACTTAGGCAAAGTGTATGTACTAACTTAGGATATTTGCTATATAAACTTGAAAGTAAGCATCCTCTTCATCAACTTTCAAACCATCCACAAAGCAGTTATTTCAACAAAATTTGCATTCGATTAAGAGAAGTTCCTAAGCTCTCAAACTCTCCAATGTAAAAACTAAACAACTCATGCTTGAGTCTTATAAACTTTCATTCTTATACCAAACAAAGATATGACAATCTTCCAATTGTACAAATCTTGTGACATTTGCATTATGTAAATCTTTGAGACCCAAAGCTCTACCCAACATATCAACATCTTACTTTTGTGTTCTTAGACCACCACCTTGTCAAGCTCATTGCTCTTTGTTGCACTTTTATTGTTCAGACCTCGATCGCGAGGGGTCATACCATGGTCACCCCTGGGTCTCATCCTGGGTCACACCTTGTTCATATCTTGGTCACTGGAGCAGCATGTCAAGGGTGATCAGACCTTCGTCACACTTGGGTCACACCTTGTTCACATCTTGGTCACTGGAGCAACATGACAAGATGGTTAGACCTTGGTCACACCTAGGTCACACTTTGTTCACATCTTGGTCAATGGAGTGACATGTCAAGGATGGATAGACCTTGGTCACATCTGGTCACGCTTCGGTCATTCAGTGTGAGACTGGAGTGATACATGACTAGGACATGACCCGAGGAGTACGTGTATGGGCATGTCAAGCCTAGACCGTGGCCAAAGCTTATCTTCCCTTGGTCAGAGTGAAGTACTGGCGCAATGGATTGTAGCAGTTAAGGGAGCATGGGTGGTGCACATGGGAAGCAGTCCAGTAGTAAGTCAAGGGAGCACAAGTGGTGAACATGGGAAGTTGTGCCACCAATTGAGCTCGCCACCAACTAGTGTCAAGTGCACATGGAGTACTTAACTCACCGACTCGGAGGAGGTTGGGGAGCGGCAGAAGCCATCAAGGGACGAAGTTGCAAAATAGCTAAAGAGACAAGAAGACAACCAATATGAAGTAGGGAAGGAGATTTCCAACAGGAGGAGCCAACAAGGGGAAATCAAGAGGGAAAAGGAGGGAGTATTGTGGCCATTTGAGCATAGGCGCATTTGGACTAGAGCATAGAGCACGAGTAGCGAGAGAGAGAGGCTAGAGTCAAGAGCTCACCTAGTGTATATCTTCTCCTTGGTGGATTAGTCATCTGTGTGACTCTCATTGGTGTATGATTCATTCCTCCTAAAGAACTATGCTTCTTCCCATCTCTGCTCACTACTCTAACACTTCTCCCTGCTATGTTCTCCTTCCCTCATCTCCCTTCACTTGGTATAATGGACCATGTGCCATGTGGCTTGAGTTCTGTTCCATTCATGTCGAGGGTTGGCTCTTGTGATTTCATTCTATTCTAGTCTTTCGCTTTGCTTACATTACTCTTGCACTCGTATCGCTCGCACATTTGTGACACCATCGCCCTTGCACGTTCCATCATGGACACCATCATCCCCATCAGTCGCACTATGCACCATTAGTGACACCATTGGTATCCTATTTTCTCCTCACACCAGTGGCCCTAGGCCCCCGGTAACACTGCTAGAAATGGCAAGATCCACCCCCCCCCCCCCCCCGACAATTTATGGCAATCACAGTGGGACACTACATGTGTTGAGTAGCATGAGGTGAAGTGGTATTGTAGGGTCCTAAAGAGCAAGATAATATGCCAAGTAGTTTGGAAACCTTTGAAGGAGCTAGTGAGAGAACTAGGAGGTACTTAAGGAGAGTGGAGAAAAGACTTGCAAAAGACCAAACCCGATACAAGAAGCATTATGTGCGATAGAAGTTTGCGAAGTCCTCAGGGCGAGCACAAAGTGAACCCATAGGAGCAATAGCCAGAGCAAGTGCCTTTATCTAGCAGGATCCCCGGTGGTCAAATTGGGACTCCGGAGAAGAAGAAGTACAAAGTGGAGAGGAGGTGAGAGGAAAGTACGAAGGATGAAGTCTCCTTAGAAACTCATCAAGGTCAAGACATCCCCCCTTCTCCTCTTGCAGTGATGTCTTCATCAACAACCACTATTGTGGGAGTGGTGAGTCTATCTGCTTTGGACTCGACATCTGCTAGTCCAGTTGCTATCTCATCTATTATTCATAGCTCTGGATTAAAATAAAACAAAGGTTCAAAAACAATACTTAAGGATAGCCTTTTCCACTCTCTCCTTCTTTCCCTATTGCGTGCCTACTCATCCAACATGACTTCAACTCTATCCCTTCCCAATCGCTCTCGCATCATTGTTAACCCCCACATCTTCTATGTTCTCACCCTCTCTGCATATTCAATACCATCTATGTACACTTCCTCTATGGCTACATCAGTAGTAGTGACTTCCCCATTGTGGTATTCTACATGAAGGGTTTTCTCATCCTTTGTAGCACCCACAATCATTATTGCTCCATTGGGAGGCCCTTCAATTGTTGCACTCGCTTCAGCCTCTCGGGTGGGGATGGTAGTTCTCAATCCTGTAGAAAAATCTAGATTTCTCGAGTTACTCAAGAAGGTCCATGTGAGGAAATTTCTCATGGCTTGTAGAGCTAAAGGTGTGGAGAACGAGCATGTCTTTTCTCACATCTTTTCCTCATCATTGGAGATACTGTTGATGTATGGTATAGTCAGCTTCCTCTTGACCATTTCCAGACTTGGATAGACCTAAGGGAGGAATTCTAACACACTTTCAAGTTGGGAAAAGTTTGAACATATGATTGTTTAGTTGTCCCCACTAGTACGATGAAGCATAGCGCAAGCATCTTAGAGATGTACACAAGGACGAGGGTCTGGCCACGAATAAACGATGCTGTCAAGAAGGGGTGGTTTTTGAAAGCGTTATCTTCCACCATTGCTATAAGGTTGGTCAACAAACTCCTTGAGCGTGCCTCACTACAAGACTTCCGGAGGGAAGTAGTGAAGATGGAACTGGATTAGTTGAGTTTTGCCTCACCACACGCTTCGACCACCTAGCTTCCAAGAGAGGAGGGCTCACTGGCATGGCAGAAACTCAAGAAGGACTAAGAAGAAATCAAAGGAGGTTTGAAAGATAGAACAAGGGTGGATGGGTAGTAACCCTTTGAAGCTAAGATAAAAAGTGGTCTCTCATGCACGATGTGCAAGGGATCTAACCATGGTTACTTGGAATGTCCCTCAAAGCATAAGGTACCTCCTTTGATCTCCTTTTGCACATTTTGTGAAATTCATGGACATCATGCCTCCGAGTATAGGTATCTTAAGGGGTTCAGGAAGCCTCTACTAGAGTATCCTACAAGTGAACTCCTGGTGGTTGCGGTCAACAAAGCTGCACCAAACACTTTGGGCCTGGTACTCGTAGCTCTTGCCCTTATGAAGGCATTTGAACTACCTACTCCTCCTACCATTCCACCTTCATTACTTCCTAATCCTCCTTTGCTCCAAGCGTTTACTCCCAATCAGATTGAGGCTTCATACTTCTATCCTGTGCCCTACTATGCACAGTATCAACCACCTATGTCAGGGAGTGGATATGGATGTTCATGGAACATTACATTGATTTGTATCCAAAAGTAGACTTCGGTGATCAGAGGACCATATCGCATGAATCCTAACTATGGTGAGGTTGTTCCAGTTGACATTTGAAAGATGGAGCAAGCGGGTTGATCTACCCTATTGGCTACTCTGATTGGGTCAGTGGAATTGTAGTTGTGCCAAAAAGAGAGATTGGCAAAATCTAGGTTTGTGTAGACTATAGGAGTTTGAACACTGCCACACAATGAGATAGGTTCCCTCTTCCCTTCACTGACAGGATGCTAGAAATATTAGTTGGTCATGCTCTATACTCCTTCATGGATGGATACATTAGGTACAACCAGGTTTGAGTCAGAGAGCAAAATCAATTAAAGGCTACCTTCATCACCCAATAGGGGACGTATGCCTACCAGATGATGCCCTTTGATTTATGCAACGCACTATCAATGTTTCAATGCCTTGTCACCAAACTCTTCTAGGAGAATATCCAGAAGTTTCTTGAGGTATTTTTGGATGACTTCTCGGCTTTCAATGGTAATAATGCCTCTCACCTCGACCCTGCTATACAAACTTATCACATCAAGAAGTTGAGGTGGGCTTTTGACAATGCATAGAAGCTTGACAAATGCTTCTTTCTTGCCTTGAAAGGGGTTCTCCTCAGCTACATTGTCTCGATTGAGGGAATGACCATGGACCTAGCGAAGGTGGAGGTGATACTAACCTTGCCTATTCCTTGCACACCCCGAGAAGTCAAGTCCATTTTGGGACATGTGGGCTATTATAGAAGATTCATCCGATTCTATGCCGACATAGCGGTGGCGTTGACGGAACTCCTTTCGAGGAATAGTCCTTTGTCTGGTCCTCACCCGAGGAATAAGCGTTGTATTGACAAAAGTTGTACTCAAATTGGAACCTGCACCCATCAACAAGTCTGGCTCTATACGTGCTCCCCTTGGGTCATTTTTCTTATTAGTTTATGCACCTTCCGCTTTACCCATGTCTCCTCCCAAATTTCTTGCTTTTTGCTTGATGACAATCTCAAGGACCATCTAGTGAAGGTTCCCATCTTGCAGCAACCCCAATGGGATGCCATTTTTTATGTACTTATAGATGCAAGTGGGCTATCCACTTGCACAATATTGGCCCAACTGGATGAGGAGCACAAGCTGGACCTACCTATGTGCTTTGCGAGCAGGTCACTCGATGGAGTTAAAAGAAACTATAGCACCACTCAACATGAGGGCCTGGGCATGGTTTATGCCATGACAAAGTATCACCTTCAATGGTAGACAATGAAGGGTAGCCAAGGGATCTCATCTCTTTATTCCCAACATAGACATATGGCCATTACAAATCCCATTCTAGGGAGATAATAACAAAGGGCTATTATCATAGCCAATAGTAATTACCAACTCCCATTGTAGGGAGCCAAGGTTATGCCTTAGGTGCTATTGGCTATTATCATAGCCAATAGCTATTACCAACTCCCATTGTAGGGAGACAAGGTTATGCCTTATGTGCTACAAACTTAAACTATAACTTCTTGTAAGCCCTTGGCTTGGGGCCTATATCGTCAAGGAGAGGCTCTTCTTTTCTTGTGTTTTTCTTTAATTTTCTTGAACGAGGTTGAGATGGATCACCATAAAAAGTTGCCTTACCTACCTATACCTACATTAGCTTCAATTGCATCAATCAAGCTATTTATGCTTGCCTAAGCCAAAATCCTTACAATCACATAGACCAAAGCATCAATTTTCATAGTAAGGTGCATAAATTTGATCGTTTAAGAAAAGACTAGAACTGTGCCTGGGAAGCTTATCCCATTAGGGAGAGGCTCTACTTTGATTGCCTTCTTCTTCCATTTTCTTAAAAGAGGATTAGGTTGCTCACCATGTATAGCCACCTACACAACTATCACTATAGTAGCTTTAGCCACATCAACCAAATGATCTATGTTTGTCTCACAAGTTAAGGGACTACAAACATAAAGAAGAAATCCTCAATTAATAGTAAGGTGCATAGGTTTGATCATTCAAGAAAGAACCAAGACTATGCATGGGATAGGGATTCACCTTTAGCATTAATTAAGGACATAGCTTTATGCAGGCTTTTTGATCACTTGTTTGGTAGGCATAATTACACACTATTTTCCTACTCCTCTTGAAGCGATACAAGCTCCATCATTTGCACAGATCTTGGTTCACCTAGACTATCTACTTAGGGTTGTTTACCTTAGCTAGATGCTCTTCACTCTCACCAACTGAACTGCTCTTTCCCATTTTGAAGCTTGAGTCACATGTAAGCATGTACTTGCCTCCAAAACATTGGGCTTTATCTCATATACATTGGATTCTATCTCATACATTTGCCTTTAAAGGGTTCACACCACTTCTCATGGTGGCTTCTACTTTCAAACAAGTTGGCAATGGTTGGTAGTGCATCATGTAAATCATATAGTATTAGTATACAAAATTAGGAGATAAAAACAACTTATGGGAGCATCATACCTACTAGACCCTAAGTGCTCTTCAAATGACTACTCAGTAAAAGCTCCTTTCTTGGCCTTGAGTAAACCCTTAAGTAGAGTCTCCTTGCAGCTTTTGTGCACATTGTGCTTGGTACATGTGCATGAAGGAAAATAAATGATAAATATGGTTGCAAGGTAGACTGGCAAGATTGAGGGAGCTTCTTCTAAAGATCTCACCATAGCTTCGCACCTATCAACTGGCAAGTTGAAGCTACTCCCCTTCCCCACACTGTGGTAGCTAGGAATAAGAACACAGGACTTTTGTTATATTCAACTCGATCCAATGTCTTCTTGCAAAAGTAAAGGTGTCCCCTTGAAACCTACAAAAGGGAATAAGTAGATTATCATTCATGGATTCAAGTTGACATAACTACTAAAGTAGTTCCATATTATGGCATTTGGTTTTGTAGTCTATGTTGAAGTCTCCTAACATGTATGTTGGTGTAGGAGCTAGAATTTTGCAGAACATGTCTTTCAAGGTTTGCAAAAGGCTCATTGTTGGTGCCGTTAGGGACTTGTAAGTTTAATATATTGGCAACTTTTTCCAATCATTTGAGTGGAATATAGTGAGCAAACACTTGCAATCATGCCTGGTCAATTGTTCTTGAAGTGCCAGCTCGAGGTTGTGCTAGTAGAACGTTGCAATGCCCAATCTGTTGGAAAGGTCACCTCCCCATCTGTAAGCCCCCATATGAGGAGAGCATGTGCTACGCATCGGCATCCCCCTCTCTTTCTTTTCTCTTGGGCACATCGTGCCCTAGGTCTCCCTCCCCCATCAAAAGGTTTAGATGAATATACAAGCTACAAGCTACAATTTCCTTCAATTTCTAGAATTGCACTATCCATATGGACGATCATGTAATAAATGTCCATCAACTTGATGGCCATGGAATGGGGGTACCTAAACTCTAGGCAATGCCCCATTCATACTTTATTTGGCCATGCACCCATATGAGTGAGAAGATACCATATCCCCCAAAAAACTGAGGATTTATAATGGCCTTGGTTCCTCGTTCAATCACATGAGATTATTGAAAGGCTAGGTTACAATGGGCCGCTACATGTCTAATCCAACGAAAATGAAATTGGTGCCAATTTGCACAACCCCATAGGGAGAATCGCACTAGTACCATTCATGTGCAACTCCAAGTCCTTGTATCCCTTTTGAACATGCTCAATAAGATAGGCAAGAATTGTGTTTTGCTTATTACATTTCATTTTGCAAGTGGCTGAATAGCTATGTGATTTTAATTGTGCTTGCAAGCTTGATCAGTACCAATAGCTAGGTGATTTCCACCTATTCAATTGTGCTTAAAGCAAGCCTTATAAGTACTCGTAGCTAGGTGATTTCACTTGTACACAAAGCAATGGCCTGATTTGACCTTAGTTGATCAATCTAATTTTCTTATTGTTTGGATTGGAGCTATAGACTTCCACTCTTTGAATTGATCTTGTGGCCTTGACTTGTGTTTGCTATTATTTGCCTTTGACATTATTTTTAGTTTGGGTTGTTAGTGCTACATTGTTGACTATGTTGATGCGTTGGTTTTTGTCTTGCATTTTTATGAGTTGTCACCCTATCCAATTATATCCTATTTAGATGACTATGAACAGCGATGGTCATTCCAAGCTATTCAACATTCTGAGCCAAAACCCGTGAAACATATTTCTTGAGTTCATACTTCATAGTGATACTTTGCTTTGCCTTGAAACCAATCATGTCTTTCAACATTTTGGGTACCATATAAAAGCAGCTCCCTAAGGCAATACTACTATAAAGGAATTGATGGAATTTCGCCCGGTTTATATACTCCAATAGATCAAAATAGAAGATTTGACAATAATCCCTCCTGAATGCACACTTCCTCTTTTTCACAACGTTGCAATACAATGGCTGGTTTGATGTCTTGGTGCCTAGAAATTTGCAGCATGATATCCATGGTAACACCTAGAGGGGAATAACTTGTGGTTGCCACCATAAGAATTGTTTTTTTAATCGTTTGATTCACAATGCCAAAAGATTGCATTATGAATGGATGTCTCAACTGACACTATCACAGTGCAAATTGCTTATACTCTTGCACGGTATTCAATTCATCGAGGTATTTGTTATGGCACTTCATTGCCCTCGAATCCCCATCTAGATTTAATCAAAGCTTCTTCAAAGCTCAGCCCCAAAACAAGCCTACAAAGAAGACAACACCAACACCCACAAGTGCTAAATAAAGAGGTATAGCATGTGTTGAAGGAACTTGTTGAGATGATGCTTGAGCCTTGGCCGTTGATCTAGTGTGTAGTTTGATGGACCAAAATGGTGAAGTGCTTCAGAGTATTGTGGCGTTTGTACACCACGTATCAACATGCAATCGTGAACACGTGTTTGCCATGCATTTGCTCGCCATGCACTAGCTGGCTGTTGTAACTAACTACTCTAAGACACATGAATAAACTCGTTGGCTTGCCCGTTTGGAGGGTAGAAGCCGTTTCCTTCTCTTTGTAGCACTTCACATTGTATTGGTGGAGACGCTGATGTCTTTTCCCAATTCGCCATATCAACACTTCCAGCAAGCTCCTGAGCAGCACATGGAAGAACAACTGAACCCGATGTTCACACTCATGTCACAATTGTCCCAGATGACCCAAGCGTTGATGTCAGTTTTGGCTTTGTACCATGCATCCTCTTCCACTCCTTATGCCAAAGATAATAAGGTTTTACCGAAATCTTTTCATGGGTTGCCCACTGAAGGTGTCATGGTGTGGCTTGATCGTTTTGAGAACATCACAGACTATCACAGATGGTTTGATGAACGCAAAGCTCTAGAACTGCGTACTGTCTTAGAAGGCATAGCAGCAACCTCGTTTGTCCAACAACGTGAACAAGTCAAACATCATTGGCCTAGCTTGAGAAATCAATTGCTTCAAAACTTAAGCAAATACTGCAATTCAACAATTGCACAAATTGTTCCAAAAAGATCATGAACCGGTGGCACAATTTGTCGGGAAACTCAACCAACTTCTACTTTGAGCAGATTCTTCTATGTCATAGGAGATGAAACTTTTCTTCTTGTGGCTGAGACTCAGACATGACATTTCACGATGAACAAGGGATCAAGGACCCAAAGCCTGTTATGAAGCTATCCAGATTGCATAGAGGATTGGGTCTTCCATTTCTAGTGAAAATTTCAAGCACACAACATGAACATTTCTGACAGATAGACAAAGAGTAAATTCAGACGGCATTGTTCCAATGGAGATCGATGTGCAGAATGTGCAAAATTACAACAAACCTGGACAGTGTAAACGGTCACCAGATCGAGATGAGAAGGGACGACCCCGATGTTTCAACTGTAACTGGTATGGATACGTTGCCAAATATTGCCGTTCCCCTAAAAGTACAAACACTAGTTTTCAGAATGTTCAAGTGGATACAACAGTGACATTGGCTGAATTGCCAAAAAATGCATAGGCGGTTGGCTTTGCAAGGCTGGTCGACCGCAGATACAAGCCTCTACAACACATAATTGACAAGTATGCATAATTTTGGCCATGTCCAACTCTTTCAAGTTTAATATTTTGATTGATCGAGGCAGCTCCATCTCGTGAATTCATCCTGAATTAGAAAGTCAATTGTCTTTTCCTATCGATTGGGGTTTGGAAGTTCAAGTTCTGTTTGGAGATCATCAGAGACTTTACAAATCATACGCTTCAAAGGTACATGCTCAGTTTAGTTCGTGTAGTCATTCTTTCTCTCACACTGTCTATTTGCTACCAAAACAATTGTTTCCCATGACACTGGGTTGCGAATGGCTTTCTCAAAATTGGGCAACATTGAATTTCAAAGAACATACTCTTACCATTGGTCCCATATTAATCCCTTGGTCACGGTAGGGTTCCTATTTAGCAATATCTTGTTCACAGCTCTCACAACCAGTTCCAATCTCAACCCATGTTCACAATGTGCGACGTCTTTTAAATCAGTTCCCTTCTCTTGTCCCTGACCCAATGCAGCCGACCACAACGATAGCACCTGTTTGCCACAACATTTGCATGAAAGAGACACACCTGATCAAGATGGCCATTCGTCACAAATAATCTCCCAAACAAATTCTGTGTATAAGCAAAATCGTTCAAGAAATGTTACAGAAGAAAGGCATCCGCCCCTGTAAGAATCCTTGGGGCTGCTGAACCTCATCTAACAAAGAAATCTAATGGTGAATTACGTTTCTGCATCGACTATCGTCCACTCGATGACGTAACAATTCATGATGTTTACCCTTTACCTCAATTGGATGATCTTTTGGATCAATTGGGAGCCTCCAAATATTTCACGTCCCTTGACTTAGCTGCAGGGTATTGGCAAATACCAATCAATCCACATGATGCAGAAAAGACAGCATTTTGCACTCTCATGGGTCTCTATCAATTTGATATTATGCCTTTTGGCCTCTCAGATGCACCTAGCACTTTCCAATACATGGTTAATAGCATTGGTTGTTTATCTAGATGATATTCTGGTTCATACAAAAACATGGGAGCAACATATGAAAGTTCTTGGAAAATTCCTCAGATGCCTACACTAGTATAATCTCAAACTACAGATCAAAAAGTGTAAATGGGCTTGTACCTCTGTCAAATTTCTCGGATTTGTGATCTCGGCAATCGGCATTGAGATGGATCCTGCCAAAGTCCAAGCAATCATTAATTACCATGCACCTCGTAATCTAAAACAACTACAGAGATTCTTGGGAATGATAACTTTCACTACAAGGTTTTTGCCACAGTATGCAAATATTACTCATCCGCTACGTCAGTTGCTCAAGAAGAATGTAAAATATCATTGGTCTGCCTCCTGTGCAACGGCCTATAACAAATTAAAGGTACTACTATCAACCACTGCTGTTCTTAAGTACCTTGATTTAAAAAAACCGTTTCTATCAAGGACAAATGCATCAAATGAGGGATTAGGAGCAGTTTTACTTCAAGAGGAAGTAGGCGAGCTTCGACCAAATGCGTTCATCGCAGAAGAGCACTGACATCATTAGAACAAAATAATTCAATGATAGAAAAAGAACTACTTGCAGTAGTGTGGTCTTTCTTGAAGTTACATCCATATCTTCACAATACTGATGTTACAGTACAAATAGATCATCGACCCTTCGTTCCACTTCTCAAAAAGAAACATCCTTCGGGATGACTGATGCGGTGGATCTTAGCATTACAAGATGACTGTTTCAAGCTACAGTATACACCAGGCAAAGATAATGTAATAGCAGATGCCTTATCACGCATACATGAAGTTCAACAAGTGTAACACACAACACCAGTCGACCTAGATCTTCGCCTGTCAAGTCTTGCTGAATCGCAACCTCCCATTTTTGAGATACCATCCATCGTGAGTCGAATCGACTTTTCAAATTTCCCAAGTGTCCAACAGTCTGATCTAGAAGTCAGCACACCTTCGGAGTCTAAAGCCGCATCTTGAGAAAAAAACGTTTCCAAATCATAAATAATCTATTGTTCTTCCTAATGCTACATCATGACCTCGTCTTTTTGTCCCTAAATCTCTACGGTTCCATTTCACTAAATATTTTCATTCTCATCCATTGTTTGGTCACTTAGGCGTCCACAAAGTCCTGCAAGCAATCTGTACATAATATTATTGGCCCAAAATGAGACCTTACATTATTGCACATCTTCGAGCTTTGTCACGTTTGTCAATCCACTAAACCATCTCATGCAAAACCACCAGGTTTCCTACAGAGTATCAAAGTCTCTAAACCATTTGAACTCGTGTCTTGGGACATCATTAGTCCTTTTCCTCAATCTCTCATAGGCAACAAATATATAATTGTTCTTACTGAATATCTAACTCGATGGTGTGAAGCTGCAGCAACAGTCCAGAACATTTCAGTAAACACGGTCGCCAAGTTTTTCATCGACCATGTTATTTTACAACGACTTTCTCAAGTTTGCACCATCACCAGACTGTAGGCCTTATTGAACGACTCAACAAAATATTCAAGCAGATGATCCGAGTCTACATTAATCCGACACACGACAACTGGGACCAAAATTTACCATACATTTTGCATGCATACCGAACAATTGTGCAGGCCTCGACGCGTATCAACCCCTTTCGATCTCTGTATGGACGAAATCCAAGTTTCCTCCACAGCTGCCTAACTTGACCATCCCGATGAGATTCCACGATGCCAAGACCGGTACAATCGCCTACAACAAGTTCAAACGATACTCAGATCAACAATTCAGAAAAATCTACAAATTGCACAAACGCAACAAGAGCGACACTACAATGCAGGACGCGAAGATGTCGAGTATAGTGAAGGCGATTTAGTCTTCATCTACTACCCAATCCGAAAAAAAGGGCTCTCGGAGAGTCTCATGCACAATTGGGTTAGCCCCTACAAAGTCGTTAAACAGATCCGTCGCACACAATATATCGTCTACAACAAATTTCTAATGGAATAGTGACTTGTGCTCATGTGTGCCATCTCAAACTATTTGTGAGGGTTTCTACCTAAGGGGGGAGGTGTGTCAACATGCAATCGTGACACATGTCTACTATGCATTGGCTCGCCATGCACTAGTTGGCAGTTGTAACTAACTACTCTAAGACGCATGAATAAACTCGCCGACTTGCCCGTTTGGAGGGTAGAAGCCGTTTCCTTCTCTTTGTAGCACGTCACTAAATTAGATTCATAGAAAATTCCTCCACACACCAATTTCTTAAGTGATATGAAGGGGAAAAAGCCACTACATAGCAAAAAGTCACCTCATGACAACCTAGAGAATGGGACTAAGTTGTCGAGAGTGAAAATTAATAATGAATCTTCAATTAGCTCAAGCCCAAATACCAACACAAAAGTTGCTATAGTTCTTAAGGGTGATCTTTCTCAATAGGTCAATGGCAACCAATAGTTTCTATTCAAGAGAAGGACTAGACAATAATTTTATTAACCTTGGAAGAAAAGGAGGATAAAGCTTCAATAAAGTTACCACGTTTTTCCTCTCTGTTTCCCAACACATGCGGGCAGAGTGGACGATAATATCAAAGTTGACATGGGATTTCACGATTATATCAAAGTTGAGGAGTTTGGTGGCCAAAAGAGGAGTCGAATGCGGACTGCCAGGTCATGTGAAAGTGAGAAGATCCAGCACGTATGTATACGTACGTTCATGAAATGAAGCATTGATTGGCCCCGTGTGTGGGCCCCAGGAGCGTTAACATCGTAAGTTCCGTCTGTTATCACGACGAATATGGAATTTGTGACTGCAATTCAATTCAGCTCTCTCCGACAACGCCTCCTCAGTCCTTAGCTCAGCTCGCTCCTGTCCTCCCCTTCTTCCACCCTGCCAGGGATTTCATGGGAATTAGTGCTCAAGATGGCATTCCGGACGAGCCCCTGGCGGTGTGTACAGCATTTGTTTCCTCCTTTGGCCTTCTTCCGTCCATGGATGGCCTTCTCTTCGCTTCGTCCCGTCGACGCAAATAGAAAATTCTTCTTCTAGCTTGAATTCGAAAGTCTACCTCACCAATAAGTGTACTCCTAGTCTTGGAAGATTTATGTAATGTTTGTGCGCAGTCTGACGTTCTGTTTATCGCTTCGGCAGGCGACGTCTCACCAGAGCAACAACGGAATTCGAGGGAATAAATCTCCAAAAGGAAAATTGGATCCTGAGGATAATGGATACACTGTCGACAAGTCTTCTACATATACGCAGGACGGCTCAACTGATCTTCGTGGAAAGCCTTCAGTAAGAGCGAAGACTGGAACTTGGAAGGCGTGCCCTTTCATTTTAGGTGTAGATGCCTCACCTTGCATGCACATCGTTTTTTCTCCCTCAAATGGAATTTGGTTTGGTTGGCCATGCTATGGAATTGTCTGTCTAGTTCTGCAGTCTTAACGTTAAAGCGTTCATACACCTTTCGATTTAGAGTTTTGTTAGCATGCATGATTAAACTCTTGCTTTGGAAGGGCAACCTTTGCTCACTATGAGTCTTCCATCTTTGTGAGAGTTTTCGCTGCTAAAATGGCCAGGCTTTCCGTACACAAAGGTTTCCTGTCACGAACCTTGGTTTTTTTCGTTTAGCTGCTAAAATGGCCAGGCTTTTCGTACGCAAAGGTTTCCTGTCACCAACCTTGGTTTTTTCGTTTAGAGTGGTAATAGTCTTACTTTTTCAAATGCTTTGTCTGCAGGAAATGAGGCCTGTGAGAGGCTGGCCTACTATGGAATCAATACGAATATGGTAGTATATATGACAAGAAGGTTACACCAGGGTTCAGCAACTGCAGCTGTCAATGTGAATAATTGGTCTGGAACTTGCTACATTACTCCATTGATCGGGGCATTCATGGCTGATGCATATTGGGGTCGTTACCGTACAATTGCAGTCTTCTCTTCAATTTATTTTTTGGTATGCGTGAATCTTTGAAAGCTTGAAAATTGAAATGGATATATGTAGCTGGGAACTACTTGTTAAAAATGAGCGTGGTTTCTGCAGGGGATGGTTCTTTTGACATTGACAGCTGCTGTTCCTTCCCTCGTTCCACCAAATGATGACAGGGCATCACTTGGTCAGCTTGCTGCATTTTTCACAGCACTTTATCTCATTGCCTTGGGTACAGGAGGAATCAAACCCTGCGTCTCTTCTTTTGGGGCAGACCAGTTTGATGACAATGACGAGGCTGAGAAGAAGAGCAAAGTTTCTTTCTTCAACTGGTTCTACTTTTCAATCAATGTCGGTGCCCTTATATCTAGCAGCATTCTTGTCTATATACAGGATTCTGTCAGCTGGGCATGGGGATTTGGGGTTCCAGCGGTAATGATGGGAGTAGCCATAGTAAGTTTCTTCTCAGGTACTCCACTTTTTAGGCATCAAAAGCCAGGAGGCAGCCCTTTGACTAGGATTTTCCAAGTGTTGGTTTGTGCAATCCGTAAACATGGGGTGGCTGCTCCACCCGATGCAAGATTGCTTTTTGAGACAAAAGAATGTTCTATTCAAGGAAGCAGAAAGCTCGAACACAGCAATCAGTTTGGGTAAGTACAGCAACTTTGATATGTCCAAATAGGTTCTAGAGTTGTAAAATATAAAGAGCTGTATGTCTTAGGGCCATGCTAACAACCAACTTCTTTTGATGGTATCCTTTTTTTGGCGCCTTTATAGTTCTTGAAAGATTAGCTCAGCGGAAAATAAAAGAGCCCTAAATCTGGCCGTGGCAACAAAAATTGCAACCATTACAGGAATACTTTGCTGTCACTGTAATAACGACCCCCGGTCCTTCAATCTGGAGTGTTATCTCTCGAATTTACAAGCCTAAGGATAGACAGTATCCATGGAACCAACACCATCTTCTCTCAATCACACAGAAACCAAAGAACAAGGAGCCGCATACCTAGCTCTGAGATGTCAAACGAGCTGGGTGCTTGGAACGATGTGAGGCAGCTTGGAACAGTTCGAGGTAGCTTTCAAGATGTCGAACGGGCTTGGTTCTTGGAACAGTGCTTGAAGCATGCTTGTCAGCTGAGAGCTTTGAAAGTCCGGAATTAGAGGAGACAGATGTGATTACAAGCACATGAATGGCCTGGTTTTGACTGGGCGCCTAATGGTGAGGATATTCCAGACTGGATCTCTAACAGAAGCAATGATCACCGCCCAATTCAAAACCTGCCCTGTCACATAGCATTGACAGGCCATGCATGGCAGTGTGACAAGAAATGTTTCTAGAAGCGTTTCTAGAACTGTTTCTAGATTTTGTCAGGTGTTCCGTCTAGAAACACATTTTAAAAATGTATTTTATATGAATTATATATCAAGTGCAAATAATTCTCTCTCTCTCTCTCTCTCTCTCTCTCACTCACTCACTCAAAAGAGCTCTCAAATACACATACACATTGAGCACTCTCAAAAGAGTCAAGACATAGGTGACAACCTGTACTAGGGCGTTTTGCCCGTTAATGTTTCGTCTAGAAACGTTTCCAAGTGTTTTGCATGGTAGAAACACGTATTTTGGTCACACTGCATGGCCATGATATCCCATGCATGGCCCTAGAATCCATGCATCGACCTGTCAGAAGACTTGTGGACTGGCCACGTCACAAGCTTCTTGAGAGCGGGGTCAAATTCTCCTCGGAGGCGAGAGCCACATGCCATGTGTACAACCATCTAGTAGTTGGTTCCCTCCGAAGTTTCCCTCAGGATAGTTGGAGCTCGTTGCGCAGTTTTATTGGGTAAACCGAATGATTAGAGGTATTGGGGGTTGTAACATGCTCTACCTATTCTCAAACTTTAAATAGGTCAACGGCCTAGGTTTCTCCGTTGAACCCGGTGCAGAATGGGAGCTTGAAGTGGGCCATTTTTGTAAGCAGAATTGGAGATACAAGATGAACCAAAATCCATGTTTAGGTGACGAACTGCGTGCCCACAACGGTTGTGATTGATTAAGACAGCAGGACGGTGGTCGTGGAAGTCGAAATGCGCTAAGGAGTGTATAACAACTCACCTGTTGAATCAACTAGCCCGAGAAATGGATGGTGCTGAAGCACGCGACCTATAGCCTGCCATGGGGGCGAGGGCGAGGCCTCGATGAGGAGGGCGTGGGGATCGTGGTGCAACTCTTGGTGCAAGCCCGAGTGAAACATCCCTAATGCAAATCTTGGTGGCAGAAATGGTCCCCAATGCAGATCTTGGTGGTAGTAGCAAACATTCAAATGAGAACTTTGAAGACGGAAGTGGAGAAAGGTTCCATGTGAACAACAATTGGACATGGGTTAGTCGATCCTAAGAGATGGGGCAGTCGTGTGTCAAGGGTGCATTGTGCGCCGCGCATTAAAAGGAATTGGGTCAATATTCTCGAACCAAGATATGGCGGTGGATGGTAGCGTGACCGAATCCAAAGACGTCGGCGGGGGCCCTAGGAAGAGTTTCCTTTTCTTTTTAACAGCCCGCCCACCTTGAAATCAGATCACGCGGAGATAGGGTTAGTGCCCACACCACACGTCTCATGTTGTCCAATGCGCCGTGAAAATCTGGAGTGACTGTCGATCATGCTCGGTCGTACTCATAATCGCATCAGGTCTCCAACGTGAACAGCCTCTGGTCGATAGAACAATGTAGGTAAGGGAAGCCGGCTAAACGGATCTGTAACTTCGGAAAAAGGGTTGGCTCCGTGGGCTGGGTCTAGGGGTCTACGAACTCTGACTCAAAGGCACCAGCGGTGAGGGCAGATGTCTGCGTGCTGATCCGACGATTGGCGCAAAACGTCGTCCCTCGTGGCGGGGCATTCCCTAGGCGGTGAACTACCCTCTCAGAATTGGTATGGACAAGGGGAATCAGATTGTTTAATTTTCATTGCGATGGTCCATGCGGATGATGACGGAATGTGATTTCTGTCCAATGCTCTGAATGTCAAAGTGAAGAAAGTCAACCAAGCGCGGAGATAACTATGACGCTCTTAAGGTAGCCAAATGCCTCACCATCTAATTACTGATGCGCATGAATGGATTAGCGAGATTCCCACTGTCCCTAACATAATCACAACCAAGGGAACAGGCTTGGTAGAATTAGCGTGAGGTGGAGGCAGGGCTCGGCCCTTGCTTCTAGTCTTAAGGTGCGTCCGCGCGCCGATCCAAGTGGAAGACATCTAACCTTCAATTGTTGATTTTTGGTTTTTCCCTTCTCAATCGCTGTAGTGCTTGCATGACTTAGGATTTTCAAAGTGGTTGTAAATTTTGATGGTGCTTTGTGACACAGTTGTGTCATATCGGGACTTGATTCTTATGTGTCAAATGATATAAGCCTTGCCTTCTCATGCATTACAGGCTACAATGTCATGTTTGTCCATTCATAGTATGCTACATTAGAAGATGAAACACGACCAAGGACACATCTGTGATTGACTGATATACTGACTCGATATCAAAGCTTGGTGTGTTTATGGATTTTAAGGTTCCTGTTGCAGCCTATGTTGGCTATCATTGTGATTGGAAGGAAACCTTTTTCTGACCAAGTTGAAGATTTTACTTTTTAATGATATGGCTTGCAGTGCCCAAGGAGACTTCTCATGTTTCTTCAAAATTGTTACCAGTTACTTGAACCGTGGACATAAGCTGCATCTCTACCTTTGCATGTATAGCTGCAGCAGATGATAGATTTGTATCAACCTGTAACTAGCTGTTTAAATATCATTTTGTTTAGGCAACAGCTAAATTTCCTATTCTGGCATTTGTACCTTTTTGATGATGCAAAAGACGTAGACCTGATTTCCAAAGTTGGTGGTGTGCTGATGATTGCTGAGATGCCTTAAGATTGTACTCTAATGGATTGATTCTAGCTTTGGGGAAGGTGCAACTGAGCACAGGGACAAAGGCCACCAAGCCTGAGCAGCTGTTGGGCAAAGCAGTGTTGAGAAAAGCTCCATGGAGCAGTCAGTTTTGTGCTGTTTTGGGAGTCCTGATCTATGGGACATAGTCGCAGGACTGAGGTCAAATTCAGTGAGGATGAGGAGGAGATCAAGCATTAGGGTCAAAATCCCCTTGCCTCACAGATTGAGAATTTTTAATTTGTTTCAGAGGGTTGGAAGTTGGAAGGTTTTGCAGGATCTTTATGCATCAAAGAATACTCCCATAATTCAATGGGCTTTTTACCTTGAGGGAGGTTGGAAGAAAGAGCATTGTGAATTATATCTCCAGGCAGAAGGTGAACAAATTAGGAGAAAAATTGGAAGATGCAAACGTGGTACATATGTTTTTGAATGGCTGAATCATAGATTTCAACTGAGTGCTAATTTTGAAAAAGGCACGAAAGAAGGGGATTTAATTGCGAAAGGCAAAAAGATAGTGCAATGACTGAAAGGTAATGCCAAAAGAAAACGTCATGTTCATTTGTGGTTAACAAGATCATTGGACTTTTGAGTGTTATAAACAGAAGGCACTACAAGCTATACTTCCTCTCTTGGCTTGTGTGCAAGAGTAGTAAGAAGCAACAAAAAGAGCTGCAGTGTCTTTCACTGAAGCAGAGTACATAGCAGCTAGCAAGGTGATTTTAAAACCACAAGGTTGAGGCTTCTACTCAGAGAAATTGGGATGCCACAGGATGATAGTACAGCTGCGTTTGTAACAACAGAAGCTGTATTTGTTTGGCAAAAACCCTTCCTTTCATGCAAGAACTAAGCAACTGAAGTGCAGATCCATTTCATCAGGGAAAGCTTGCATCATAGGAGAGTACTCACTTATGCCCTTTCGGGACCAACTAGTCGTGCTTAAAATCTGGCATCATTTAACTCAGCTAGGGTGGCTTATCATGACAATGGGCTAGTACATTTTCTTGTGTGCCACGTGGCCATGTGGCACTGCCATGTCATCATAGGGTCTAGAGAACCCAGTTTTGTAAGTGCATGTGTTTGTAGTGTCTTCTTGATGTAAGTACTTCTCACACATGTATTCTATGCTGTCCCTCTTCGATTGTGAGGGTTCAATACGAGTTAGCTTTTTTCTCATTCCCACCTGCATCTTGCTGTCCTTACAAAATCGGGCTCTGCTAGCATATGACAAATGAGCAAGCTAGTAGTGGAAGTGCCACTAGGACGAATTGTGTCAAAGACAAGCACAAAGAAATGCACAATAGTGCACAAGAATTTGTGGAAAGGGAAACTCTGCTTCGTATTGGCTGCCAAACCTGGACAGAACACTGCAAGTCCAAAAGGGGCATAGGCTGGTGCAATGCCTTCACAGTTTGGAAAATAGCCTGAGGAGAAGGCATGTAGGTAGCCTGAAGGAGGCCACACAACTAGAGGGGTTCCATAAATCTGACACTAGGATGCGTTGCCCTATGAGCTAGATTGTCTAAGCATTTTTTTACTTACATGCTCGTTTGGGAATGAAGGGAATGTGGACTACTTTTTGATTACCCTCTCCTTTTGTGCTAGCTTTTATCACAACTGAGTCTGCCCTTCACCTCCAGAGTGCCGACAGAAACTCAACAGAAACTCATGAAGACATTTCGATAAATGGATGCTCAAGCATGTGTGGGTGTGAGCATATGTTTATACTATGGTCTGCACCCACTGTCGGGCGCTGATGACGTCAGTGGGGATGTCATAGTAGCTAGTCCCTGTTATGCATGATGGAGTTTATGGTTTTCAACTTTATGAGTGACCACCATGAGATTGAAACTGCGCTATGTGTTGTGTTTTTAGAGGATGAGTTTGGGCATGTTTCTGGATTCATCTAGACATATATGTCAGTTGAGCTGACTCAGGGTAGGCCAGCCAAGTTTGTGACACAAACTGGGCAGTAACCATGCTGCAAAGATGGGCCTTGATGGTCCTATGGTTGCGCCTTTTTCTGGCCCTCCAAAGCAGCCCATAAATGGGGTAGATCCTACCCTAGATTGTACCCGATGCTCTTCTCATACAGCGGCTTAAAAATGGGGCATGTGAGGGATCATCTTTGGACACACAGGTTGGACCATGGACTTCCAATACCCAATGACAAGATGTCAGCTATAAATATTTTTCCCATTTGTTATAATTCAAAGCAGGGAAATTGTACTCAATTGTCTGGTTAGCAACTTTCGAATAAATTTTATTACTTAAGCTTCATAAGGGGAGATCAACGTACAGTAGTAAATGTATAATTTGGCACCCGAGATGAACAGCCTGTCTACCTCTGTATTCTATCTGCATTGGATATTTTGAGAGGGGATGCAAGGCAGCAATAATCGAATCTTGCTATGCTTGTTAATATGATGATTTTTGGTGTTTGAAGGTTTCTTGACAAAGCAGCAACTCAAACACATACAGACAATTCTAATTCAAGTCCATGGAGGCTGTGTACTGTGACTCAAGTGGAGGAGGTTAAGACTTTATTTCGCATTTTGCCTATATGGGCTACTAGCATTATCTTCTCTACAGTTTATTCTCAAATGTCCACTCTATTTGTGTTACAAGGTCAAGCCATGGATATATCTATGGGTCCAAAATTTAACATTCCTGCAGCCTCCTTATCAATATTTGATACGTTGAGTGTCATAATTTGGGTCCCTATCTATGACCGCTTGATTGTGCCATTTGTACGGCACTATACTGGACGCATTCATGGTTTCACTCAGCTTCAACGTATGGGAATTGGACTAGTAATTTCAATTTTTTCCATGACAGTAGCTGCTATTGTGGAGATCAAGAGGCTAGAATTAGCTTCACAGCATCATCTCACAGATCCCACAGAAACAGACACCCCATCGGTATCAATGAGTATATTCTGGCAGATACCACAGTATTTTCTGATCGGTGCTTCAGAGGTTTTCACATTCATCGGACAGATAGAATTTTTCTATGATCAAGCGCCAGATTCAATGCGCAGTCTTTTCAGTGCTCTCACGCTTACCACAGTAGCTTTAGGTAGTTACTTGAGCTCTTTACTTGTCTCCATTGTTACAAAGATTACTGCGAAGGGCCATAATCCTGGCTGGATTCCGAATACAAATTTGAACGCTGGCCACATGGACTACTTTTTTTGGCTCTTGGCTGTGCTAAGCTTCCTAAATTTCCTTATTTACTTGTGTTGTGCACACTGGTACAAGTACAAGAATGTCCATGTTGACGATCCTTCTGCAGAATTACAATTGTCAGACATCGCTGCAACATAATGCAATATTATGACTCATGCTGTATGAGATATGTATATCATGGTAAGGGACACGGCCTCTCTGCAGCTTGAAGCTGATATTAGAAACCATTCTCCTCATTGTTCTTGCTACCAATATAGACATGAAAACTCCTTGTACTATGTCTAATGCAGTTTATATAAGGTTTTCTCCTCAGCAATAGACTATATTTGTTGGAAGAAGTTGTAATGAACGGCAGAAGAATTCTCCTTACTCACCATGTATATTTGCCATGGTGAACTCTAAGAATAATTGACGTGTGTGTGTGTGTGCGTGCGTGCATGCGTGCGTGCGTGTGTGGTGTGTGTGTGGAGTTTCATCTTTTCTTCGTTTGGGTTTGCTACTGGGCACTATGGACTTTATGGACATATAGGAATTGTAAAGTCTTTGGTGATCCTACTTTCTCTCTGTTTGGCTTTTTTAGGCGTTCTCTGCAGCAATCTTTCTTTGATTGCTTGCAGACCCGCTGCATAGATCATGAGGTCTTTTTTGCATATATTGAAATTTTCAGTTGATGTAATTGTAGCACCTTGTTTTGAGGTTGCTACTCATATAATATAATCAATCAAAGATTTCACCCAAAAAAAAAAGTGTGTGTGTGTGTGTGTGTGTCTCTCTCTCTCTCTCTCTCATTTCACCCCCAAAAAAATTGTGTGCGCATGTGTGTGTATTCATGCAAGAGTTCAATGGTTCTTTGGAAGCACTCATAGAGTGCCTCTTGTGGTAGCGATGTTTAGTTTATATGATCAGTGTCATATTTGCTTGTGTTGTGCATTGTATTTCATGAGAAATTGATCTTTTTGTGGTTTATGGCGTTCCATTTTAGCATACATTCATTTCTTCTGCATAATGTGTATGCTCAATGGGTTTTAATGTGTGTGTGTGTTTTGTCTCAAGCCCTTTACCATTATGTATCACATACTTCTTATTTTAGATATCGTAAGAACATGCAAACTTGATGAGGGTTTGCAAGGAGTCATTAATCAAATTAAGCAAGCAACAAAAACCCCAATTTAAGATTGACAATGTCTTTTAAGTTGTGTGCAAGTTTGCTCCTTATGAACATTTGGGCAAAATATGAAATCTCACTGTCAGCAGTTTTTGCATGAGAGAATCCTCTCCTTTTTTTCTCCGATAAAATTTGCTATTGTATGCATGCAAAAGTAATTTTACATTGTGTATAATGAATTAAATGTGCATGATTAAATATTCTTATTAGCACCAAGGATAGAAGCAAATTCAATGCTTGCTTCATTGGGAATGGAGATAAGAAAACCCATGCATGTGTTTATGATTATATCTTCTTTGGAGTTGATTAAAGGATCAACACCACTTTGCCAAATAGTGCTTCAAGGACTATTGTTGATAGAGATAATAGATTGGTAAGAAGGATCTTGAGGCACTTTTCCATAATTTCACAATGCCAAATCTTTAGTCAACACCACTTTGCCAAATAGATGATATTCATGCTTCAAGTTTAAGACTATTGTTGATAGAGATAATAGATTGGTAAGAAGGATCTTGAGGCACTTTCCCATAATATCGCAATGCCAAATCTTTGGCACAAAAGGACCAAAGCATTGGATTGGATATCGCACATTCCTACGAATTGCAAGGCATTTAATCTAATGAAACATTTGTGGGGGTCAATTTACACACCTTGAACACAACACCTTAGTTAATAGAGGGAGGGTTTTAAGTTGGGAAACTTACATGCTATATACACAAGAGTGGAATTTTAAAAAATATCGTGTGACATGGTTATTTTATTTTTTAAGGCCATGCAAGGAGAGAGACAATTTTTAATACCTTGCACAAACTAATAAGAGTTCACATGGGTTGGCAACATCAAAAAATGTGAGATACATTGGAAATCTAAACATGTGAGAGGGGATAAACAATCATGAAATTCTTTTTTAAAGCTAGATATAAGCTTCTTTTCAATGGACTATCTTTATTTCCAAAGGGATAGATAATTTTTTTAGTAAAGGTTGAAGCAAGATGATGTCTGTCTTGAATGACTCCTATAACACAATTCACAATGGACTACATTCAAGCGCACGGCATACTAAAGGGCCCTCAAAAGGGATGTCAAAGCCAATAAAATATATTTTAAATAAATATGCCGAGTTAGCATATCCCATGCCACCAACAATGCCTTGCTTGTTCCCTAGCATGGGTGGTGGGTGGAGGCAACTTCTGCATCATATGCACTAGTCAAAGGTTTGTTGAGCAACCCCTCTTTTTCTCGACGATCACACGCTTCTAGGTAAGCAAGCAATGCAGTATTGGAAATGCCTAAAGATTTCTAAGCTACGGATGTGGCAAATACCTTTTGGAGGCATATCAAGAATGAAGGTGACACACAAGCTTCAAAACAAGATCTACAAGTAGCAAATGCAAGTTTGATTTATGATTACATGATGAGACTATGCAACTACCTTATGGTCCTTGCGTAACAAAGCTCCAAATAGTGAAAGAGAGAATCCTTCTGGTTGTTCTTCACCTAGTTGGCATTACATATGTCTGTGGCTAGCAGAGAGTTCTTTGCTTAATGTGTTTAATAGAGTAGCACTTGGATTAAAGAATAATCATTAAAGACGTAGTGTTGCACACTTATGACTAGGATTGACATAGATAAGAGACCTTTATAACCCTCTAGTTTGTTGTTTAATGTTGGATCGATGAATATGTTGAGATTTAGATAAGAAGAATATGCTAGTAATTCTTGTTTTTTAGAGATACAATAAAAACTAGCATTGGTTCTTGTAACGTGTTCTTTAAATAAGTTTTTGTCTATGCTTTAAAGGGTAGAAACAAGGCATTAGGTGGATTTGTGACTATGAAGATCCATTTGTAGGGAAACATATTACAGATGACAACTTGTTTTGTATGGTTCACCCATTGATTCATTGATGGAATACATTATAGGGGAAAAAAACAAAATTTGCAAGTTTCATTATAAATGTAGGACATCTCTCACATTTGTACACACTTTAGGACATCTTTAACATTTTGGGATTTCTAGTATATCATTGATGCTCAGAGCGATACTATAGCTTGATCAATGTATTAAAAATTTGTTGGTAAAGGAAGCAATAACTATGGATTGGCATTGAAGCATGCCTTCCGCAAACAAGGATAAGAAGTACTAACTTGTATATGTGTTGCGATGGTGGCAAGTGAGTTGGTCCATCTTCAACAATCGTTTGATACATGGTTAAATTGCTGCAGATATGAACTTGACGCCCTCACAATGGAGGAAGAATTAGCAGTTGATTTTTTGAACCACGAGAAATAGTAAGAGGAAAAATTGTGTAAATAAAAATAAACTGTGTATTTCCAAGATCTGAGCATCTGATATCTAGAACCCTAGACACCCCTATAACCTGGTCCTAAAATCCTTTGACCTTCATCTTAGCACCTTTGAATCTGGATCCCAATACCTTGATTTTGAATCTCAAAATCCTTGGATCTAGATCTCTGAAACCCTAAATCTGGGTCTTGGAATCCTTGATCTTGGATAATGGAAGCATGATCATAGCATGTTTTTTAACACAAATTTTGTATTTCTCCAGGATATAATTATATGAGTGTAGCTTCTCAAACAACTTAATCTGAGTGAGGAAATATCGCACAGTGAAATCAACCCCAAGCAAATAATGCTTCCATGTAGAAAGAGCATGAATCACAGCCAACCTCTTTTCCTCATAAATCCCCAAGCTTCTCTCAGCATCTTGCAAAATTCTACTCTCATAGGCAACAATTCGTCCATGCTGCATGATAACTGCCCCAAGGCTGTTCTTTCCACATGCATCATACTGGGCAGCAAAGCTGTTTAGAGATTTGGCAAGATCATTGGATCCAAAGTAAGCTTTCCTCAGCATTGCAAATGTTGCAATTTCTTCTTCAGCCCATTTAAAAGACATTCCCTTCTTCTACAATGCATAAAGGGGTCAAGCAGTCTCCGCAAAATGACGTGTGAGCAATCTATAGTAAGAGCATAGCCCCAAAAAGCTTCGTGCATCATGCAAATTTCTCAACTAGGGCCAAATGCGGATTGCTTCTGTCTTAGCAAGATCCATACGCACTCCATCCCATAATGTGTCCCAAAAAGTGAATTGTAGGCATAAAGAACTCATTTTTCTTTGCATTAATGACCAACCTCAGCTTTGAGTACACAATCATATCATCAAAGAAAGTGCCCACAAAAGTTCTGAACTCCCGAAAGATTCTATCCATCATACAATTAGATGTGTTAGGAGAATTAGTGAGTCCAAATGGCATTACTAAGAACTCATACAGCCCAAAGGAGGTCCTGAAAGCTGTCTTAGACACATCCTTGGACCAAATGTGTATCTGATGATACCCACTCTTCACATCTATATGGCTGAAAAGGGCTAATCCCTCCAATCAATCCAAGATATCATGGATTCTTGGAATGGGGATTGGTTCTTGATGGTTATCTTGTTCAATGTGCAATAGTCTATGCACATTTGCCATGAACCATCCCTCTTCTAGACTAACAACACTGGTGAACAGTTGGGAGATGAACTAGACTGAAGCAACCCCTTTTCCAATAAATCCCTCTCTTGGCTCATGATCTCTCTTCTTGTTGGGCTACACTATATAGTGGCTTGTTCTATGGAATACTACTTGGTATTACATCAATGCCATGATCCTCAGGCCTTTTAGGTGGGAATTTCCTTGGCAAAGAGTCACACGAACAAACTAAGAAGATCCAAGAGGGATTGACTCTCTCTTAAGTTTGACATCAAGAGCATGTGTCTTTCCTTAATGCTCTAGAGTGATCTTTTGATTGTAAGGATCTAGTATAGCATGAACTCTATGACACCATGCCATTCCCAACAAGACATTACAACCCTGAAGTGTCATAATATTTAAAATCCTCACTGACCCCACAAAACTCTGTATATGCAAATAGAGCTTCCCAATGATAGGCGTAATAGGTGTACTAAAGCCAAGCCTGCTTCACTCATAAAACCCATCTCTTTTGCACAGATTTCCAGCTTGCTTGCTATGGGGAAATAAAATTTTCACAAGCCCCTAGGTTAAAGAGATCAAAGACATATGATCTCTCACCTTGCCCCATGCTTTACATAACTCTATAGCATCCTCGCTTGGCTATTCACTAATAACATCAGGCATCGATCATGTAGAAGGCTTAGACTTCTTGCCTTTTGTTCATCCCTATCATCAGCTTTCCCCTTCAACTTGTGCTTTGGGCATTTCCGTGCTGCATATCCCTCTTCTTTGCAATGAAAGCATTTGTTGGCATCCATTAAAGCCTTTCTTTCTTCACATGATAGCCAGTTAGACCTTGGCCTATCATGCTTCTTCCTTCTATTGAAAGGAGTCTTGGAAACATTCGTTGCTTTCTTAAAATTATCATTTTTACTACTCTTGTAGCCACTAGTCCTCCCAAGCAACAAAGCATCAGCTATAGTTGCATTTTCAATCAACTCTATCATGTTGGTTACTTTGGTCTTAGGTAGTAATCTCTAATTTCTTTGGGCATCCCCCAACAATATTTCTCAATTTGCTCAAATAGGGACACATGCTGACGATAAGAGCTAACGGGCAGCAAAGCCTCCCATAATTTCTTGTTATACTCTTTCAAGTTATGGTAGTTTGCTGCATCCAACTTATGCCAACCTATACTCCCATAGTGTCATGCATTCCACTCTGCATTCTTGGTTGCATGCCAATATTTCCATACATTACATTATGCATTTTGGGCTGCATATCTCCAAGCATAGTCCCTTGCATACCTTGCATACTAGGTTGAAAACCAGTAGTATAGTTTTTAGGCATTCTAAAATTATCCACAGTTTGGCCAGCCATTGCTTGGAACATTGAACCACTCTGAAAATATCATGGATACACTGAGGGTTGGGGAATAGCTTGCTACCCCTATTTTGCATACGGAAAATTATTGCCTTGGCCATGCAACACTAGGACCATAGATAGACTATTGCAATGGAGCACTCTGTGCATTTGGCATAACTAATGGCTGTCCATTGAGTGGCATAGAGCCATTAGTCTATCTTTGAACCCCATTGGATTCCCCTAAATGTGAATGTCCCTTTTTCTCCTTAGTCTTCAGAGGAGCTTGCAGAAACTCAGCAAATCGCGAGTCTTAAATAAGCTAGGCTACTGCACTAAGCAACTCTTCCTTGAACAATCCATCTGCCTCCTTTGCATCATCATCCTCTTTAAACCCTTTGAACTCAGAAACATTTCTATCAAAGGCATTTACAGCATGATGTCCATCGGGATACTCATCATCATGAGGAGTTCCCTCATTCATAGGCTGTCCATCTTGAGAGGACGACTATTCCATATCCTAATCTTCATCGGAATGCTCCATTCTTGCTTAATTCTTCTTGCTATAATTCAATTATAGCAAGCCATACTTGCACCAAAGACAATCAGAGGCTCACCTCCTTAAAGAAGATGGTGATGTCCCAGCAACACGAAACCATGAAAGTGGCCTTAGGACCAACAAAAGGGTAGAGCACAAATAACCAGCCAATACACTAGCTTTACTTATTCAGCAAATACACAACCCATTGAATGGGAAGCTAGAATGCTCCTACTAAAAAAGAAAGTCATAGATTTGTCCCAAACCTTGGCACCCCTTTCAGTATTTGTTTACTATTTGGAAGACCCTACAAATGGGTTACACAATGGATATAATCCCTCTTGAATTTAGTGCATTCCACAACCCATTAAGCATCTATCTCCCATGCTTAGACACTGCTAGGATCTGCTCTCATCAAGCATTCCAATTTTGATCCAATGTGCTTGCTGGTCAACCTGGAATTGTTCCTAGCGACCCATACTGGGTCACTCAATTTCCATTGTTGCCTCAGAAGCCCACTTGACCTCTTATTTATCTCAAGTAGAGAGAGAAATCATCAATACATAGCCATCATTCAATGGGAATTTTACAAAGGATTTACCCATCTCACTAAGGCCTAATTCTAGTCAACGTAGGAAGAGGAATGAGAGCATCTTAGCTCCCTATAGTTATGAGCATTTCAATCTCTTTTGACTATTGTTTTTCTCGCCATCTTGGTGGATATTTGAGGCTCTTCTCTAAGCAGTTGTTCCCATTTTTGTGGATCTAAGCTCTACTTCTCTATCTTCTGTTATGGATTTCTGAGTGTATGGGTACAAGGTGTGTGCATCAACAGTGTGAGGGATCACTGAGAGACCCAATGTATTCCTCTATGTAGGATTACTTCTCTAGCAGGTCCTCAATGCTAACATGGTATCAGAGCCAAAGGTGATAATCTTGTGATCTACAAATAACAAATTGAAGAAAAATGGCCCTCTAAAAAGAAGGAGACTCTGATTTGCCAAAGGGTTACTTCTCTAGCAAGTCCACAACGCTAATGGTATCAGAGCCAAAGGTGATACTCTTGTGAATTACAAATAGCAAATTGAAGAAAGATGGCCCTCTAAAAAGAAGGAGACTCTGATTTGGCAAGGTGTTGCATTTCCATTTACTGTTTGTGTATTGTGATAGTCAAAACTTCGCCAAGTCTTACAATGCTTGCAATGGCTTCTTGCATGCATATGCCTAACTTGGGAGAACGTGGAATTTGGATGGGGCTAACTATCCTATCTAGAAGGTGAAGCTACATAGTCATTTGGTTGCAAGGCTTATGTGGGAGATCACTGAGAGAATCGAGGTGAAGGTCATGGATGTAGCGGATCCGAGAGGTGAGACCATGAGAATAATCATTTATCTTGATAATTTAATTATTACAAGTGATCATAGATGGGAAGACTACTTATATTTCAGATATAGAGTTTCTTGTTTCGGGTATGCACGATCTTGTTTTAATAAACAATGGTTTTGGGTTGTGCAGTTCATATGTTCCAATTTCTAGGGCCACATGATCTAGAACTAGAACCATTGATTCTTGATACTGAGTTTCAAGTCCTAAAGGCTAGATTTCATGCCCTTGGTTTAACTTCCAATTATTCCTCCTTGTATCAAGTTGAGATGATCTAGGTTCACTTGATCCAAACTACACAGCTTGCATTCTGGGATGCCATAGAGAAACAAGAAAGGTAATTCTTTTCAAACAAATTCACCACTTAATCAATTGGAGAAGAAAAGTACAATCACACCACGAAAACGATAGTAGACTCGGTACAATCTCCTCCCCTAGATGAGTGGCTCACGCTTCCTCATCTAGAGTATTTATGATATTTCATAAAAGCACCAAGGAGCCAAAATTATCCCTCTCATCCAAAAATGAGGGATTTGCTTTACATAGCCATCTTAGGGCCCAAAATGAATTATGTCCACTACAAAATATATCACTCAAACTTGTAATAATAAAACAAATACAAAATTGGCCCATGGCCATATATAATGCACTGTGTGACACCTCGATCGGTACCCTTGCACTAACTCCAATCCTCGTTATGAGTTCCATCACCTGTACTCAAGCCGCCAATTACATTAGTTATTAACAATCAATTGAACGAATCAGTGAATCAACCAATCCCAACATAACCGCGCTCAAAGCACAATAATCAAGCACTACACCAATAAGAATAGCGACATTAGTATTAACAGGGAATCACCCACAATACCAACCATCTAGCATGGCAAAACACAAGCTAGTCAGGCGTCCCCAACTAACCACACAAAGTATCCACTAGGACCCTTGTCACGTCCGGTGCGATCCTATGGAGTACTTTGCCATAGTCACACTTGACTGAAATAATAATGTCCAAAGCAAGATATATAAGAAAAAATATAATTTTCATAACATCCCTCGTGCTTGGATTGCAATTGACCTCAGTTGCGTGTTTGATTATAGGAACTAATGAGGTCTCGAAAAGTTCGGCAGAGGTCTCTTTCCCAAGGGCAACACGAAAAATCTACTCTTCGAAGTTGTAGGATATCAGTGCAGTCTGTCAGGAGCATGCAAGCCGAGGCTACCTTCAAGTTTTGGGGATTGCATAGGTCTACGTGCGGTCAAAAGACTCTGGGTCTGCCCTTGATTGTGGGTCTACATGCTGTAGACGGGCGCACAAGCAGAGAAGAGACTCTCGAGGTCTCTAGGTAGCTGGCCTTTGCTGCTGCCACTACGCAATCTGAGAAAAGAGGCTACTAGTGTACTATAGGCTTGCAGACATGAGTGCATGAATTTCGAAGATGCGGATGACACGCTGTTGCGCTCAGGACTGGCAGGTGGCACGAGGCATGTTGCTCTGTTTGCGGTGACTGCTCTATAAGGCTAGGCCTAGTAGAATGCACGACTGCCAAAGTGGCTTAAATGCATACTTTAGGCATCTGGACTCTGGAGCATGCGAACGACGATATGCAACCAAGAGAAAATTTAAATATACTGCAGTTGTGTGCTGTCGGGTGCAGACTTCAACGAAGTCGATTTCGCTAAAGACTAAAGTGAGTCTTGAGCGTCCCTTGATGCACACTGTCTCTCCTCCATGAACTCTGTTTCTGTATTTGTGTCCTAGAGTCCTCTTCAAGACTTCTCTATCCGAGGTGTCTTTTTCTTCTCACATGAGCCGCGAGGTAACCTTCTTTCTTCACAAGAGCGTCACCAAGGCTCTGATACCACTGAAACCAGAAAGGTAATTCTTTTCACACAAATTCACCACTTAATCAATTGGAGAAGAAAAGCACAATCACACCATGAAAACGATAGCAGATTGGGTACAATCTCCCCCCCCCCCTAGATGAGTGGCTCACGCTTCCTCATCTAGAGTATTTATGATATTTCATAAAAGCACCAAGGAGCCAAAATTATCCCTCTCATCCAAAAATGAGGGGTTTGATTTACCCAAAATGAATTATGTCCACTACAAAATATATTGCTCAAACTTGCAATAATAAAACAAATACAAAATTGGCCCATGGCCATATATAATGCGTTGTGTGACACCTCGATCTATACCCTCACACTAACTCCAATCCTCATTATGAGTTCCATCACCTGTACTCAAGCCACCAATTACATTAGTTATTAACAATTGATTAAATGAATCACCGAATCAACCGATCCCAACATAATCATACTCAAAGCACAATAATCAAGCACTATATCAATAACACTAGAGACATCAGTATTAACATGGAAT
This sequence comes from Dipteris shenzhenensis, assembly GCF_047967505.1. Taxonomy (NCBI): domain Eukaryota; kingdom Viridiplantae; phylum Streptophyta; class Polypodiopsida; order Gleicheniales; family Dipteridaceae; genus Dipteris; species Dipteris shenzhenensis. The sequence continues at coordinate 5,781,194 of NC_141620.1, read as the reverse complement.
CACCCACAACACTGACCATCTAGCATGGCAAAACACAAGCTAGTCAGGCGTCCCCAACTAACCACACAAAGTATCCACTAGGACCCCCGCTACGTCCGGCGCGATCCTATGGAGTACTTTGCCATAGTCACACTTGACTAAAATAATAATGTCCAAAGCAAGATATATTTAAAAAAATATAATTTTCATAACACATAGTCACATTCCACTTCCCAACTTTCAATATTATGTTTCTTTCAAAGTCTGGTTCCTAAGGTCGAGTCCCTTTTACAAGCCTAGATGTTCTTGGTTTTGGATTGATGTGCTAAAGACCTAGACCAATGGTGTCAAATTTTGGGATTTGGCACCAATATTTGCAGTTTGTGAATAAAACTATTATGGTTGGAATCATTTTGATCCGCCCTTCATAGGTTCTAACATCTTCTATAAAAAAATCCACCATTTAGATGATATAATTAGTGGTAAGTGGCACACTACAAACATATGATTTGAATATAATGGCAAGCGCCAACATCAACTAGCCAATGATGATCTATAAATAATGCTAAAAGGGTATGGTATATCATTAAGAAATTGAATTCATGATTGGATAATGTTTGTAGAAGAGATCTCCTCAAAAAACAGTGGACATAAGAGACCATGCTATCCTAATACTACTTAGAGCTTGAGTAGAGGGAGATCAAAAGGTTTCTAGAGCAATGATAGAGAGTAAAATATAAATTGAATGCAAAATTAAAGGTGTATATATCTATAGAGTACCTCATTAATGATGACACACTATGTACATATGATTTGAATAAATTGGTGTGGGAGTTGTGAGTAGATTTATGAATAATCTAGGTAAAGAAAATTGGATGGCTATAAAGTAGATTCTCAGATATTTGAGAGGTACGGCTACTCATGCATTATGTTTTAAAGGTTCAAACACTTCTCTATAAGGATATGCTAATTCAGATATGGCTGGTGATAAAGATGGAAGAAGGAGCACTATTGGGTATGTTTTCACTATAGGTCGAACAACAATAGGCTTGGTTAAAAAGTTGTAAAAGGTTGTTGCACTTTCTACAACATAAGAAAAATATGTTGAAGTTATGGAGGCTAGTAAAGGGGTGATTTGGTTACAAAGGTTTATGGAGGATCTTGGTAAGAAGCAAGAAAATTGTAGCTTGTATAGTGATAGCCAGAGTGCACCTTGATCACCTTCCTTTGAGCTCTTTGTGTGCTGCTCAAGCAGCTCCGATGTACTCATGATTCCATGTGCTTCCTTGCTACAAAACCTGCTTAGGTCCAAGCTCCACCTTGTGTGCTTCTCCTGCTACAATATGCTCAGTCTAAGGGACAAGATGTGTGCTCTTCCTACTGCAAAATAGGTGAGGTTTGAGCCCCTCAGTGAATGAGTAATGAGCCCATTTGGAGCCAAGTGCCCCCTCCTGTTGGCCCAGCCAATAGGTGGGCTCACTTCCATCAGTCTTTGAACTATTCCCCTTGGTGTGTTGTTTGGATTGTGGGGAAACGTTTGGTTTTCCAATGCAAGGTTTTGAATACCTCCATTAAGATGTGGATCCCTATACTCTCAAAAACTTGCTGTCCTCCTACCTTTGTGGCACTCCTAAATCCCTCAGCCTGCATGCTCCCGTAGAGTGTTAGTAGGCCTGGTGGTGCCCGCAATCTCACCTCCAGACTACTTGAGAGTGCTCTCAATGGAAGCAAGAACGGAAGAAGGAGAGAGAGAGACAGAGAGCCACACAAGTTTTGGTGGGTGCAGAACCACCCTAATCTTCTTTTTCATTCATTTATATATGTGTTTGAGTATTGTACATAACCGGGGTAAAGGCACAGTGACCTTTAACCCCCACAACCTCCCACTTAAAGGACAATGTGCCTTTAAGGGAGAACAACTAGTGAGCATACTATCCAATGCCCATCAATACATGACAATACTCAAACCGCTGACTAGGTAGACTCTTCGTCAGCATATCTGCAGGGTTATCATTTGTATGAACCTTGACAAGCTCTATGCGCTTGTCCTCAAGTACCTCCCTGATGAAATGGTACCTGACCTCAATGTGTTTGGTGTTTGGTCTTTGCATGAAAGACCGGATTCCGTGCTAGCTGAATAGCACTCATGGAATCACTATGCAATGTCGGTACACCTATATGAATCCCCAAATCTCCCACTAGCCGATCAAGCCATATAGCCTCCTTGCAACCCTCTGTGGTTGCAACATACTCAGCCTCTGTGGTAGACAAAGCAACACACTTCTGTGCACGAGACATCCACGACACTGCACCACCTGCAAAGGTGAACACATAACCAGAAGTGGATCTCCTACTATCCACATGCCCTACATAGTCTGAATCTGTGTACCCAAGTACACGCATGTCTCCTCTACCAAAGCAGATGCACATCTCCTTGGTACCCTTCATGTACCTCATGATGCACTTAACTGCCTCCCAATGCCTCTTTCCTAGATTAGCCATATACCGGCTAACAACTCCCACTGCAAATTCTATGTCTGGTCTAGTAGCTATCATAGCATACATAAGACTCCCAACCGCTGATGCATAAGGAACCTTGGCCATCATGGCCCTTTCCTCATCTGATTTGGGACTATCTGTATGACTCAGTTTCACATATGGAGGCAATGGAGTACTCACTACCTTCCCCCCCTCCATATTGAAACGTTGCAATACTTTTGTAACATACTCTTTTTGTGAAAGCCAAAGGAGTTTCCTACTCCGATCACGCGTGATGCGCATACCAAGAATATGACCTGCAAGTCCCAAATCCTTCATATCAAAGGCTTCATGCAACTTGGCCTTTAATGCATCTAGCTCATAAGTATTCTTGCTAGCCAATAGCATACATCCACATATAGTGCCAGGATTATCAGGCTATTATCCTTAGCCCTTTTAGTGTAGAGGTAGTGATCGATTTCACTCCTTCTAAAACCCTGGGACCGAATGAAAGCATCAAACTTCTGATACCATTCTCTAGGTACTTGCTTAAGACCATAGAGACTCTTCTTCAGCTTGCAAACTAAATGCTCTTTGCCCTTTTCTTCAAAGCCTTCTGGCTGCACCATGTAAATTTCCTCATGCAAATCCCCATGCAAGAAAGCTGTCTTGACATCCATCTGCATAAGCTCCATATCCTCTACTGCCGCTAGTCCAAGCATGCATCTAAGTGTGGTCATCTTCACAACCGGAGAGAATATCTCATCAAAGTCCACACCCTTCTCTTGCTTGAACCCTTTAGCAACCAAACGGGCCTTGTACCTAGGCACATCATCACCTGTGACCTTCATTTTATAGACCCATTTACATGGCAATGCTTTCTTTCCATGTGGCAAAGAAACCAAGTCCCAAGTCTTATTCTTCATAAGTGAACTCATCTCTTATTGCATAGCATACTCCCACTTGCGTTGATCCTCACGCATCATAGCCTCTCTATAGCAAGAAGGCTCCCCACAATCAGTAAGCATCACATAGTCTACTCTTGGAACAAACTTATCAGGCGGTCTAGACACTCTAGAAGATCTTCTCAAGCGCATTTCAGCTTGCTGTCCCATTTGCATATCAGCCACATTTGGCTCATCATTTCCACCAATAGATGATCCATCATCTACCCTTGATTGTATACTTGTGGGAGTACTTGGTGGTACCATTTCTTGCACATTTGGTACATGGACAGCTTGCTGTCTATCAACATATGCAGGTGGATTCACATCCTGGAAAGTGATTCTCCTCATTTCCACATCCCTCATGGGTGCCTTATGCATCTTTTTCTCATTGAAGACTACATCATGGCTGCTATGATATTTTTTGCTTCTGGATCCCAAAGACGATAACCCATCTCTCCACTTTCACCATAACCTAGAAAGATTCATTTCCTAGACTTAGGATCTAGCTTCTTTCGAAGTTCTTTTGGCACATGTGCATATGCCTCACACCCAAATATACGCAAATGAGAGTAAGAGGGCTTCTTGCCACTCCATGCCTCTTCAGGAATACCACCATCCAAACTCTTACTAGGTGATCTATTGATCACATGCACTGTAGTCTTCATTGCCTTAGCCCAAAAACCACCAGAAAGACTTGCATTGGAAAGCATGCATTGCAACCTTTCTTGAATGGTACGGTTCATCTTTTCTGCAACTGGATTTTGCTCTGGAGTACGAGGGGATGTGAGCTCCCTCTTAATCTCACGTGTATCACAGAAATGCTGAAAGTCATGAGAGAGATACTCTCTACCATTGTTAGTTCGTAGGCATTTAAGCGTTCTACTTGATTGATTCTCAACCAAGGCCAGCCATTTTTGAAATACCTGGAACACATCACTCTTCCGAGCTATAGCATAAGCCCACACTTTCCTAGTTGCATCATCAATGAATGTCACATAGTATTCAGCCCCGCCTAATGACCGTGTAGGCATGGGACCACATACGTCTGAATGCACCAAATCAAGCATTTCAAACTCTTTCTTTCTCCTTCTTTTATGGGCTGATTTAGTCTACTTCCCATAGAGACAATGCTCACAAAATTCAAAATCAGAGAAACTCAAATGCAGTACATAACCCAAACGGCATAAGAGTTTCATTCCATTCTCGCTCATGTGCCCCAACCTGCAATGCCACAAAGAAGTGCTTAGCTGCTCGGTTATTGCAACAACATGATCAAATACCCCTGATACATGTAAGGGTACAAAGTCCCACACTTGGTAGCCCTGGCCAAAAGCATAGAGCCCTTCTGAATTTTCCAACTCTGAAAGCCAAAAGTGGTGTGAAAACCAGCATCATCTAGCTGACCCACTGAAATAAGACTCTTGGTCAGCTGAGGCACATGTCTCACATGTTTCAAAACAAATGCAGACCCATTTGCAAAAGAAAACTTTATGTCACCTGCTCCCACTATGTCACATGCATAATCATTTCCAAGATGCACACAACCTGTCTTTCCACTGTCATAAGTGGAGAACCATTCCCTATGGGGAGTAACATGGAATGAAGCACCATAATCTAAAATCCAATCCTAGGAATATGCATCATCTGAAGTGGTAAGCAACTCTGCAGATAAACTAGACATGAAGAGAACGTCATTGTCACTATCATGTGTGACTGCATTGATCTCCTCGATCTTCACTTTTCCTTTGTCCTCCCTTGGACTCTCTTCCTTCTAATTTGCACCCCAATTTGCATTCTTTTTCTTATACTTTTGCTCTCTTTTCAGCTTGTAGCAATCCTTTTTCATATGGCCCTTCTTGCCACAATGGTAACACTCAATGTTCCGTGCCCTGGATTTGCTACGAGACTTCCCTCTTTCTTGGGACTTCCCCCTGAACTGTGATCTGCCCCTTTGCACATTTAAGGCTACATCCTGCTTGTTGCCATCCATAGACTTCCGTCTAATCTCCTCGGCCAACAAGCTACCCACAACATCATCAAATTTCAGTACTCCACCAGGTGCAAAGTTACTGACAGCTGTTCGGAAGGTATCCCATGAGGATGGCAATGAACATAAGAGAAATATTGCCTTAGTCTTTGCATCAAAATTCATCTTCTGAGCCTAAAGCTGGTTGAAAATAATATTGAATTCATTCAAGTGAGAAGCAATGGAGACCCCTTCCTTCATCTGCAGCTCAAACAACCTCTTCATGATGTAAACTTTATTAGAGGCAGTTTCCTTCTCATAAGTGGCACACAGTTTCTTCCACAAATCTTCTGTAGTCTGCTCATTTACTACTGTGAAATAAACTGACTCTGCAAGATGAAGTCTAATACTAGACTTTGCTAATGCATCCAACTCATTCCAATCATCCTCAGACATATTTGCAGGCTTAGCTTCAATCCCTGCCAAGGGTTTAATCTGCTTCTTTTGAATAAGCACATCCCTTATTTGTTCTTTCCACAAAGGAAAGTTTGTCCCATCAAACTTTTTAATGCTGAAAAACTCCTTTTCAGACATGGAAGAGGATGCCATGATGCAAATGAAACAAAATCCCAAATGCTAGTGCCTGCAAGAGAGAATCACACCAAATACCAGGTGCACCCAAATGTGTATGCCACAATAGAGTGAAATATCACCAAAACTCAAAGCTCAAAGCATCAAGAGATGCATCTGACTCATGTGCATATACTATGCATCCATATGAGCAAATCTGGCCCAAAAGAAAATGCCAATAAGTGCTAAATGACTCAAGCATAAACACCGTCCATTGGAATATGCATCAATAATATCTCATCCAAGAGAGCATAGCACTATCAGTGCATCACCTACAATGTGTCAAAGCTGTCCCTCAGCATAAAATAGCATCCATGTGCAAAGCGTCCATAAAAAATAGCATCCCACAAGGAAATTTGGGCCTATCAGCGCATCCAATAAGGACCGTAATGCATCCAAATGGCCTATAAATCATCCACTGCAACCCAATGCATACCACGAATGAGCGCACACTGCTCAAACTGCAACCAGAGTGATCTGCATAAGGTATGCTCAAGAAATCATAGTCCCACGGTAATGACCGCTACTGAAAATAGAACCTGAGATGCCTCAAAACATTGGGCGCCATTGCATAATCGAACTCAACAAGAAAATATGCAAATATCTCTCTTCTGCCAGAACTCCAAAATCCCAACCGATAAGTGAGAAATGGGAGTCAACACTTATCCACTGCCATGTGGCATAAATCTAAGGTTTCAAAACCTTAGAATGAAAAATGCATAACAGAGAGACGAAATCGAATACACAGAGATCTATAACTCTGAAAATCCTCCACCGAATCATGCAAGAACTGACAGATAGGGGTTTTTGGGCGTCCGGAACGCAATGGGATAGACGGTTTTGGAAACCGTGGTCTCAATCACTGGGTCCAACACACGGACTGAAAAACGTTTTTGGAAACAGAGCTGTTTGTAAACTCCACCGGAGTGCGAATGATGAGCAACATAGAAGTTTTAGGATCTCTTGAGTCCACCGGAACTGACAGATCTACAAATGGTTGCTCCAAACTTGAGTTCCAACACCCGGGCAAAAAACGCAGAAATTGACACAGTGAGTCGGAAATCTAATGAAATGATCCCAGATTAAAAAATGAAGGTGTTTCCAAGCTCCTGAAGTGAAGTGGACACCAAAAGCAAGCAATAGTTGCCTCTACAAGTCAATACGAAGTCTCTGTCATCGCAGAATAGGGAAAAGCTCAAAAAATGACTTTTTCTTTGAAAACACTTAACAGGCTCTCAAAACCACTTCGCAAAGCCAAAGTGACTTTTCCAAAGGTTCCTCCAAGGTCTCTGCACACTCGGATGCAAGTAAAGTTGCCCACAAAGCTTCCCACAGAGCTTCTCCTTCCTTCCACAGAACTGCTGAGCTTCCAAGCATTCACGCATGCTCAGCTAGATCACCCGGGCTCTGATACCAGTTGAGAGTGCTCTCAACAGAAGCAAGAACGGAAGAAGGAGAGAGAGAGACAGAGAGCCACACAAGTTTTGGTGGGTGCAGAACCACCCTAATCTTCTCTGTATCGTTCCAATTTTATCAGATGTCTCCGAACCCCCACACTGCTCCCTACAGACAACCAACTATAAGGCAGTGCTTGTTGTAACCTTGATCACCTTGTTGCCCTTTGATGCAATCCAATGCCTCCTGGCAATGCCCATTGTGTTCAAAAGCGATAATTATGGCAGTCCAGGAGACCATTGTGATAAGGAATTATGGTGAAAAATCTCTTGCTTTGCACATGCTCCTATACATCCCATCCATCTTGACAAGTGCAGTTTCCAAAGCCATGTGTTGGAGACATCCGTTTCCAGCCCTCAAGGGTAGCACATCGTTGCTGCCCTTTCGGCCCTCCATAGCCACTCCCTCCTGTCCTGTTGATCTTCCCACCCTCCTACCACCTCCAGCTAGTTCCGTCCATCCGCTTCTTGTACTACTTTCCTCTATAGCTCCATAGTTGTTTTCGTTGCTGCTTTCCTCCATATTTTTGCTACAGTCGTTTCTATTGTTGCTTCCGTCCGTCTGCTCCATCTTCATTCTATCAGTGCTTCCCTCTTTCTTTTTTCTCCATAGTTGTTTACAACTCCATTGTCTAATGAAGCTGCCCAAGTAGGAAGAGCTCATCAAATTCCCACCATCGATTTGGCAAACTTTTGGAGCAAAGATCCAAATGTGTCCTCTTGTGTCCTATTCAAACGTTATGATTGTTGTCCCTCGAACACAGTTTGCTGCGCCTCTTTTACCTACTACTCTATAGCACCCTCAGCCCGATGATCTAAGATGAGCAAGGTATTTGTTGTGTTTATTCAAATAATTCACTTTCTAATCAAATTAGAAATGTTTCACATCAGATCACATCCAAAAGTCATTTCGAGCAGTGTGAAAACAATTTCAGACATTTTGAAAGTAAGTATCGACAGCCAAGAAAGGAAGATATGTGTAAGCTGTTGTCTAGTTTTTGAGAATAAACACAGTGGTCTGAATGACATCTACTATAGCCTTGTTCTACCATAAACCTATCAAACTTCAAATACCCCTGCCTTGGAGCTCACTTTAAACCATACAGACTTTTCTTCAATCTGCATACCAATTCCTGCAATGCAAGTTTTTTCAGTTGCATTGTCAAAAAAAGTAACATAATAGTGAGAACCACCAAGAGATGATACATCAGTAGGACCCCATACATCTGTATGCACAAGCTCTAAATTTTCTCTCTTCTTTTCTTTCCCAACTCTGAGAAAATTCTCTCTTCAGTTTTCCATAAACACAGTTCTCACAAAATCCCAAATCAACCTGCTTCAAACCTGGCAACAAATTTCTTAAGTGAAGAATCTACATCCCTTTCTCACGTAAGTGTCCAAGCCTATGATGCCATAGATCTATATTTGCTCCTATAGAAGCTAAAGCAATAGAGGAGTAAGCATTACTGGTACATAAATACAATGTACCTACCTTGGGTCCTTTTGCTATTACCATTGACCCTTTTGTGACCTTCCACAAATTTCCTGCAAATGTGGTTGTGCAGCATTTATCATCCAATTGTCCAGCTGAAATTAAGTTTCTTTTTAAATCAGGAACATGCCTTACCTTGTTCAACAACCATTGGTTTCCATTCTGCAATTTTATCAACACCTTGCCCCTTCCAACAACCTTCAATGCTTCATCATCACCTAAATGAACAACTCCAGAATCACCTTGAGCATAGTCTTGAAAATATTTCCTATGAGGTGTAGCATGAAATGAAGCCCCTAAGTCCACTACCCATGCATCAATGATAGTGTCCAATGAAAGAATTAAGGCATCTTGCAACACACTACCTACTACGTGTCCTTTATTCCCACAATGCCAGCACTCCGGTTTCCCTTTGGATTTGGATTTGCTTCTTCCTGACTTATCGCGATGTCTTGGGTTCTTTCATTGTAAGAGCCTAGGATCTGTTCTGCTAGTGCCTCGTCCCAAACATCCTTCCATGGTAGGCTTGTGAATTTCAATAGATGGTTGGCCTGCAAGATCCTTGTGAGGATGTCATTGTCAAAATCCTCAATGGGGTGTGGAGGAGACACACGAGAGGTTCTCTTTCTTTGGCGATTAGCACGCTCTCCCCTCTCCATGATCATGAAAACAACATATGAGCTAAACAAAGAAGAGGATGACGGAGGGAAAGGCTGAGTAGCATAGAAAATAAGCTGGTGCAATGAAAATAGAGAGAGTAGAGAGGGTGATGAAAAATCTGAAGCTATTGTAGACGACGACGAAGAGTTAAGAGTAGTATATTGAGAATGCAATTGAAGATGATAACTAGACTCCCTGACTGAAAGAAGTCAAATAGAATCTACAATTGAATGTCCTGTCAGATCAATGGTTCTCTAGACATTATATTATGCTTGGAATTTCACCTTATGGGCATTGCTTTGTGGATGTTTATCATTTTTTCCGATCTTCTCTGCATCAGTCCCTTCAAGATACGCATGCCCAGGGAGATTTAAAAATTGTCTATATCAAAACATCAAGTGTTCATGGCTGTGATTGATGAGAACTATGATTGATGGGTACAAGGAGACTTATGTACTCTCCCATTGTACTCTCTATGCTTAACCATGTTTGTAGTGTGAAAGTCTCCTCTTATATTTATAAAATCATGCAACTTACACATTAGATAATGAGACTTGTTGGCCTTGCAAAGGGTCTTAGGGAAGGAGTGGATTTTTGGGAGGTGGGTTGGGAAAGTGGGGGGCTTGTGAGTAGTTGATCAAGTTGACCGAGTTAGTAGGGGACTAGGGTCAGGTCTTAAGTTAATGGTATAGCTAGAAATGTTTGACCCAATTAGTACCTTTCCTATACAGGAACTTTCTTGTAGCAAGTTTCCTAAGTTTCTTGCCCATTTTTCACTCTATATGTGTGAAAGGGATGATGATCACATTCACCATCGTGACTTTCTGCAATCCATCGCAGTTGTTGCGTGGTTTTGCCAACATTCATTTTGAGCGATTCATCGCAGTTGTTTTTCCTTGTTTACCAAATCAATTTCTAGCCAAGTGTGGTAACTCTCAACATTGACATTTTTTTGTGTGGCAACAGGCCCTTCGATAAAAGAAGTCAAGCTCGTTTCCCTCACTGTACAAATCACTAATACGATAATGCTCGTAATCCCTTTCCATGAACAATTGTTTCCACCAATGTAGAGTGAAAAAGAAAAGAAACTGCAAGCATCCGATCATACGATCAAATGATTCGGCAAGAAAGATCTACGAGCCCTATAAAACTTGTCTGACTGTCTGATATATAGCACACAAGTGATTGATTTCGCGTTTGCATTTTTTCCTTTGCGTACTCTAACCAGGATTGATTGTGATGATTTCGAGTTTGCATTTTTTCCTCTACATACTTGGACGAGGAATGATTGTGAGTGACACTAGCTCTTTGATCCCACCTCACGGTTTCCATCATAGAAGGGTTACCAAGTGGTACTTTTGTATAAAGCAAGGCCATAGTGGCTATGGTTTGCCACCTTGTTTTAACTACCTTTGAATATTCATTCACTGCTACTTTGAGCTTTTTCTTCGTGTAGCATGTAGATAACGTTTGAATATTCATTTATAGCCACTTTGCGCCTCTTCTTCATGGTAGCATGTTGAAAAGGGGAAGGTATGAGAGTCTCAAAAAATACAAGGGAGGAAGAGAATCTTGGGAGGGACAGATTGCAAAGATGAATGTGTTGGTTGTCACAAGTTCGATTGCTCAAACATTTGCTCCAAGGATGTATATTTGCCTGCCCTTTTCATTCCCTACACTAGGTGAACCGTGCTTGCCTACATTTGTTGCATATGTAGCTTTAGGAAGGATAAAGGCCCTAGCACACAAGTGATTGATTTTGAGTTTGCCAAGTGATCACAAGAAGGGTAACACAAGTAATCATAGAAGGGTTACCAAGTGGTACTATAAAGTAGGGTCATAGTGGCTATGGTTTGTCACCTTGTTTTAACTACCTTTGAATACTCATTTATAGTCACTTTGAGCTTTTCCTTCATGTAGCATGTAGATAATGTTTGAATATTCAGTTATAGCCACTTTGGACGTCTTCTTCATGGTAGCATGCTGAAAAGGGGAAGGCTAAGAATCTCAAAAAAATACAAGGGACGAAGGGAATTTTGGGAGGGACACATTGCAAAGCACACCAAAGATTTTATGAATGAGTTGGTTGTCTCACATTCGATCGCTCAAACGTTTGCTCCATGCATAACCTTTTCAATCCCTACACTAGGTGGACCTTACCCACCTACATTCGTTGTATATAAAGCTTTACGAAGGATCAAGGTCCTAGCACAAGTTGATTACGAGTTCGTATTTTTTCATCTAACACGATTGTGAGTGTCATTTTCTCTTCTATCCCACCTCACCATTTTCCAACATAGAAGGGTTTTTTCGTATAAAGTAGGGCTATAGTGATTATGGTTTGTCAACTGCTTTTAACTACCTTTGAATATTCACAGCCACTTTTTGAGTTTTTTCTTCACGTAGCATGTAGATAACGCTTGAATATTCATTCACAGCTACTGTGCGCCTTTTCTTCATGGTAGCATGTCGAAAAGGGGAAGGTATGAGAGTCTTAAACATACAGGGGAGGAAGAGAATCTTGGGAAGGACACATTGCAAAGCACACAAAAGTTTTCATGAATGTGTTGGCTGTCGCTCCTTCGATAGCTCAAACGTTTTCTCCAAGAATGTATATCTGCCTGCTCTTTTCGATCCCTACACTAGAGAACCATGCACTACTCACATCGCTTAAGTTCCACCGCGTCACGCGCGAGGTTTCTAAAAGCATGAATCATAGACAATTATGATCGAGGACACGATCTATCATCTCAGACTTTCACATTATGAACAGCAATAGATTGATTCTCACATTATGAACAGATAGCCTTAATGTATTCAGTCTTTTTTACAGATTTATCCTGCTACCAGTTTCGGTGCCGTGTCTGCTTGCTGCAGTTTACAAGAATCCGTGGGTACATTTACGACCCAGGGACGAAACTGGTGGCATAAGCCCAGGCATTATTCACAGCGGGGTCAGCAAGGTGATCGGAGAGATTTTCGATGGGTCCTTTACCGGTCACGATAGCTTGGACAAAGAAACCGAACATCGAGAACATGGCGAGCCTTCCGTTCTTCAATTCCTTAACCTTGAGCTCGGCGAATGCTTCCGGGTCGTCTGCAAGTCCGAGTGGGTCGAACTGCCCACCTGGGTAAATCGGATCACTCACGTCTCCGAGAGGGCCACCAGCAACTCTGTAGCCCTCTACAGCACCCATGAGAATTACCTGGCAGGCCCAGATTGCCAAGATGCTTTGAGCGTGAACGAGGCCGGGGTTACCAAGATAATCCAGACCACCCTCGGAGAAGATCTGCGCACCAGCTTTGAACCAGACAGCTTCACCGAATTTGACGCCGTTCTTGGCCAAGAGCTCGGGAGTGACGCAGCCAAGAGCTCCGAGCATAGCCCATCGAGCGTGGATGACCTCCAACTCACGATTCTTGGCAAAAGTCTCAGGGTCAGCAGAGAGGCCAGCCGTGTCCCAGCCGTAGTCACCCGGGAACTCGCCAGTGAGGTAAGACGGGGGAGATCCAGAGAATGGGCCAAGGTACAGTGGGCGGTCAGGGCCATACCTGCGACCAAATAAATGAAGAGGATGATGAGAGACGGATACAACCGAAGATAGGACGCTCATCGCGATATCAACGTGACCATCCTATCAAGAGATCCATCAGAGCGACCTCCACAACACAACGTTCTTATCCTCAAGATTTCAGCGACACGTATATGTAGAAGTCGGCCAAGCTTACGTGAAAGCAGAGACAAGAACATCCAGAAGGAAAAGATGACTATATCTATCCTTCCTGAAAGCGCCAAAACAGAGAGAGAGAGAGAGAGACGCAGCCAGAGGAGCGGCTTACTTAGACGAAGTTATCCTCGTCGAGAAAAACAAAGCCTATAGCTACCCTTCCTGAAAGCGCCAAAGCAAAGCGGGAGAGGGAGAGAGACGACGCAAACCAGATGCTGCCGGAGGGAGCGGCTTTCTTAGACGAAGTTTTCCTCATCGAGATGCGGGCATCACTGGAGCTGACCTTGCGAACGAGCTCATTGCTCAGCTTGAGTGAGGTTTGGCCGACCAAGGAGGAGGAGGACAGAGCGGTGGCAGCGGCAGCAGCCATATCCAAGCCTCGCAGGGTATAAGAATTCAGACGGAGGAACTGTTTAACAATTGACGATGTTAGTGCTAAATACAAAATGAGTTGACACTTTGGATTGGAGAGATCTAGCTGACCAATGAGCAACGTCCGGCCCACGTGGAGGCCCTCCCACCCATGGATGGAAGATCAAGCTTCCCAATACATGCCTCGAAGCCCTCGCCCTCGAGTCTGGCCACAAAAATTCAAAAGCTACTTAAGAGACTCCAGCGTATTGAAATCCTGGCAAATTTGCCACCCAGCATATCGTTTCCAGGCATGGCAATCGTTCCCACGACCACCATGCTGTGCCAGAAACCTGCACTCGCTGAGAATGGGCCCCTCTTGTCTACAAGCATATTCAGAATACACAGCATGTTTGCGATGGAGGATGGATTTCACAAGCTTGAGGAAAGGAATCACTTGCTATTTCTGCTGAGGCTGAAATCCCGTCTCCATCGGCACCGAGAACTAGGGAGCGTTGCGGGGGAATGTTCGAAGCTCAAGCCAAACCTGGCAAATTTGCCGGGTTTGCTATACGTGCTTGGGGCTGGGGAGGCTGCCCAGTATGCAGCTTGCAAGGCGAGTGAAAATGTGTCCCCGCGTTGCACCGTCTGCAAGCGGCTTCGGAGACTTTTGAAGCATAAGCTTAGTGAGTTCTCTAATGCTTTACACCATCTCGGTTTTGAAGGACCCAATACTTTATGAAGCATTTTGAGGGTCCAAAATGACATAAAATCCACATTTTCAGGGAGAATTAGTTTTTCACTTAAAAACCCTCTTCCCTCCATTTCATTAGGCTATTTACAAAAATAACCCTTAGTCGAACTATTCCAAAGTTAGCTTTCAACTTCACCAACAAAATCGGCTTGGTGCAACTTGAGGAGCTGCGAGGAAGCTGAGAGGGCATGTGTGTTGTGTTGCTTCCTACAAGCCATGCCCAGGTAGGGAGAGGTCAGAAACGTCATCAGCTGGCTGAGTCTCTCAAGGTAACTTTGATGAGTGAGGAAGAGTTGCTGCAATTTGCTAGAGAGAACAAGGACACGGTTCAAGCGAATGCCACTCAGGGTCACCCTAAAATTCCTATCAGTTCTGAGGAAGGGCACACATATGCCGATGCCATCACGGGTTAGTCGCCTAGAGGTTTGTCTCCTTTGTCGGACATTGAAGCTAGCTCCCTTCTCAAACTAGAATTAGGGTGGAGGTTGAGAGAAGCGGAGAGGAAGGGTCTGCCTGACGGTAAGGTTCACTCAGTTTCCTGTGAGATTTCTCTTGACATGGTCAAGCCTAAGTTTGAACGTCTTGCACGAGGGGGTGTCTACTTGTTCTTTACTAGTAGGGTCCCGATCCTGGGGGAGCTTACCTAGCTCCTACTCTCCGAACGTGATATCCTTGCTTCCCAGTTTTCGGCTCGCTTTGTTGGGAAAGGGTTTTTCCTGGTGTGTTGTTTCTCTGAGTCGATTCGTGATCGTTTGGTGGGTAGAATGTTGCTGTTTGAGGGGACAATGGTGCTGGTGATTCCCTGGAGCCCCTCCTTCAGTGTGGAAGAATTTCTCTTCCATGACTATCCAGTGTGGGTTGAGTTTCTAGGACTGCCGTCTTGGTTGGGTTTGGCGGTTGAACGGATTGCTTCATCTAGGCCTGGGCAGAGTCTTGCTGGTGCCTACTCCGCCTAGAAGAGAGAACAGTCTCCCTAAAGTCTGGATTGGTATATCACGGCCGAGGTCTCTGTTCGTGGTTTCCCTTTCTGCGTGGTGAGTGTGTATGCTCCCAACACGACTAGCTCTCGTTGTAATTGCTGGGATGATTTGAGGGCGTCGTTATCTAAAGCATGTTGGCTAATTGGTGGTGACTGGAACATGACTGTCAATCAGGAGGACTGCTCTCATGCAAATGGTACCATTATGGGGAAAGAAAAGGAAGCCTGGGAATGCATGTCTCTCTCAGGGGTTAACGGATTGTGCTGAACTTATTAGTGAAAGAGGTTTGCTCTTCTCATGGACCACTAGGAGACAAGGGTTGGATTTTAGGGTAGCCAGCTTGGACAGGTTGTAGATGACTGGTGGATGAAGCACCGATGGGGGGGGAGACTCTTGTTGACACATCAATTTTTTATCATGCCCATGTGGTTTGGTCCTTTTCGATTCCTTTGTGTAGAAAGGCCCCTTGATATTCCTTTCAAGTTCGTCAATAGGTGGCTGCTGTAATCAAATCAGAGAGGTTTGGAAGGAGTGCACACCTAGCTTGGAAGACCCTTGTCTCACATGGGGCGTAGGTATTAGGGGAGTCCACTTGTTTGCTAAGCGATAGGCCAAGTAGAAAAGAGGTCATTCGCGGAGGATGTCATCTCAAATTGCTCTTTCATACACCTTGTAAATGTAAGGTGAATTTTTTTCTTTGATAGAAGTATCAATACTCTCTAAAAACATTGCTCCCTTTGGAGTAATGCACATTACATTTATTAAGGGCTTGGCTTGCTTACTCATCCACCCATCAAAAGCAAGAGTACATCTTCATTGAATCTTTTTTTAAATGCATCCCGCCATTCTTTTTTTTTACTTTGTCGAGGTGGACTTTAATGCATTATTGAAACCTCTTGTCTCTCATGGTATTGAATGCAATGCCATTCTTTATAAACTCTTTCATCCATCTCAAATGCTCTTCAAGCACTTGTTGCTTTTGCAAACCATCCTCCATGGATATTTTTCTCTTTTTAACTTGACTCATATTAAGGCATCATGCACCACTTATGATCCACTTATTAGTAGATATGTATTCTCCACTGTATCTCCTGCATTAGAAGCCTCCCCCACTTCCTCATTTTCATCAACCTCAGTGCTCGCTGCCACAAAAACACTTCCAGCACTTCTTATTAAAGTAAGAGTAGTTGATCCCTTTAATCTTTCTAAATATGACTCGCATAAGGGAAATACATTGGTTGGAGGACATGTACATGCTTTGACATCCATACCAATCCCTAAGAAATGTTGGTTGGTGTGAGTAGAACCACCAATAAACTTATGCCCACAAGATTTACACTATAAATACGATACTAAGGCAAGCACTTTTCGTATTTCCATACAATATGACTAGATTTTATTGCACACCATACTCAAGAGTAACAAACAAAAACATAAACAAAAATCATAAGTTTCAAAGTTAATAATAGAAGTTATTATACCTTAATTCATTAACTATTCATAAAGCATACATATTTAAATGCACATGTGAGAATGCAATTTAATAAAAGATTATACAGCCAATTTAAAAATTATATGTATTCTTTCAAGCAAGTATAAGAATGTAAATAATCACACATACATTCAGAGTATAATATTGAAAGAATATAAAAGATACACTCAAAGTATATTAAATGTGTTTAATATATATCCATTCATTCACGTACTATATAAAAAATAGAGAATATTCATTCAAGAGTAAGTGCAAGAATGTTATTACTTAAAATATCTCTATTCATTCACATACTTTTGAAAGAAGAGGGAATATCCATCCAAAAGTAAGTGTAAGAATATTATTACTTGAAAGTTCATCCACATACAATTGAAAGAATACATATTTATTCTTTAAGAGAGCAAGTGTAAGAACTCTAATTAGGAGTGCAAATAGTTATGCATTCATTCACATCCAATTCAAAGAATAAATATATTCTTTAAAGAGTAAGTGTAAGAATGTAACCTTGACAAATACAATATGCAAATTCTGAAACATTCACTTACATTCTATTGAAGGAATATAAAATATTGACTCAAAAGTAAGTGGAAGAATGTTTACTTAATGTTCATTCACATAAAATTAAAAGAACACAAATATATTCTTTCAATAATAAGTGTAAGAACTCTAATTAAGAGTGTAGATTTCAAATAGTTATGCATTCATTCACATCCAATTGAAAGAATAAATATATTCTCTTATCAGAAGTAAGTGTAAGAATACGCATTGTGGAACATTCATTCATATACTATTGAAAGAATAAAAAATATTTATTCAAAAGTAAGTGTAAGAATGCACTAGTTAAAAGTTCATCCACATAAAATTGAAAGAATTCATATATATTCTTTCAATAGTAAGTGCAAGAACTCTAATTTTATAAAGATACAACATATTCATTCACTTAATATTGAGAGAATAAAATACTCTCAATAATAAGTGTAAGAATGTAAGTTATGATTATCTATATTTTAAAAATTTATGATATTTCACAAGGTTGCAAAACATTCATTCACATGGTATGTGGCCTTTTATACATGTCACCTTTTGAAAGAAGGGCCATGCTTTCTGCCTACTCTTTTACACTTCTACTCCAAGAAGATACAATCTTCTTGGGCCCATGTGGCTCCTAGGAGATGAGGTAGGATCACATTATGGTGATTTATAATTTCAATCCTTGTGAGGAATTGAAGTACCTTGGCAGATTTGACGCGTGCCAGTCCTTAATGTCCTCAAAGGGAATTCCTCCCTTATGTTTCTTGGTGGAGAAATCCACCACATTTCCCATCTTGGATTCCAAGACTCAGTATCTATGGAAGGGCTCACAATGCACTAGAAGACCAAAGGTCTATCACATAGACTCGATATTGAAGTGAGGTTACAAGCAAGATGATCATGGAAAAATATCCCACACCAACATGGGTGCCATGTGGTGCTCATACTCTCAACTTGTTGTTGAAAGATATTGTACAATCGGTGCTACAAGATGTTAATGTGCTTGTTAGTTTCATAAAATGCCATCAGTACTTGCATGTTGTGTTTAGAGAGCGCTTAGTGAAGCAACTATGGCAATTTTGTCAGACTAGATTTGCCACATATTTTCTTGTGCTCACGAGATTGTTGAAGTATGATAGGCTTTACTTAAGATTGTTGTAGATAGACGATGGGCAAATTGGCTAGAGAAAAAGAGATGATACACACTACTAGGCAACAAATGTGCACACCTTGTATAGTCAGCTGCATTTTGGAGGAATGTTGAAAGAATAAAAGATGGCGTAGAGCCATTTGTGCTAGTGTTAAGGATGGTTGATGTAGATGCCTTTATTATGGATAAAGTGTACTAGAAAAGGTCTAAAGAAATTTGGTTGGTTAAAGAATATGTGCACTTCTCAGTCAAGGAGAAGCAATAAGTCGTATAGTTGGTTGATAAAAGATGGAAGCAGATGCACAATCCTTTGCATGGAGATGCATTTGCAGTGTATCCAAAATATCAGATGCATGCCCAATCTCAAAATCTAGAAGTCATAAACAACTTTCAAGAGGTTTGTAAAAAGTTGCTCTCGGGAGAACAAGGGAAATTAGCCTAATAGCAAAGAGTAAAATACACAAATCATGAAGGTTCATTTCGAGATCCTTGGTATCTAATGCTATAAAGACCACCGTTGCACCTACTTGGTCGAAGAAATATGATGGAGATATGTTAGAGTTGCAGCATGTTGCCACACATGTGCTCTCTGTTGCTGCATCATTTGATGCGTGTGAGCAAAACTGGAGTGCATACGATTTCATTCCTTCAAAGAGATGCAATTGATTAAAACCATCAAGAGCTAATGTCATGGTTTATTGTTTCAGAAACTTACAACTATTGAAAGGGCTAAATATTGTAGCCAGGGCAGCAAGTGGATCTAATGCTTTGAGAATCGGTGATGAACGATTACCTATGGAAGTTGTTGCTGAGGGCGCCTTCAATAAAGAAGAGGATGAGTTTGAGATACTCAGAGACAATAGCAACATGGATGAGAAGTTGATGGGTATGAAAATATGCTCGCTCAGTTCCATCTTGACTCCATATGTATCTTGTGTTACCGTGCATACATATATGACACAACTGACTTAAGATTATAATGTTTCTATCAAATTTTGTTGCATATGAGGGATGGATATGAGAATATGTTTATCCATGTTGTCACTCCACATACCTTATATTGTAGTACCTTGTATTATATCAAATTTGCAAGTGTTGCCCACTTATTTTTCAGATGTACCATTATGTTTTTCTCAATTGTCATACTAGTATGTTTTACTATTTTACTTCTCATTATGTACTATTTTACTTAGTTGATGCCAATTTTGATTAACTATGGTTTTGTCATGCTATTTTATAGGAGTTGGGGATTTACAATTGCTTATTGCTTTTGTCATGCTATTTTATATGATTTTCAATTGCTTATTCTATGATTGAGAGACATACAGTTAGTAGCAATGCTTTGTGACACTTTTAAGTGAAAACATTTTGATTAAATGTGATGAGCAAAGACACATTGATAGACAATTCAAATAGAACATTGCATTGTTACTTTTTTGTAAAGTATATGATTTTAAAACTGAAATATAACATGCATTTTCATATTTCCACAAAGAATTTAACATTTCAAAGAGTACCATGTCTCAATATTTGTTGCAATAAAAAAGTAAATGTCACATTACAATTGTTTGAAAGACTTTACATTCAACATGATATTTACATTGTAATAAAAAAGTCAATACACTACTTAAGATCTCAGTACAATGTTTTTCAAAGAACATGCTTCTCAAGGTGCTTGCATTCTTGGCATTGCATCGTGGCTATCTATAGTAGGTGGTGCATCTTGACTACCCAAATTAATCAACGAAGCAACATTGAATGAGTCAATTGCCTCATCTATGTCTATATCTTCAAATATTGCTTTATATCTACTGGTGAGCTCAGCTTCCAACATCTATACGTCCACTCTCAAGGTCTCTATCTCTTTATCTTGGGCTATGATTTGAGAGCCTACAGATCTTCCATAGTGATGCCTTATTGATGGAGAGTCTGTCTGGCTATGGCTAAGTTAATCAGATCACTATGTGCCCATGGAGTTAGCACATGAGGTTCTTAGATCTTGTCCTCTTTTGCTCTCCTAGCCACCCCTTTTCTATTCTAGATAGATGATGTTTATCTCCTCAGAAGGTCTCTATCCCTTTGTCTTGGGCTATAATTCAAGCCTGCAAATCTTCCATAGTGATGCCTTATTGGCTGAGAGGTAGGCTGGTTGTAGCTAGGTCAATTAGTTTACTATGTGCCTATGGAGTTAGCACATGAGGTCTTTGCAACATTGTATCTCTATTCTTATATCTTGCCCTCTTTTGCTCGCCTACCCCTTTCCTTTTCTTGATAGATGGTGTTTATTCGTCCAATCGACACATTGGTGTAATATGTCATGGACGTACACATACTAAATAAACTGTATAGGAATTTGTTGATTGTTGGGCATGTTTCCTTTTACCTTTATGAAGCGTTGGAGTAGAATGTGGGCTAGGATTTTGTGTCATAGGTTTGTAAGCTTCATTTGCACATGCATTTCTAGATTAAAGAAACAATGTGTTTCTTATGAACTTGGATGGGCAAAGCTTAGCCACGTCACAAAGGCTAAGTGGCTCCCCTGTCATGGTGTCATTGTCTATGGGTTCTACCATGACCGTACCAAAGGACTCCTTTCCAAGAAGCTCTCTCTGCTCATTGAGGATTGCTTGTTCCTTTTCATGATACAGCTGGTCATCTAAATATGTCTTTTGAGGCACAAAACCCATGGGTGGGTTTGGCATGTCCTGGGGGGGCTCTTCATTCACATGTGCAATGTCTTCCTTTGCACTCATGTTAGAACCTGAAATATATATGACTTCATTGCAGTAAGACTGTGCAAAAGTAGTTAAGAAATTCTTGTAACAAAATACAAAGTGACAAGACATTGATGGCGAAAACACACTAATTATATTGTTTAGGCATGGTCACATAAACAGTTTGATTAAACTTTTTAAAGCGAGGAAAGACTTTCATTATCAATTTAAATAGAATGTTCATTTGTTATGACTCCAAAAGGTATAAAAACTTAAAATTCACAAAAAAAAAGAATCTTACGATTCCACAAAGAAATTAAAATTTAAGATTCAATAAATTTCTCATCATGGATACAAAGAGTGTTATGTTTCAAATATATATAAGAGCCATGTTTTAGAAATATATAAGAGACATGTTTCGAAAATATACATGTGCCATGTTGGCAATATAGAATGAATATTCACTCATCCACAAATATGAGCCCCTGGTTAGGACTAAGCTGTAGACCTCTCTCCATGCTATATCAAGAACACTGCAAAATTCTACTATGGAAGGATGTCCGCTTGGATTTGTAAACTTCCCACACTGGGCTAGTTGCGGCAAAGCCTATCCAACAGAGCTTGCACATTACCAATATGAGCAATTGTTGATATACATCCATCCATCATCTTAATGATATGATACAACTTTGTGTACACATCTTGCTTCAAACAAAAATGTGGGGGGTCCGTACTATAGCATTTTGGTGCCACGTGACAGTATTTGTGCCAAAAAGTTTGTGCATTGCCTAGACTAGTCTTCCTTTGTGCTTCTTAGTAGTAATCATCGGTGTCATTAGGCCCCAATCACAAATGCCCAAGTACACCTCTATGGTTGAATCAGAGAAATGTAACAAAATGTTTTGCATATGCAAATCATTGTGGAGGATATTGTGTTGGTGCATGTGCACACATGGGCATGTAAGAGATCCAAAACATGCTCTTGTATGTGTGGAGCTCTAGCAGGAGTTTTTGGGTTGTCTCACTGAGTTACCAGATATGGTCTCTTCCCATCATGCCCAAGGTACATCAGCCATCTATCCAAATGGTTCCCATTCCAATAAGGAAATATGAGCATCGGTTCCCTATCTTGCACGAGACCAGTGGCTCAGATGATGCCTTAATGTTGGAATGCAAGTAGACATGTGGAGCCCTCCATAGCTATTGCTTGCAACTCAATGAATGTCTCTCCTCCCCCCTTCATCACTTTGCAAGCATATAACTTCCTATGGTTGAATGGCTTGACCATGACATTGCACAAGATTACGTTCTCGCTCATTAGTGTGTGCCCATTGTTGCGTGTGGTGAAATGCACATCTTGTTGTTGGAGAAACTTGAGCCTAGGCCTTTCTAACTTTGTATCAAGATAAATTTGTGATGGCATGGTGCCTTTAGTGTGTTCCTCTGGTACTACAGGTGGTGAAGGCGAGGTGGTGATAGGTGCAGGCATAGGATAGTGTGGGAGGGAGGGAAAATAATTTGGACAAGTGGTAGGTGGTACAACTGCTGATGCAACTGAAGGTACAAAACTGGGAGAAACATAAGGTGGGAGAGGACATTCTAGAGTGTGCGATGGTGGAACTACAAGGTACAGTGGTTGTGGATGTGGCTGAAGATGTGGGGGAACATGTACAACAAAAGGGGTGTTGCTTAGTTGACATCGTTTTGATTCAAAAGCACATGTTTCTTAGCCTTCGACATTAGACGAGGCAACATCTTTTAACTAGGAGAGGGGCCAAAGATTTATTCCACTAGGAATGGTTGGTATGAGTGGAGGTATGTGCATCATAGTAGCCAAGACTTTGGACTTGGATGTGTTTCATCAAGGAAAGCTCATAGGAGGATGAGTGGTATGGGTTGTTTTTAGGATTTGAGATTCTAGGATTGAGATCTTGAATGTATATGCACCCACTTACTAGTAGAAGGAATCTCCTTTTGGAGGTAGCTCACTAAGAATCTCTTTAATGTGGACTCATGGATTTTTGGAGACGTCAACATCTAGTGTTCGAGTAGATAAGTAGGTTGGAGCCTCCTTCTCAATGATTCCTTCAATAGAGTGAAACACCTACAAGCAATTCATCTTCACAATGAGTGGCCATGTCCCATGGCAAATTTACAATTTTCTAGACACCCCAATAGCCTCCACTAAAGTAGTGGCATGATGGGCTGTTAGAGTGACTCAACTGGATCTATGTGGGGATTGAGCTATGGGTATTTTCACTAGGATAATGATATAAGGTTACTCCTTGATCACTCTACTTGGATCAGCCTCAACATGGACTCCCTTAAAAGGGGGTGCAGATTCCCAATGCATTGCTACAGAATGAGGAAGTTTAGTAAGCCATAGGAGAGATAAGGTAGCGGTTGAGCTCCCCAATACACGATTATTGGGCCAGCTGGGTAGTAGTTTGCAATTCAAAGGAGTAGTGTGGAGCTTCAATCTTAGGCACTTAAGAGGTGGCATTCTCATCAAGAGAGGGAAGAAACATTGAGATGGGACTTAAGAGACTCAAAGAAATGGACCCTATTTCCTAGTGGCTTGCAAACAAATGTGAGAGTGCATACCTTGACCTTTAGGCCGTAGAGAGATGTAGGATAGATTTATTTTATCACTCCTCTAAGGTCCATTAGGTCTAGTAGGGGATAGGATGACCAAATAGTTCTTTAAAATGTTGGCACACTTAGCCTATAGCAGCCCTACATTATGAGAGTAGTGAGATCTTCTCAAACCCTTAGGAGATTCTTGAGACCATGTCCTACTATCATTACTTCTTCTTGTTAGAGGAGGACCTATTGCAGATTCTTGTATCCTAGTCTCAAGTGTGGGCATGATTAGGAAAATCACAAAGGATCTCCTGGAGGCCCTTAAGGCCCTCCCACTATAGAAGGGCCCTGATGGGGATGACTTAACTCTTTTAGCCTAGTCTCAAGTGTGGGCATGAGTGGGCAGCTCACAGAGGATCTCTTGGAGGCCCTCAAGGCCCTCCCACTATAGAAGGGCCCTGATGATGAGAGGGAATGGGAGGAGTCTTAACCTATTGTAGTCCTTATCTTGGACCTTGAGAAATATTACGACATAGTTGTATATGAGAAGTCCTAGTTAGATGCTCATAAGAGGCCATATAGGGGAGGCCTTTTCTCTTTCCTCCTTATTGCATCAGGATTTCCCTTTGGCTTGGTTTTTTTCCCTCTTTGTGGCAAAAGCTTTGGGCTATTTTCTATACTCTTAGATGCACCTCTTGATTCATCAAGAAGAGATACTAAACTTAGATTTGCAGATGATATGGCTGTTTTTGTGGAGGTCATGGTAGAGTCTCTGGAGAAGTTGTAGGTGCCCTTGAGGTGTATTGTTTGACATCTAAGGCCATGATCAACCACACCAATCATTTAAATTCTTTGTGACAATTGGAGAAACTCAATAGATCCTAGACTACAGGGCTTATTGTGGCTTTCATGGATCCTATGAGGTCATATGTGAGATACTTAAGCTTTTTTATTGAAGCTCTACCAAACTCTCTCTAGAGGCAAGCCCTCAAGTCCAAACATGTCCTCTTGGCCATGGCTTAGTACACAGCCTTGTATTTGTTGTCTTGTTATGGGTAGGACGAAATGGTATGAGGAAGGTTAGAGCCAAGGTTCTTCTCCCTCTTTGTGGCAAAGGCTTTGGGCTATTTTCTATACTTTAAGGTGGCTGATCTCATAGAGATGTACCTCTTGATTCATAAACAAGAGATACTAAACTTAGATTTGCAGATGATATGGCCCCTTTTGTGGAGGTCATAGTAGAGTCTTTGGAGGAGTTGTAGGTGCCCTCAAGGTGTATTATTTGACATCTAAGGCCATAATCAACCACACCAATCATTTAAATTCCTCATGACAATTGGAGAGACTCAATAGATCCTAGACTATGGGGCCTCTTTTGGATTTTGTGGATCTTGTGGAGATACTTAGGCTAGTATGTGGGCATTTACATCTGTGCACAATACACAGCTACTCTCAGGTGGTTAGGTTTGATTACAAGAATATAGGCTAAAGGTGGAAAGGATGTTGCTTCTCAATACATGTTATTCTTGTCATTCTGCTCATGGCTTGATGATGGCTCCACGTAGTTGACCTGTTGGTTCTTCAATCTGAAATATTCTTCTTTGTGTCCCAGCTTCTTGCAATGGTGATACTTTGGTTTGTTCTTTAGTCTGCAGTCACTTTGATGGTGACCCATCCTTCCGCAATGGTAACACTTCGTTGCTGTTTTACTGAACAATGCTTGTTCTTCATTATTGCTGCTGCGTGTTGATGTAGATGTCGATGCTTTCGACTATCTTTCTCAAGAAGAGAGGATACACATTCGTCAAACTTTGGATCTAGGAGATTCTTCAAAGTGCTTGTCAGTGTGCTGCACTCTGCAAGAATGCTTTTAAGAAGGATTGCAAGTGCATCTTTTTCCCCTACTTTTGCATTTATGCCTTCTAGTTGGGTCATAATGCTTTTGATTTTGTTGACAAATTGTGCCATGGATTCATTGAAGATCATGTGCAAACCATAGAATTCAATCTTAAGATGAATTTCTTGGGTTTTGGATTTTGCACCAAACACTATGTTCAACTCATCCCATGCATCTTTGGCATGATCCTTGGAGTCAATATGATGAATTATGTTTGGACCCAAGTGCAAACCAATGAGTGATAGTGTTGCTTTGTCTTTTTCCTTCCAAGCATCATTATGTGCAGTGGGTATGTCTTCTTTTACAGTCTTCCAAAGCTTTCAATGCATCAAGAGATACCTCATTTGTGTAGACCAGGTGTGAAATCCATCCCCAGTGAACTTCTCAACAGTTGGAGTGCGTATTGCCATTGCAAAGGTCTTACCAGTTGAAAAAACTTTTGAATCTGGTAGTGTCTAATTTCATACAACAAAATTGACTTGACAAGCGCGTAGAGCTCGAAAAGGCAATCACTTTTTGTTTTTGGAGTGTGTTCAAATTCTTTCTGGATTGAAAGTTACGGCTGGTCAAAGTTTTTACTTGGCCAGCACTAGGATGATTTTCAGAAATCTCAAATCCTAGGCAGCCAAGTGGCTTCAAAGGAACCGTGAGATGTAGGAAGCCTTTAATAGATGTGCTTTTCTTAATTTGTTGTTTGCCATTAAAATAGCCTCCCCCTCTGCCTATAGTTCATCTTAGAACACATGCCTGTTGCCCTCTTCTTCCTGGCACCCGAACTCTTGGCCTCCCCTTCCCTATACTGTGAGCTTGGAGGCCTTGGAGACCTCTTGGCCGTTGGAGATCCATTGCTTTTCATCCGTGAATAGCATGGACAAACACCCTCGAGACAGCACCCGACATAGATAAGGAGGGACGTTGCATTGAAGATATCCAGTGCGAATGCGAGACCCAGGTAAGATCTAGGCTACCATTCATTTACGCCGTCTCTTGCTCGCTGCAAAGCCCCGTCTCCGATATGCAGTCCCTTTATCAGCAGTAGACCATTTCACACGGGAGGGACTTAGCAGCGCATAGACCGCGTGTGTCAACCAAGTCTGTTCAGTGGTCGTAGTTGCAACGTAAGGACAAGAACCGCCCGCAGGAACACTTCGCGAAGCGTAGAAAGTGGGCGCCCAGGACGTAGAAAGTAGTGATTAATAATGCTTCATTAGCAGGAGAAAATAGATCTCGTTTGCTATAACCCGTAGTTCCAGACCCAGTACCTTCGAGAAAAGAGGGATCAGCTTCTATTTCAAAGCCTTTGACACGCGAGAGAATTGACAATTCTTTTTGACGCCGACGCCTGTTAGACCCTCGGAGATTTATCAATTAGTTCGACCAATTCGCAGCTATTGAAGCTGGATCTACCTTTGCAGGTACATGAGTCGAAGCAATAACGAGCCTTAGTAAGAGATTCCGTTGCGTGATCGCTGGCCAAGTAACCATGCGCTCGTAGTTTTGAAGCCAATCCACAAGAGTGTGGGAGGCTGTAGCGCACTGTGGTAACAAGACTTTGTACAGTCCTTCTCGTGCTCGGGAGCTACCAGGAGCTGCTGGTCTGGAATGAATTACCTGCTAGTCCAGGGGCGTAGTATTGTAGAAATGGATGGGAAGTTGCTATCAGAACTCTTGATCCTCGAGGTAGTGAGTGTTCTCAGCTTCAGGATCGCTCCTCTGCGCTCCTTAGTGTCTCAGCTTCAGGTAGTGAGTGTTCTCAGCTTCAGGAGCCAAGCGGGTCTCCCAGTCCGCCATTAGCATGATATCTGCTCCGACCCAGTTGATTCCGAGTGCTCGCAAGCGTAGATGGCCTTCAAGTCCGCTCCTGTGTAATGGCCTGTCCTCATACTAAAAAATGCGGCTCTCTTTAAATGCGGCTCATGCATTGACAACAAAGTGTTAGTGCAAATACGAACATCCAAACACCAAGATGAGTAACAATACTTGGATCTTCTCCTGGAGCTACCGTGCGGAGTCGATCATATTTCTCTAGAAATGTCTGCTTGTAGCACGACGCGCTGCTTCAATGGTTTGATATAAAACACGACCCGCTGAACAACTTTTGGTGCCATATCTTCCGAAACTAAGTCATGTACCGTCCGTTCTGCATCCTTTACATCTGCACTTTCGATATTTCCACGAAAGTTCGGCGAGTATCAACTTATTATGATCTGTGTCAAACATGAACGGAAGATGCCATGGCCGCTCATCAATTATTGATGGGTGCATACTAATAAAGTAGCTACATGTGATCACTCGACTATCCAAGAACCAATTATGCATGCATAGCATGACTGACAGAGAGAGGATTTGCAAGAACGTCGAGTCGTGTAAATTGTTGTCCTAAGCTCTATAGGTCGTCGCAAAGACACATGTCGCAGCTTTTTCTTACATGTCCTTTATTTTATTATGTACTGAAACTTGTCCTTCAAATTTTTAACTCTATCCAATCGCTCCCGTCCATTGGAATTGTTCGATCGCTTTCGTCTCGCGGATGAGCTTCAGAAAAACCACAAAAAATTTTTTTTTTTTTTCTCAGATTACTATTGCGAGATGTACTTCATCTCAATGAATTAATATTTACTAATCATGATTGTTTTTCAGATTCCAACATTCCAACAAAGAAATAGGTGACTTCTCCTCGAGTTGTTGACGTCACAAAGGATACTCCACGTAAGTAGCATGTACGGTCATTTCAATTCTGAAACATATCTGCGCCATTTGTTGCTATGGTCCGCATTAATGCGCTACATCTCCAACACTGGAGGTGACTATTCGAAACGGGGGGATGGCACGTTCCCCTATGATATAAAATTTTTGGAGAGACATGTGCCGGCTCTCCACCATACATTACGTATGGTTTTTTTTTTTTTACTCCTCATCTTGAGCACGCACACTTCTTCACACATTCTGTTTCCGCAAGGGAACATTACATTTGCTTGGTTCGACCAACATACTAATCATGTCTGCAACACTTCTGTTTTCGAGATGTTTGCAGCCTCCAAACGAGTCTCTTCTCCTAAAGGTACGCACAACAAAATGTATTTGCTTGATTCAATTTATTTTATCAATTCTTTCACCTTCTAAAGATAGAGGTTCAGTCCATTTTGTTTTTCCTGTTGCATTTAGACAAATCCACGTGAGTGAAATTGTAGCATGCTTGATTCAATTTATTTTATCAATTCTTTCACCTTCTAAAGATAGATGTTCAGTCCATTTTGTTTTTCCTGTTGCGTTTAGACAAAACCACGTGAGTGAAATTGTAGCAAAGTTTCGGATGGTTTTTATTATTAATCCATGTAGGTGTTTAAACCCGAACATAAGACATCGATTCATGTCACGATGTAGAAATGACCACCGGAAACTCCTTCGAACATGACCATTCGTCTACGCTCAGAGCAGCCAGAGATCGAGCTATTCAACTTGATATAACATCAAGAAAGATGTCCTTGAGGCCAGCTACGTCATCGTGGTTGACCATCGCAGATAGATACAAGCAATGGGTTAGTAATTGCGCGGCTATTTTCTCTAGCCTTCAAATCTGCAGTGTCTGTGGCATAACCACGCTAGTGTCTGCAAACCAAAGGATCGTTTCTTCGCAAGGCATAGGGATCTCAAGCCACACCGCCGCACTCGGAAACATGATACTTTTGGATGCCTGCGAGAATATGGGCATGCAAGTGACTTACTGGAAATGCCAAAGCTGCACACGAGATGCCCAGCGGAGCAGATACATTGTGCGGCTGATGCCACAGTACTCTCGGCAGTTGCTTAAAACAAACCACCTCCACACGCAACTGCTAAGCATCATAGATGTATCCATTTCAGTTACCACGACTGCAAATGCGATTGCTCGTGGCACACTCGATCGAAGGTCACTTCTAGACAATCCTCTGATATCTTGGCGAAACGTCCCACTAAGCTCGGCTCAAGAAATCGTGACGAACGAGCTGTCAGGTGTGCTCGCATACAACATCGAGAACAATCCAATATTGCGCAAGTACAATTCTTTAGCAGAGCGTGCGGACATCAAGATGGGTATGTGCATCTTGAGTCCTCAAACCATTGCAGGTATCTTGGAACTACACGATGAGACAGCTCCCTTCGAGTTAATGTCAATAGCGGAATCTCAGCCTGAGCTCCTGCTTTTGCAAAACATGGTGGACCCCGCGAACCGTCGCGCCTTTGATGCAAGGGACAAGCATGAGTTTGCCTCCATACAGCTACGGGGTACAGAAATGCTTTCAGAGAGGGTCGCTTTATTCCACGTCGACGGAGTAGCAGCAGCTGGCAGTGCGTGCGTTGACATAACCATGGAGTCAGCAGTGTTCCCATTCCTGTTCCCTTTCGGACGGGGCTACTATGATGGCTGCATACAGTTCAGCAACTATGTCAAAATGAGAATATGCACCTTATTCTCTATCTACACGCTCTACAAGCCGTACCTGTTGATCATGTTCCAGTTAAAACAGGCAGTGATGATTGCCAATTCAAGCAACTCTACATGCTTGCAACGAGACATCGACCAATATAGGAAAGCCAACCCTGCCACGACCGATGAAGACGCAATGAGACACGTGCTTCGCTACAGCATGCCATCAACAATGCCGGGGTCCCCATCGTGGCATCGACGGCAACTGAAGGACCTCATAACGATGGTCGATGCTTGGGGCCTCCCAGATTTCTTTCTGACATTCACTGCAGACGAGGTCACCGATACACGGTGGCAAGAAATTAATGTGATCGAGAGCATCGCAACGCATTATAATGCGCAATTCACTTGGAAGGATTGTCCTGTTGAATGCGTGGCACTTTTCCACGCACGCTTCCACATGTTCATGCGCAAGCATTTGCTTTCATCCGACGGTCTGCTTGGCCGAATACAACACCATGTCGTTCGTTATGAGATACAAAACAGGGGCTCCCTACACGCCCATGTCATATTGTGGGTCCACCATGATGATCGTCGGCGAATTGCAAATGAGATTGCAGCTTACGTCCCCAGGGACGAGTCCCTGGATCCTCGAAACACAAGGCTGCGAGAACTAGTTCTCAGAAAGCAATTGCACGTATGCAGGAAAGCGTGCTATGTCGGACCGTCACACCACAGTTGCAAGCACGGCTTCCCTTTCGCAACACAGCCAGAATATGAACCCATCCTCGACCCTCTGACGCAACGTTGGTTGTATTACCGGCCGGGACATGCGCATCGAAACGTCGTCCCCTACCACCCTTCTGTGTTACTGTTGTGGGGTGCGCACATGAACATACAGCGGGTGACAAACTCTTCAATCTCTCACTACCTCCTCAAGTACGCGATGAAATCTGAACCAATGGGCAAACTGAACATCCGTTCAGAAGACGCCTCACGTTTGGGATTGCAACATCTCGACGAAGTAAAGCTGAAACTCATCGCCGCGAGCCTCCTATCAAAACCAACCTCTCCAACAGAGGCCGCGCTAAACTGCATGCAGATACCAATAATCACAAGGAGCGAGACCGTTCACTATGTCGACTCCTCGCCACCATCTCTAAGACAACGCATCATCTCGCGAAACAACAACGTCACCCTGCACCCGGTCGACATATACTGCGGGAGACCGAGCGTCATCGAGGAGAGCACGTTCTACGATTACCATAGGCAATATGTGATACGAAAGCCCAAGGAAACGCAACGTGGAACGGTCGGTCTTGACCTCTTCGGCAACAGGATCGCAAAATGTGAGCGAGTAGTCAGATTCACTGACTACCACCCTGGACATCAACCAGAGGGGTACTTTTACAACGTGCTCTTGCGAAAACTCAGCTTCAGGAATGAAACGGAGCTCATATCACCTGCCAACACAGCTGGATCCTACTTTGTCGAATGCCAAATGCGCGGCCTCATATTGAGCAACGAGGACCTCGAGATGTATGTGACCGAATACACGCAAAGGAACTTGCTAGCGACTGACCACACGGACCAGTTGATCAATATGATATTGCAAAAGGTTGCGATCATCCGAGACTGCCCGATGGAAGCGCCTAACATCGACCAGCAAACCGTCGAAGGGCCAACACGCGCGAGGATGTTGCAAAAAATGGCCGAGTTTCGCACCGTCGCCAATGCCGCATTGACGGTAGAACAACAAAGAGTCTTCGAAAGCTTGGCTTCAACAAGCTCGGGGCTACACGTTGTCTGTGGAACACCAGGTAGCGGCAAAAGCTTCTTGATACGATACTATGTTTCGCATCTGGTAGCGCAAAACAAAACGGCAATACTCTGTGCATCAACAGGGGCGGCTGCGACGCGGCTGAGCGGGATTGCAACCACTGTACACTACCAATTCAAGATCCCTGTGCGCAGCAGTCAATACCCACTGAACATCCATGAGACGGATGAACGACACCTCGCAATCAAGGAAGCCAACGCGATCATCATTGATGAGATGTCCATGCTAACAAGGATGACTTTCGATCTCGTGGTAAGACAAATCGTCAATGTCACGAATGGCACATTGCATGAGCCATTCAAACACAAAATGCTGATAATTTTTGGAGACCTGGCACAATTACCACCAGTCTGCAAACACCGCGAGGATCTCTGCGAGCCGTGCCACATCACGTCCTCCGCGCACTGGCCTGCAGCGAAAATGTACCACATGCAATTCTCGGTGCGACATGCACGAGACATGCCGTTCTTGGCATTCTTGCATACCATAAGACTCAGGACGCCCACAACTGATGAGATTTCCGACTGTTTGGGACAGTGCATTGTCGACAAGGAAGGTGCATGCCACTTCATCGATGCCGAAACAACCATCATTTGCACACACAGAGTCGATGTCGCTACCTTCAACGATGAGCTTGTGGAGAAATTCAACACTCCCGAGACGATTGTGCATGTTCAAATACACAGTAACGCCGCGAGCGAACCAGCTCTCAAAGAATGGTTGGAGGACAAAAGCTTCAACGAGATAGGAAAAATTTGCGTGGGGGCAAAGGCAATGATAACGGAAAACATCGACCTCGCAATAGGTGCCGCAAATGGAGCAATGTGCAAAATCAAGAGCATCAACGCAACTAGCAGGGGAGAAATCAACGGTATCACTGTCGTCGTGGACACAACAGCGGCCGTGCTCACATTACGACGCTCGAAGCATCAGCGAAAGGCAATAAATGGAAAATGGTTCCACAAGTCCACATTTCCACTGACCCTAGCATACGCTATCACGGGACACAAATCCCAAGGCGCAACCATATCCAACAAAGCGCTGCTCATATTCCGAGGAGTGTTTGTCCCTGGCCTGGCATACGTGATGTTGTCCAGAGTGACTGAGAGAACGAGGCTGCGCATACTACATTGCCCACATCCAGACATATTTAGACCAATTCCACGAGAGTTCTCACAGCCGACAACACAACCACGCGCATAAAGGTATTCACTACCAGAGATTGAAAAAGGCAGAGGCAAGTCATGAATATGTTGCGTCAAACATGCGTGCAAGGAAAATGGTTTTAATATCTTCTCTGTTGTCGAGAACAGGTGCAAAGAATCATAAAGCTCGGGACATTGCAGCATAAGACATGGACGCAGACAAGGTAAATTCCACCAGCGTGAAAGAATCTTTTTTTCTTGAAGATTTAAAAAGACGGCTCATTTGAAAAGACGGTGTAATAAGTCGTGCCTGCAAGCAGCTATTTGCGCTATACAAAAGCAACGCAAAGGCAACAAAACCTCCACCAGCAAAGAGGAGGTTCTTCCTAACCACAAAGCAATTCCGGCTAGCAAACAATGCAGGAGAACGTCCGGGAGCTTACATCAACGGCTTCAACACGTATGCAGAACTACGCGACTTCATTGACAACTGCAATAGGCGTTTGCCAGCTAAAAGAGAGCCGGGAGGCTTGAGATTCGCAAATGGTGCGTAATGCTTCCGAAAATTTAAAAAAAACACAACAATTGAGAAAAAGAATTAACGAGTTGCAAGAACAACAAAAGTCATCATCGATTGCACTTCTCCTGCAGGACTCCTCAAAGAGATCCTTGTCGAGCTTGACATTGAGTTCGATGAGACCGATAGGATGATGGAAAGTTTGGAGGGGCAGAAGCTACTAGACACGAAGACGAAAGGGATCACAGCGTATGCGTGCGAGCTGCTGCATTACGGGTACAACGTATCCTTGGAGTTGCTGAGGGACACGACGCGCGATCAAGCAACGGCTATACTCGAACAATTCATGGAACAATTTGGAGGGACGCACGACGCGACGCACCCGGTGACGACAATGGAGAAGCTAACGTATATTTTCGACAGGGACTTATACGAGGAGCGTTTCGGGATTGGAAACGATCCTTTCACGGCAACAGAGAAAAACCAGGGCAAGTAAATAAATGCATTCTATTATGGACGTCAAATGAAAAAAAAAGACCGAAAACCTCGATGAGTAACGTAATTGTCAATGTTTTCGCAGGTACGACATTGAAAGACGCGAGCCTCGAGATGAAGGAGGAGCCTCCACTGAAGCGCCCGCGCAAGGGAATCGCGCGAGCCTCGTCGTCTACTGCATCACGTGCAAGCCCAACAACAGAAAGTACATAGGGAGCACGACGGACCTGCCGCAGAGGATCAAACAGCACAATAAAAAACCACCGGCGAAAATGAAAGAGGACTTGCAACGTTACAAGCCCTTTGAAGAAAATTTCGAAATCAAAGTTTTGGAAACAACAGACACCGTAGACAAAGCACGAACTTTAGAGCAGTACTACATAAGGAGCCACAACACAGTAGGTCCATTAGGTTACAACACGCTCGAGGGCCATCCGGCCAGAGCGCGGAAGTACTATTTCCTAAAGCGTAGGAACATAATTTGACCCAAAAAATATACATTTGTGCCTTCTAAAAAAGGGATCCAATGAAGTTGCAAATGGTCTTGGAACTTTTGTCATACATGCAATGCAGCTTTGGGTTTGGATTTTTCCTGTCACACTTGCATGCTTCTGGCTCAATTTCGTTTAGATTTATTATTTATACATTTCTGAAATACATCTCCTCGTCGTTCGCTCGAAGTGGAATGACAATAGATTTGCTTACAATGCAAAGAATAGGAATTTGTCTTTCTCCAAACAACATCTCTAAAAAAGGTTACATGCAATTGAACAAGATAGCAAAAAACAAGATAGCCCAGCTGGACAAGCACTCTAGTTATGAGGAAGAGGTGGCCTTTGATGATGTGGCACAGGCTGATGTAGCTTACAAATTGTGTATGGCAAGGGGTTACTGTGCTAAGGTGGCCCTATGCCACGTGGCAATCTTCTGACCCAACCAAAGCAAGATGAAACTAACCAAACCTATAGAAACTTATTCACAGTAAACTGTAAACCTTCCAAAATCCTAACTGTATGACTAACCCAAGGTGGCTTATTTGCCACGTGTTGATCAGGGTTGCCACGTGTCCTAAGGTCTATACCTTAGGCAAATCTTTGCGAGGGAGCTCCGTGCGGTGATGACGACGTGCTATGGAAGGTCTGTGGAGAAATCCGTCGGCGAAGCAGGTGGAAGCACTGGTCAGCCGGAGACCCCGTGAGCTACAGTAGATGACGTTTAGAGATGGGGGTGTCGCTATTGTTGGAGGCTGCTTTGGCGTTGGTGATGGACGGCCGTCTGTTGTAGCGTCGTGTAGAGGCTGTACTTGCATGCACTGTTAAGCTTCAGAGAAGCTGTTCGTGGCTGACGAGCTGATCTATGAGGATTAGGGAGCCAAGCTGATGAGACGGTTATTGCAATATGCGTATGTGAATGCTGGCGTTTCGTGGAGCGATCGGAGGCGCAAAATGGAGGGCGTATGCTAGTTGGAGTCGCTAAGCAGGTGGCTACTTGGAGAGGCTGAGGTCGTAGTTGCTTGAGGAGTGCCTTGCCTCTCCCATCTCTCGAGCCAGAAGGAAGCGCTACTAAATGCTCTCAAAAGCATTGTAGTTGTCGTGAAGCTTGGTGAGGCCGATGGGTGCGTGTGGATGATTGGAGGTAGCCGACCTTTATAGACGTGGCCGTAGGTGCCGCCAATGGAGAGAGTATGAGCCTTTGTAGTTGCAGCTTAGTTGTGGGCTGTGGAGAGGCACCTGGGAGCTGTGTTGCTCTTTCTACCTAGTCTAGTCTCTCATTGGAGAACTAGGGTTCTCAGTAGTCTCCCTATATCTCTCTCTCTCAAACCTTTCAAATCTCTTCTCACATGAATCCTCACAAAGAAACACTCGAAGAAGAATGAACAACTCACTCTCAAAGGAACGATGGAAATATCTAAGGGATGAACGAAAATTTTCTCAAAGCAGAATTTTTAAGCTTTCCCTCTCAAATTGAAGATGTGAACATGAGCAAGACCTAAGCTCTGATACCATGTCAAAGCGAGAGATCAAGGAGGATCGAAGCACCATGAGAGAGACATAAGGTAGCAAACACTCAATCTATATCAATATGTGTAATCAACAATACATGATAGGCTTCTTATATAGAGAGAGCCTTTAAAATAGTCAACACTTGTGGGATCCTCTAATCCACATCTCTCCTTGTGGATGTCCTCGATCCATATCCTCACATCACGTAGTCCACATCCTAGGGTGGCTACTTTAATACATTCCTATACCATACCTTAGCCTCTAATATGTGCTCATGGCACCATATCTCAACTCAGTCCAAATCTCCTGCCAAGTTTACCACTATATTATCTACTTGTGGTATTGTTCTGAATCTTGGTAGTAGATTGCTAGTTTCCCAGTTTTTTGTACATGAAAGTTTTTTTCATGATCATTACATGACAATGATGTTGACATACGTAAATCATGCAAGAAGTGCATGCAATTACGTGTAGTAATCCCTGCTCTCATCCCATCCACATTTTTGTTCCTCTTGTCACTTCGGCAAATCTTAGTGGACTTGGTGGTGTGCTTGCCCTAAGCATATCCATTGTAGCTTATACTATTGGCTGGAATTCACCCTTATGATAGGTCTGAGGATTTGCATTTAGTTCTTCCCAAAACTCACCCAAATTTGTTGGAGATGGAGGTCCTTGATTCTCTTTACTGTTCCCTTCTTCCTCTCTTTGTTCGGTGTCATTTTAAGTGAACTGCTCAACGTGCTTACTTCCTTTAGTTTGGGTCTCTTCTTTGTCACCATTCAAAGGCCTCTTTTCTTGAGTTTCAATTTCGGTCTTCTCTTTTGTATTGATATCTTTGCTGGCATTGTGTCCTTGAATCCACTATTCCCCTCATTCTGCTGCAAGTTGATTTGCAGTGTTCCCATACCTAGCTTCTCCCATGAAAACGACTTCATTCCCCAACAAGATTGTCAAAACTTGAGGCCCAATCATGGTTTTTATTGCTTGTGTTT
Organism: Dipteris shenzhenensis; assembly: GCF_047967505.1. NCBI lineage: Eukaryota > Viridiplantae > Streptophyta > Polypodiopsida > Gleicheniales > Dipteridaceae > Dipteris > Dipteris shenzhenensis. The sequence goes on along the minus strand of NC_141620.1, from coordinate 5,744,009 downwards.
TGGTTCATCCTGTCATCCTTTGCCCCTTTCACTTTGGGTTGTAAGGAAAATTGCCATTTCTAGATGGCCAAGTTTGCTTTGTAGAGAACAAGTGCAAGGGGATGCAGTTTATAAAAGAAGTATGGGGGGCAATGAGGAGTGCTCAACTTAGAAACAAATTGAAAAATTAGGAGAAGAGTGCACACAAAAAATTACAAATAATCTTCTTGTATTACTTTGCCAACTCTATGGTCAAGATACAATTGGCACTATGGTCACCTTTATGCACACAAGTTGCTCTGGAGATAAGATGACCCTAACTCCTAGGACAATAGGACTATTGGGCCCTATGTACATGATCCTTTGACATTCACTATTTACAATCATTATGCTTTGACATTCAAGTTGATACAAACCACCCACATTTACAATCATTTGCACCTACCTATCCTAGAAGGTAGGTGCCATTACATCCTATCTGAAAAAGGCCTTTCTGCCTCAAATAGATACCAAGAAGCCTTGGCATTTTTGCCAAAGGTTTCATCTATTTCCCCCCATCAAGTTGTTGTTCAGTTCCATTGATGATTCAAGCTATTGATCATAAAGGAAAAAACCATATAGCACATTTTGGATTAGAATGAGGCACGGTGCTCGTATGATATCTTGAATCTTGCTCATGAGCTCAACTACTTGTCAAGAAGACCTCAATCCAACCAAGAGCAATGTTGACATTTTACCACACATAAAGTTAAATATGTGGTGCTTTAGAACTCTAGGATGCTGAGAGAAAGGCCTTCACAGAAAGTTAGATCCATGCTTCTTCATGAACCCCTGGACCCCAGCATGATAAATGGCGTTATTAATTAATTTCTTTGTGTGTGGGGGGGACGCGCATAGAGAATTAAGCTAAGACAAGGAAAGAAATTAAGGAGGCGCGATCAACGTAAATGTATTATGAATAGGTCCCCAACGAACTCGAGAAGGTTCAAAGATGCAGAAGCTTCTTAACCGCCCTCAATGGGTATTTCAAGAGGAGGGGAGAAGATCCAAAAGCTTCTTAACCGTCCTCAGCGACGAGTATATCAAGGGGAGGGGAGGGGTAGAGGAGAAGGGGGCATGTGAAAGCCTCCCAACCACTGCAATGAATAGCAATGAAGGAGGAGGAACAGGAAGGGAGGGCTGAGTAGAGGGAAGGGCAACGAGAGGGAGGGCTGAGCACACGGGAGAGGGAGGAGAGGACTGAGCGCAGAGGAGAGGGAGGGGAGGGAGAGGTGGTAGGGGGGAGGTGTATTAGAGACGGAGGGGGAGGGCAAGCATGCAAGGCGAGCGGGTTAGAGACGGAGGGGGAGGCAAGGCAGATTAGAGACGCATAGGAATGCGAGGCAATAGCTTAGGTTAATTAAGGCTGTGTAACATGCAAGACTAATTAATTAATTCAAATACACAGGAATGCTTCATGACTAGCATGCTTAGAGAAAGGTCCCTTCACACAAAGTGGGGTGGCTTGCTTGCGCTTAGCTCGATGGATCAATACCTCACCATTAAGGAAGCTTTATTCTTGTTCTCATTCCCTTTTAAGAAATGATCTCACGATGATACACTATTGTCTAGGGACTCTCTAAGAATGTGCATCTCAAGCTCATTCTATGTGTTCAAATTGTAGAAATTGTACCTATTAATGATGTACCCATTTAGGTAGTCTAATGAAATTGCAAATAGAAGTAGAGGCACATTGACCAAGTAAAGAGAAAGCATCGATAGTTGTTGTCCAAGTTCATATAATAAACATACCACAATTGTCCAAGCTCATACAATAAACACACGAGCATCATTCCATGCTGCTGGGTTTGCAATATGTAGTTGTGCAAGCTCATACAATAAACACATGAGCATCATTCCATGCTTTGGGTTTGCAATATGATGCAATGGGTGCTTCACAAGACAGAGAAGTAAACAAGTTGAATGACTTTTGTCATTCATAAGGCCTGGCCAAAAGGGGTGGAGCTTCTAGGCTACATAAAGATAATGTGGGCTTGGAGATAGAGAGTGGAAGGAGTGGGAGAAAATGGTGGAACTGCCAAGTAAAAGTAAAATAAATACAAAAATAAGCAACTTAAGCCTCCGTGAGGCCAAAAATTAGTAAGAAAAACTTAATTCTTGCATGCAAACATGCAAAGTTGAAGCATGTTAGATAAAATTGTAGTTCGAGATAAGTCCCTAGAAGGAAGAGGATGCTTCTGGAGAGCAGTTTTTGAGGGAAGAGAGAGAGAGAGACAGAGAGAGATTGAACAAGGGAGCAGGTATATATATGCTGCGTCGCTGTGTCTTTTGCTTATCTGATGAAATCGGTTATGGCTCTTCATTGCGTCCTTCCTCCCCCTCTCCCTCGTACTCTTCTGGGTTCTCCCTTTCCGTATCCCAGCACTGCCAAACTGTCTCTCGGCGTGGTTCGCCAGGGGTTTGGCTTGCACGTCAGGGCCAAGGAATCCGTCGAGTTGGAATCGAAATCGTTTAGCGGGGTCGCTTTTGAACCTTTCGCTGAGGTTCAATCCAAACTTGTTCAAATTTCGTCCTCTAACAAGGAATCGCTCGCTCGTCAGCGGTACTCTGCAGCTTGCGAAGCTGCCATCAACGAACAAGTCAAGTGCGACAAAGCCCATACTGCCATTCATTGCTTTTTTGGGCGATTTCATAGAGAGAGCAGTGTGCAAAAGAGCATTGTCCTTGTGAGATTATGAATTTTGAAGAGGATGGGCTGGTCTTGCAGCGTCGAATACAATGTATCTTATATCTATCACGCCCTGTTTGCATACTTCGACCGTGACAATGTCGCTCTGCCAGGCTTTGCGAAGTAAGATAACTTGCGGTTGTTCGGAATTACGGTTAGTGGTTAATTAACCTATTTGTCAATAAAACCGTCCTCTTTTTTTCGTAGGTACTTCAAAGTGTCAAGCGATGAAGAACGTGAGCACGCGGAAAAATTTATGAAATATCAGGTCGGACAACGTGGCCACGACACTGCCTTTTGTTAATTTATACGGGTTTTCTAATTTGCATTTGCATATATATATTTATTTACAATGAAAATTCTATTTCAAGTGAAAACAGAATCTTCGGGGTGGTCGAGTGAAACTACAGTCTATAATGGCACCTGAGACGGAGTTCGACAATGCTGAGAAGGGAGATGCTTTATATGGTGCCTACCGTTACTATGAAAAATCGTTACGGTCTTTTGAAGTTATAATGTAAATAAACCAGATGGCACCAGTTTGCGATGCTCTTGTTGAGCGGAACTTTCTTGTATATTTATGGCAGCCATGGAATTAGCACTGTCCCTGGAGAAGTTGAACTACGACAAGCTTCTGAATCTTACAAAGGTACAGTGCAGCTGGTTCTTTGTAGGTCATTTGGAAGGTATATGCAAGCTCCCTCCATGAAGCATTGATCGGGATTCCTACCTGCATAGGCGCATATATGTTTTCGTTTGAATTGCAGATAGTATAATATAGGCTGCCGGTTTGAATAATACACCTTATGTGGGAATTGAAGTGTTTGGTCATTCAATTGATCAGGTTGCAGAGGAGAATGGTGACGCTCAAATGCAAGATTTTATTGAGAGCAATTTCTTAGCTGAGCAGGTTCGTCTGCTATGCTGTCTGAACTGCTGTCATTCAACTCCTGGATTCATCTGGATATATATTTAATGACATCTGTGAAATGTCCTAACTTAGAATTGAGCTCGGAAGACATAGAAAAAACAAAACTTCACATGAAAAGATATTTTGAGTATTAATGCTTCTGAAAGTTGTGAATATCTAGACCAAGATAATGGCTTTTGTGACACAGGCAAAACAGTTACCTATACATCGTTGACAAGGCCCTCAAAGCTCACTAGATAGAAGTTTTGGAATTCCTTCAGTGTTTTGAGATAACCCCGGGGAATTCTCAGTCAGAGGTTTCCTTGGAATTCTTTCAGTGTTTCGAGATAATCCAGGGGAATTCTCGGTCAGAGGTGGTGGTATTTTCCTCCCACAGCTGGGGAGCAAGAAAATACCCGAAACACCTCAAAGAAGAGAAAAGAAAAAGCAATGGCTTGGTTTGTGTTGCTTGGCTTGGATGCTGGATGTGAGTGGTTGATGATTATTGCCATGAGCTATTGCTGGCAATAGCTTTCTTCATTCATACTCATGGGTGAAGTTTCAAATGGGAAGCTAGTGGGATCAAGGGATGTTGGAAATAGAACAGTTTCTTCCAACAGAGTAATTTCAGTAGATGGTGACCTTCGTCAGCTGGAGAAATTGAGTTATCCAAGAATCTGTGAAGAGAAAAGACTGCTGCCATTTTCGATCAGCTTCATGGCACTCAAGAAAAGTCTAGACTGCCTTTGCCCCTTTCTTTTTTGGATTTTCACAGAGGCATAAAAAAGAGGTCCTTGTCACATGAGTCTCTGCTTTTTCTTTGAAATTTTAGGCAGAATGCAAGCCCTAGTCAAACCGTTTCCAAAGAGTGAGCATACCTAAGGAGAACAGAATGCGCCGTAAAGATCAGCTTCGACCTACCGACATCCTTCTGCGAGCCTGGCCCTCTCACTGTCCCTGGTTGTGCCAGCTCCCTCTGCATGCTCCTCTCCACCTCTTCTACCGTTGCTTGCTGTTCCCACGGGCTGTGTATCTTGCACAGCCCATCAGGCTATTCCACCCCCTCCTGCCTAAACCTTTCCCCCTTGGCACCCCACCGGCTTCCAGCCCTCGCCTTCTGCGAGCGCTTGGGCTGGCCTGGTTGCCCTGCCTTCTCCACTTGCTTCTTTCCTGCCAGCGATCAAGCTGGCCAAGGGGACTTTCTGCTCCAATCCCCCTGGCCACCCCTTCCCCACCTTCCCACCTCTATCTTGTCAGCCTGCAGGCTGGCTTTGGGAGCTTTTCGCCTCCTTTTACCCTTCCCATTCCTTTGGCAGGACCTCACCCTGGCTGAGGGTTTTCCCGCCCACCTCAGACTCCAGAGCCTCCCAAGGATCCCTCCCATATCTTCTCCCATATCTTCTCCCATCCCTTTCCCTCCTTTCTCTTTTGTTTCCCACTTGCTGCTCTACCCCCTTCTCTACTTTCCTTGACAGTTTCCCTGCTTTCTTCCCACCTTCCCCTCAGTCATCTTCTCCTTTACTAGCAGGTGTTGGCTCTCCTGCTTGACTTGGGCAATGTAGTTCAGAATTGATGAGTTGGTCTTGCTAGAGGAGCTCAAATGGCAGCGTCATTGATTCCGCCATCTGGATTTCTCTTACTCTTGAGGACAAAAAGATGTTTAGGATACGCAAGACAGATGTGCTGTCAATTGGCAACCTCAACTCTCAACGATGATCAATCTCATTGGCTGCAAGTATCGATGTCTGCAAGCTCTCTGTGTTGATGATTTTATGGGTGCTGCTCTGTCGACCAATTGATGCAGTGTTGATATGTGATTATGAGATCTTTAATGAAGCTTGGTGTGGATATTTGAATGCCATCCTCACACAAAGGCAAGACAATGATGAAGGGTTTCCTCGCACCTAAATTGTGGCTCATACAGCAAGGCAGTTGTCGAGGAACTTGAGAAAGAGTGCTCTATGTATGTGATAGTTTACTAAGCCAAATGTAGGGAATATCCCCCTTGTTGAGGAAGTTGAAAGGAGCATGTTTTCATTCTGCAGATTTATTTGCTGATATACCTCATTATTTGCTGCCTAAGAGAGACATGGAGCAAGCAGGAGAATTGTATAAATTGATGCTCAAGTATGTGTGGTTGTGTGAATTTGTATGTGTGAGCATATGTTATGTATATATATATACACATTGTTGGGAGCTGATGACGTCAGTGGGGATGTCATTTCTTTGCTATGCATGATGGATTTTCAACCTTTTGAGTGACTATCATGAGATTGAAACTGCACTATGTTCTTGTGTTTTTAGTGGATGAGTTTGGGATTCATCTAGATATATATATTGACTTACTAAGGTGGAAAGAGAGGAGGGGGCATGGCAGATTTGAGAAGGATTCTCTCTCTCTCTCTCTCTCTCGCCTTTGAGAAGGTATATTGCTGCTTTGTGGATTTCCACAAAGCCTTTGACACAGTACCTCGAGCTCGTCTCATCACACGCCTACAGACACTGGGATTTGATCAAGAGATCATCTGGGCAGTCATGACACTTTATGAGAGTTTCAGTCCGAGTTCGGACAGGCGTTGGTGGGATAGATGAGATCTTGAGTACCATAGGGGTCAAACAGGGTTGTCCCTTATCACCAACTCTGTTTGGCCTCTACATCGATGAGCTTGAGACTTTCATGGGCGCGTTCGGAGGGACCGGTTGCTCACTTGTCGGGATCATGATCAGGATTCTTCTTTATGCTGATGACGTGGCACTCTTGTCGTCCACACTTGAGGGGCTCCCGCGACACCTGGATGCACTCCAGGCTTTTTGTTTATCCCATGATTTGGAGGTCAACCTTAGCAAGACCAAGATCATGATCTTTAACACCTCGCGAGCAAATGTGCAACCGAAGCCGTTCACTTTCGGTGGGTCACCAATTGAGATCGTATCCTCATACACTTAGGGGTCATCTTCTTCGGCATGATTTTCACGATGAGACCAACGATGCAGGCCAGACTGAGTTTGGGATACGCCTCACTGGCTCGGCTAGAGAGACAATGCTTTCACTCCCACGTCTAGGACCCTCGGACCAAGGCTCTTCTCTTCGACTCCTTGGTCTGACCAGCCGGTATGTATGGCAGCCCTTGTTGGGGGCCTGACATGTCAAAGATAGAGTGGACACGGGTGGAGCGCCTGTAGATCCTCATGCTCTCACGGATGATCTGGAGGAAGCCGTCTGTACCACATCACATCATTCAGCTCGAGTTTGGTGCTTCTCCACTCCAGCTAGATGCAGCCTTTCAGACCATCACATATCTACACCGGGTTAGATCATATGGGAACTGCACATCAGGGAGACAGAGGTTGCCATGGTTGGCTCTCGATTCCTCCATGAGGTTGGCAGCAGAGGGAGACGAGCGATGCTGGTATGCACGGACTCACAGATGGTTTGTGAGACTAGGGTTTCACATCGATAGGATACCTCCTTTTCAGTACAGTTTAGATGCCCCTCCTATACTCCCTCCCATCATCTCGATCGGGCTACACACCAACCAGGTCATTCGAGAGGATCTCTGCAGCTACACACCTTTAGGACCTGGTTGGAGCCGAGGGAGCTTCCAGTGAAGCTGAGTTTCTACAGAGATTACTGTCTTCGTATTTCGGAGGAGGGATTCATCACACCATCGTGGTACACTGAGCTTCATATGCCTCACTCACTACGGATCTTCATCGGATAGTTTCGGGTATCATCACACCGCCTCCGCATAGAGAGCGGCAGAGCAGAGGGAATTCCTAGGGAGCATCGCTTATGCATATTGTGCGACTGTTAGGAGGTTGAGTCGGAGGAGTAATTTATTTTTAGGTGCCCAGTGTACTACGAGATCTGAGGTCGCTACCACTGCCTCGTTAGAGACGGCTCCCGGCTCCTTTTCAGATTCCTCACCTACCCAGATCAAAGATGCCTCGCGGCCTTCATTCACGAGGGGGTCCGACACAGAGAGTACTTACTTAGGCGATGGGGCTTGACCACATCATCAGACACCTCTCAGAGCAGGATCACAGAGTTTTTCCCATCGAGTGACATTGATCGTCTAGTCTCTAGCCGCAGACGTGACAAAGATCCCGATTGACGGTCGTAGCACGACACACGAGACATCAAGGGGACACACAGATCACTCTGGGGGACCTCCCGTCATTGTTTAGACCCGGGATACGTCCCACGGGAGTCACGGTGGCTTTGGTCTTGCGTTGAGCCTCGTCCAAGAGATCGAGATGCATGGCATCCCTTGATGAGCACCAGCGTCCCATCACTTGGCTATGCACCAGCTAGGGCGACATGACATACAGAGGATTCCGCTCCGCTCCAGTCTTTTTCTTTTCATTGTTACACTCAGATGTATTTGATTATGTATGATCAGACTTAGGATTCAACATGGGTGATGATGCTCATTTCAGTAGCTCCACCCTTACTATGATTTGCATCAGGTTTTCTTCCAGTCTCATAGACTCATCAGTCTTCTGAAGACTCTAATAAAATTTCTTTCTTTTCTCTCTCTCTCTCTCTCTCTCAGATGGACCGGTTTCCCCCCTTTCAAAACAGCATGGATGCACTGCCTGAGTTGATATCCCACGATATGAGATTAACTGTATTATACGGGTAGTTCTCCTCCACCCTCATATGTCTCGAACTTGGGAAGGGAGGGGTGGGTGGGGAGGGACCAGGAGTTCCCCATGAAGATCCAGTTTTACGATGACTACTTCTTGAGAGCCTTGGAGGATGGACTCATCACCAAACTTCAGTACCTTAAGGACAGAGGAGCCTCGCATGCATTGAGCATTGCCATGGGATTTTTTTTTTTTTTTTTTTTTTGCCGAAAAAACAGTTCTAATTATATTACTTCGAGAACAAGATACAAGAGGTCAGCTTATAGCTGACGGGCTGCGTTCACAAACCGGACGCAGCCCAAAAGGTAGCATAATAAATCATACTCTCACGGAGGAATATGCTGAGTGTGAATGAACAGCCATCGGGGTGGTGAGTAGTGCCACCGAAGGCCCTGCGTAGTCTGCTCGAAGAAGAGGCTCTGTGAATCCCAAGCCTGGAGGAAGCGTCTCCGCTTCTCCTGACCAGCCCGGGAGTCTCCCTGAATCTGGTCCCACTGGCCTCTGAGGGTATGAATAATCTCACTCCAAATCTCCGCCATGATCTGGGCAGTCGATAAGGAGGTGCCACCGAGGATCTGCGCGCAGCGCGAGGTCCAGATGTGCCATCCTGTAATGCTGCTGATAATCTCCCAGACTGGCTGCCTCTCCCGAACTCCTGTATCAGCCTCTGCTAGGTGCTGTGGGATACCCTCGAGCGGCCCCCACGTCCCCTGTGTGATAAGGAAAGTGGGGTCCTGCTGGCATGCCTCGAACAAGTGATGAAGACCAGGTGCGGTGCTGCACCAACAGAACGCGCCCCAAGTGATCACTCCTAGCTCTGGTGCTGCACGAGTAAGAAGCCCGAAAGTCCACCTCCACACTTCCTGGGCGCGCATGCAGCTCCACAGGCAGTGTTTTGGTGACTCCTCATCCGCATGGCAAATCTGACAGCAACCGTCCTGGCCTATCTGCCTCAACCAGCTCCCCACTGGAAGACCTTTGTGGGTAAGAAGCCACAGGAAGTATGAGATCTTCCGCGGCCGCCAGCTCTCCCACAAGGCCTTCCAGAAAGCCTGCAAAAAGAACCTGGAAATACCCTGTGCGTACCAGCTAGGACGCTGGGTGGGGGGGCGGCTCTGCATCCTCCCGAGAACTCGCCTGCCCAGAGTCGTGCTGTAAGCGAAGAAGGAAGTCTGCCCCTGTCCTGTCACAATCTCTGGCCACCACCACTCTCCTGGGTCCCACTCAAGCTCTGACAAGGCCCGCCCCTCCCAGAGCCAAAGACGCCAAAGCTGCAACTGGTCCTGCTCGATACTAGGGTCGGTATGCCAGACCTTCCCCAGAAGGCCTACGACCCTAACCCTCTGCCATGGGAGTAGGGGGTCAATGAGCGCATCCTCTCTCCTGAGTCGTCCGTCCCCTGAAACCGCGAAGAAGGCGATAGAGGAGTCATCCAAACGTCCTGCGACCACCAGTGGGATGCCACGGGGGGTGAACTGTCCCAGCCAGTGGGTGTCTCCAGGCATGAGGACCTGAGGCTCAGGTGGAGCCAACCAAGCGGCTGGGATCGCACCGTCGATCTCCGTGCGTCTCGCCTGGACTCCGCGTGCACCTCCCGCTGCGTCTGCCAGATCGGCCATCTCCAGATGTCTGTACGTGTCCCTCCAAACTCGAAGGGACCTGGCTGGCCCCTTCATCCAGCCGTCCCACCTGATATGTGATCTCTCCCCCAGCTGAAGGCCCTCGGCGTCTCTGACCTGCCCATTCCAGACGAGCGGCTGGCGATCGATCTCCTCCTGACAGCTGGGCTGGGACTGAATGAGACTGAGACGGAGCCGCCTCCAAACCATGAGGAGGCTACGAACGAGTGGGGAGCGGGGCTGAGTGAGCGGGGCGGAAGTGAAGATCCACCTGAAGGACGGTAGCCACTCTCCACCTCGGCGCGGGACACAAGAGCCGACTCCCTGCTGAAGTAACATCTTCCACGTCTGCCCCCCTGGGGTCAAACCGCGGATGATAAGCTTGCCTAACAAGGCCTGACTCTGAAGCTCTGGATCAATGACCCCCAGACCCCCCTCCGCCTGCGGAAGAATGACTGTCTGCCAAGCAACCCTGGCTCTGGTATCTCTCTGCCCATCCTCCCCAGACCAAAGAAAGTTCCGAACCAACCTCCTGAGCTGTGCCACGCTGGATCTCGAGAAGCACCAACAGGAAGCCACATACCAAGCCGTGGCTAGAAGGACCTGGTTAACTACTAAAGCACGACCGGCAAGGGACAGCTTAGCAGTGCTCCAGAAAGCCAGCTTCCGTCGGATGGAATCTAGCACCGGGAGAAACTGCTGAGCTGGCGTAATGTCTAGGCCAACCTGGAAGCCAAGGTATCTAGCTGTCTGTCCACGTGGAATCCATCTGAAGCCCAGGAATCGCCCCCACTGAGAACACGCCCCCGGGTCTGTGAGAAAACCAACTGATTTGTTCCAGTTGATTTTCGCACCAGCGGCCGAGCAGAAAACCTCCAGGGCCATCCGCACCCTCTCTAGCATCCTCTCATCGTCCTGGACATAAAGGGCTGTATCATCTGCGTACTCTGAGTCCAGAAGCTCCGTGTCCTCCCGGAGTGGAAGGCGAACACCCCTGAGCCCTGTGGACCTCGCCCGAAGGTAGTAAGTTATGGCCTCGGCGAAGAAGAGAAACAGATAAGGAGCCAGGGGGCAGCCCTGACGTACTGATCTCTCCAAGCTGAAACGCTCACCCATCCTGCCTCCAATGATGACTCTGCTAGACGCTGTCCTGTACAAAGCTGAGATACCCTGAATCCAGCCTGCCGGGAAACCTAGTCGCTCCAGAGTCCCCTCCAAAAAGGACCAATCCACGCGATCGTAGGCCTTCTCGAAGTCGAGAAGTAAAATGGCAAGGTGTGAACCGCTGTACTGAGCCCACTCCGCCGCCTCTGAAAAGGTGAAGACATTATCCAGGATACTGCGATCCTGGACAAAGCCTGTCTGAGTGTCATGGACGAGGTCTGGGAGTAGAGGTCGAACTCTGGCACTGATCATCTTGGCGAGGATTTTGTAGGCAGTGGTAAGGAGAGTGATCGGACGCCACTGGCGGATCTCCTGTCTATCTCCTCCCTTCGGGATGAGGCAAATCAGTCCCGAGGAAAGGCTCTCTGGCATCTGACCGCTGCTGAAAATCCCCTGCAGAGCTGCAAGGAGGGGCTGATGGATCTGGTCCCAGAAGGAGGTGAAGAAAGCTCGGGATAGCCCATCCTCACCTGGGCATTTCTGCCCATCAATAGCCATCAAGGCCTCCAACATCTCGTCCGCGGTGAACGGCGCCAACAACGTCGCCTGCATGCTGGGCTGGACCAGGGATGGAATGTGCCTCCACACCTCCTCACGGTCACGACTAGCACGAGGGGCAAGTGGCTCCTGCTGGAAGAGGGTCCTGTAGAAGTCAGTGGCCAACCCCAGGACCTCCCCCGGGTCCGTAACAATGTGACCATCCGCTGTCCTGAGACTCCGTAGCTGATCACCTGCATCTCTCTGGCCGTGTGTCCTGAAGAACTCCCTGCACATCCGGTCACCCTTCCGGGCCCAGAAGGAGAGAGAGGCGTGAAAGGAGAACTCGGAGCGACGCTGGAGGGTCTCCTCCAAGAGGGCTCTGGCTCGAAGGGCCTGGATCCGAAGCTCCTCCGAGCCCGGGGAAGACTGCTGAAGTCGCTGAATGGAGGCGAGGTCCCTCCGAAGAGCTCTCTCTCTGCCCCACCAATCCTGTCGAACCTGTAGGGCTGCGAGCTGGCAGATCTGGCTGGACTCCTGCAGAGCCTGCGCGACCGAGTCTACCAGATCCATGCCCTCCCCCCAGTCTCTGTCCCAAAGACTGCAAATGCTGCTACGGACGTCCGCCCTCGAGAAGATGGAATCGGGAATCCTGCATGATCGGGGGGGGAGAGTCTGGGCTGCCGAATCTAATGAGAGGAGCACAGGCGCATGGTCGGATAGTGTCGTCCCTGGAACAATGCCCGCCTGGCCACCTCTGCTGATGGCCCAATCGCTGACATAAAACCTATCAAGCCGCTCCAGGAGTCTGCCTCCTTCCCTGCGGAAGCCCCAAGAGAAGTCCAGGCTCCCGTGCCAACGCCGGAAGGACGGGTCTCTCCAACTGTCCCTCCCTCCTGTCGCGAAGATGAAAGAATCCCAAGCTGACTGCTCTGCCTGAGCCATACCTGTGAACTCCGGATCTCTACCCTGCTGGTCCTCCAAGGTCTCCAGGTTGTTGAAGTCTCCTCCAACAATCCAGGAATCCATGTCTGGAAGAATCCCTGTAAGTGTCCTCCAGAAGGTGGCTCTGCATCTGAGGTCTGTGGGAGCATAAATGTTGAGGATTCCTATCTTGGATCCCTCCAAATTCAGGCCTACCCAAAGGGCTCGGCCTGGGATCAACGTGCCGTGACCGAAAACTGACTGAGCTAACTGCTCGCACACGGAGGTACAGACCCCCCCGCTCTTCCCCTGTGCGCCGATCGAAGGCTCCCAATAAGTGTAGGAGCGTCCAGGGAGAACCTTCCCGCAGCTACGGGCATGAGCCGCAGAAAGCTTGTGCTCCTGGAGCAGCAGTACATCCAATCGACCAATCACTGCAGGCTGAAGTTCCTGACGCAAAATGAGCTTCCTGGGACCACGGGTACTCGAAGAGTGAAACCCGTTCACATTCCAGGATACGAGGTGTAGGCTCATGGAGAGGGATGGGGGGCTGCGAACAGCTGTCTGCTCGCAGAAGAAGTCGAAGAAGAATCAGACAGATCGGAGTGGAGGCGCTGCCGCTTGTGAGAAGGTTTGGAGGGGGAGACGGGGTCGTCCTGCCCGTTCTTCAACACCTTCAGCAAAGGCGAGAGGCCTCTAGTGCCATGAACAAATGCTTTCTCGAGCCAGCTCGAGATCTCTGAAGCAGTCATCCCGTAGAAGGTTCGGAGTTTCTGTTGGGACCAAGCTCTGACATCCTGGGGAAGAGGCCATGCCAGGGGGGGTCTGAGGATCACAATCAATCGGAAACGTTTGGCAGCGCAACGCCACCGCAAGCGCACATCGCCCTCGGACCACTGAGTCTCGAGGAGCTGCCCACCGGACGGGCCTATCCAGGAGCAAATCTGGGCGTGTGTCTGCTCTCTGAGAGCCTCCCACACCGAGTCGTCTGTCCAGGTCTCGGTGCCATCGCTGAGGAACGTGAAGGCGAAGCTAGGGCCATCCCTGGGAGCCAAGGCACCAATCCTCCCATCCGCCCCTTTGCGGAGCAAGAAGATACTAATGTCGAGACAAGCCGGGAAGGTCCCAAGGTCGGCCACATCCAGGTAGTCCCAGGGGCCAGATCTGTAAAAGTCTCGAGGGAGCTCTCTCTCCTGGAGCTGAGACCCAGCTGAGTCTGCCACTGGGGGGCTAGCGGGAAGGGAAACTTGCTCCACTGGTGGTACAGACACCGGGTGTCCTGCAAGCGGGGGAGGAGGGGGAGGAGGCTGCGGGATAGGCGACTCGGGCTCCACGGAGGCGACTGGCGGAGAAGGTGGAGGAGGTGGAGCGGAGGCTGCACTCGGCTGGGAAGGCGACGGTGCAGCTAACTCTGTAGGAGGGGCGAGGGGAGCAGGGGGGGGAGGGGGATGGGGATGCATCTGGAACTGGGGCTGAGAGGGAGGGGGAGGGGGAGGGGGAGGGGACTGAGGAAAAGGAGGCGGGGGCTGAAACTGCGGGGCGGGCGAAGGGGGGGGAAACTGGGGAAACCGGGGAGAAGGCGGGGGGGTGGGAGAGAGGAGGATCTGAGGCTGTGGAGGGCGGGCTGCCGTCGAAGAAGAGGCTCTCCCAGGTCCCTGGGGCATCTGCCTGTCAGGCCTGTGGAGTGCTGCTGCAGGAATGGTGACCTCTGCCTCCTTGCCTTTATCCGAAATCTTCTTATTCTTTCCTCTTTTCCTTCGAACCTCGGTCCAACCGCCCACTACCTCTGGCCCAGGCTCCGACTGCCTCGGCTCCTCCTGACGTGGCTGTCCGGGGGGGGGAGGTGGGGGCGGAGGGGGCGGGGGCGGGGAGGGTCGAGACGAGCTGGCAAAGCGTGGACAAGTAGCCGCCAAGTGCCCAAAGCCATGGCACCGCAGGCACTGACCTGGCTGTCCGGTGACTATCATGCTCTGGGTGATACTGCCGGCACCTGTAACGATCTCGATCACTGCAGGGAGAGTCGCAGGATCCGCCACAGCCACACGGACTCGGGGAGCTCCTGCCGTGGTCACCGCGTCGGCAAAGGTGTCGTGCATAACCCAGCCAAAATGGGAGCCCAAGTCCCTGACAATCGGCCGCAGCTCAGTAGCAAGCCCTGGAAAAACGAGTGTCACTGGGTGGCGAGGTATACGGAACCGAGTGTCGAAATCCGCTGCGCTGAAACCACGGTACCACGGGACTATCATGATGATCTTCCCATCCACCGATGTGGGGGAACCGGCAATCAGATTGCTCGCAGCTTTCTCACTGGAGAGTTTGAGCCAGAAGATGCCCCTTCCCATAAGGGCCACCTCCTCGATATGGCCATCCTCTAGCAAGAGAGTGGACTGGAGCCAGTCCCTGATGGTAGACCTGGAGGGGGAGTGTCCAATGACTCTACCGTAAACAGAGGTACGAGCAAAGTCACTGGCTACCTCCTGAACACGAGATGATTGTTGCTCTGTCAGGATAACGCGGTAGGCATCTGGAGAGGGAGGGTCCGACTGGGCCTCCGGATCCGGGCTGGGGGCCGCCATGCCGCCAAGACTAACTGCAAGCTTCCGATGAAGAAAAACAGGCTGCCACCCAAGAAGAGATGAAGCGGCGGTGGAGCCTGGGGGTGAGGCGGCGAGGCGGGATGGAGCGGAGGGGGTGGCTGGAGCGGAGGGGGCGGCTGGAGCGGCGGCGAGGCGAGGATGGAGCGGAGGCGGGCGAGGCGAGGCGGGATGGAGCGGAGGCGGGCGAGGCGAGGCGAGGCGGGATGGAGCGGAGGGGGCGAGGCGAGGCGGGATGGATCGGAGGCGGGCGAGGATGGAGCGGAGGCGGGCGAGGTGAGGCGGGATGGAGCGGAGGCGGGCGAGGCGAGGCGAGGCGGGCTGGAGCGGAGGCGGGCGAGGCGAGGCGGGATGGAGCGGAGGGGGGGGCTGGAGCGGCGGCGAGGGGGGGGGGGTTGGAGCGGGGGCGAGGGGCGGGTTGGAGCGAGGGGGCGGGATGGAGCGGAGGTAAGGGGCGGGGATGGAGCGAGGGGGCGGGATGGAGCGAGGGGCGGCTGGAGCGAGGGGCGGAGGTGAGGCGAGGGGCGGGATGGAGCGAGGGGCGGAGGTGAGGCGAGGGGTAGCGGGGTGCCGGCGGGGGGGGAGGAGAGGGGACGGGGGTCGAGGGCGGACGGGAGGGGTGGAGGTGGACGCGGCGAGGGGGGGGGGGGGGAGTGAAGGGGAGGTAGGGGCTAACGGCGAGGGGGGAGGGGAAGCTCGCAGGAGCTCATCTCGTTCTTGCCGACAAAAAGCTATATGCAGCATTGCCATGGGATAGATGCTGGTCTCGTTCCATTAGCTGAGGATTGAGGCAGGAAGCACACCAAGAGAATGTAGGTTATGCATGCTAGGGGAGATCGAGATAGTGTGCGCCTGCCTAGCCTAGTATAAGATCCGGGGAGGATACCACTATCTCTTTCAAGAGGGGCATGGCAGCGCATGGCTTTGGACCACTCTCACAGTTTATCCACTTCCATGACCAGGTTTGCATTGGGCTCTATCTGATTGAGATGCGACAACACAAAGACATTATTGCAACGGATCATAGAGTAGTAGGAGATGATTGAGTCACAGGATGCTGTTGTAGACCGAGCACAGCGACATGTCATGGACTTATATGCATTTGAGTAAGCTCTTGGACGTGGTGGGGTGGAGGAGGAGCTAGTTGACATTAGGGCATTGTGGATCAGCAAGTTGAGATGACGAGACACTACTGTGCGAGGGACGTAGAGACCACGCACGACATGGGGAGTGACCAGAGCACATACGATCGAGGTCCGGCCTATCTCAGCTCTCCTCAGTACCGCTAGAGAGAGGTGTCACCCTTGACATAGCCTATTGATATGGAGCTCGAGGAGACCACGTCCTCCGCCACAATGTGTAATGCCAAATGTATGGGGAGTTTCAGGGCAGCAGCCCTTTCAAGGTCCTAGTATGGTTATGCATGGCCAAAGGGCCGATTTTCAGAATTTAAATCAAGGGCAGCAAGCTCTTCCCCAACCCTTTATGCATCTAGGGTATTTTGGTGGGGGTTCAATATTTCAAGCAATGGATGGTCAAGTTAATGATGGTCAAGGAATGCTTGGAATTACTATACAGCTTGGGATGCAAGGCAATGTATTTGGGGAAATGCAGCCCGCAATACCTAACATGATGTATGGCAATATTGGCATGCAGCCAGGAATGCAAAATGGAAGGTGAGGAACCTTTGGAGCTCCTATAGGTATGTTTGGTATGCCTGGGGCTGGTTTGACAAACCCTCTAATGGGTAGTGGTAGCATAGGATAGGCTGGAGGGAACGTAATTCAACCTCCATTTTTGGAGCCACCTGTGTATGATAATCTGACACCCAAAGGGAAGGTAAAAGATTACAAAGAGGGTGGTACAGCAATGAAGTTTGAGACCTTTAATGGGGCTCAAGACAGGCTGAAGGCTTTAACTTTTGTGCAGCAGTTTGATGTAGCCTTCTCAAGAGGGAACTTCACTGAGTCATCTAAAATGCGAAAGGCAGCCACCTTCTTAAAGGGGAATTTGCTGCTCCAAAATAGAGCACCCACGAGTTGGGTTCAGTTTAAGCAAGTGTTTTCAGCTACTTGTTGACCGCTACCTTTGAGGTAGATGTTATGACAACATGGCACAAGTTGGATGCAGCTCACTGTCATAACTTGGTAGAATACAACAAAAAGTTTTGGGAAGCTCTCTTGTCGGTCAGCTCTTATAGGCATGTGCCCTTGTTAGAACAGATTGAAAAAAACTGTTGTGGTCTGCCAAAGGAAATCAGGGACTACTGTACTAAAACAAGGGTTACCAACATGTCTCAACTCATTGAGAATGCTACCACAGCTGATGCATATTGGGAAAAACCAGCGGGTATAAAAACAATAAGTGAGAGTTTCAAGAAAGCAGGGAAGCCAGGTTCTTCCCACAAGGAAGCCATGCTTCTTCCCTTTGTTATCTTCCAAGCCTCCTTTCAACAAAGGGAAGAAGTGTGATAGGCTAGATTCTAATTCGTTGTTCACGTGAGGAAAGGAAAGCCTTGATGGAGGCTAACAAGTGCTTTCACTGTAAAGAAGAGGGCCATATGGCACAGGATTGCCCAAAACGTAAAAGTGGATGATAAGGGAAGAGCAAAAAGGCAAGAAGCGTAAACCATCTGCAGGGTTAACGCCTGATGTTATTAGTGAGCAGGCTAATGATGATGCTACAGAGCTTTGCAAGGCATGGGGCAAAGTCAGGGATTAGATGACATTGATTTTCTTTGACCCAGGTGCTCGTTCAAATTTTCTCTCCTGAATTGGCAAGCAAACTTGGAATCTGTGCAGAGATGGGGCCTATGAGTGAAGTAGGATTGGCTTGTCCTGGCTTTAGCACTTTGGCTACCCCTATCATTGGGAAGCTCCGATTGCATATACAGAGCTTTGTGGACAGCGAGGAATTTTGTGTAATGCCTCTTGAGGGCTGTGATGTTTTGCTGGAAATGCTGTCACCACAATGTAAATATCCTAAGTCAAAGTACAGTTGACCATTTATTTGATCTTAATTAAAGAATGTTATATGTGTTAATTACGGTCAAAGAGTCATTTTAATGGTCAAAGGATTGACTACGGTCAAAGATACTTGACTCCAGTCAAGTAAACCTGACTACGGTCAGAGAATGTTGACTTTGGTCAACAAGACTTGGCATGCGCCAAGAGGGTTAACCCCGGTTAACCAAGATGTGCCAACTCCGGTTGGAGAGACTTGGCTATAATTAAAGCGCCTTGACCTTTGGTCGAAGCTCTTTAATTATAACCAAGAGTGTTGACCTCGGTCAACCAGAGAAAATATATATATATATTTATTTATATATATATTTGTTTAGATGTGCACATGTGTTCAGTGGGGACGCCCACCGTGACTAGGATTAGTCCACAGTGTGTTATTTGCATGCAAAGCGCTAACAATTAATGGGTACCATGGTGGTGCGCTTTAATTAATTGTTGCAGGTACTAGGAAGGATTATTTTTCCTAAGCGAGATGGGAGCCTGACAAGCACCTAGGAAGCGGTTCGTGTGACCGAGAGCCTGGAAGACTCCAGAATGGCCCTAAGTGGCTTGTAATAAGAGTTAGTCTAGATTGTAGACAAGTGGCATGTTGCCAATTTGAATGGGGTTTGAAGCCCTTGTAAAGAAGGATTTCTTTTCACGTATGAGAAGGAGAGACTTACGAGACAGCTTCCTGCTGAACTTTTGTAACAGTTTTTCTGAAAGTAATAAAGACCTTCGGGGGGGTCCAGCCCGACAATTTGTCCTGGGCCCTAGTGTTTGTCCAGAGAGAGAGAGAGCTTTGGAGAAGGGAGAGCTGTGGACAGTTTTTAATTCAGTTTCGGTTGTATTGGTATCAGAGCCGAGGCTCAAAAACTTACTGAAGTTTTTGACGATTCAAAGTGTTGGAATAAAGAGGAGCAAGCGAGTGTTTATGCATACGGCGGCAAGTCTGGCTAAACATATTGCCCTACCGCAAGTGCAACTCCTTTTTTAGGCAAGAGCCCAAGCAGCGTCGTGTCTTGCTGGGTAATTATGTGATGGAATTCCCAAAGGAAGCTAAGGAGAGATTCCATGAGCCATCGTGAACGGCAAAGGAAGGGCTCCTGTGAATGCAAAAAGACGAACAATGGAAATCGGGAAGGCAATCTTCTGCTGATGATCCCAAAGGCAAGCGCGGGGGTGTCAGCTGGTGAATGATGACGAAGAGCTACGCTGGTCGACAGAGGCTTTGTTCCTTGAGACGGGACCTGACGCGCCTTCACCAGAGAACAGCGCTAACACACCTCCACGCAGGTGTACGTTGACGGAACACTTCCCGCTGGAATTTTTGTCGACGGGTGTCACGGTGACTCCTGTTCTTCACGCGCGGCATCATGGTGCCTGCAGGGGTGCTGCGCTGATGCTGACGTGGAGCGCTGATGTCATCTCTGCTGACGTGGCAGATCTGACATGTGGCGCTGACGCGATGCTGACGTGGCAGCCAGCAGGTACACAGTGCACCAGATGACGTGGCAGTACACGTGGCCTCCAGCTCAGAGCTGACGTGGCGCTGACGTGGCGCAGGACATGTGGTGCAGGACACGTGGCAGAGGTCTTGCAAGATGCTGACGTGGCAGCCAGCCTGGCAGACCCGTGGTTAAGTTAACCCGGGTACAGTTAAACGCTGGTTAAGTTAATCGCAGTCAGTTAACTCTGGTTAGCTGAACCAGTATCTAGCTAGTTCAACTCTGGTCCAGTTAATCTGGCCTAACCAGATCAGTTTGGTTGGTGTAACCAGAACCAGTTAGTCTGGTTAGACTAACTAGCAGTCACTCCATCTGGTTACTGTTTTCACAAAAAAAAAAAAAAAAAAAAAAGAGACAGTTGCAGAGACAGTTTTGGCTATCAATTTTCTCCTGCCTGTCAGGCTTTTACTGTCAGAAAAGTAGCAGAAAACCAGAGAAAAGCAGAGAAAACAGAGATTTGCAGAAAAAGGAGAATGCATGCCTTTGAGCAGTAAAAAGAGGGAAAAAACAGATGCCTTTTGAAGCCATCTGCAGCAGCCAGAACAGGGCAACATAGTTGATGATGCTTTGGCAACTGTGTGGGTACATGCCTTGAACTGACAGCCAGTACTGGCATAGATTGTGAATGCAAAACACCTCTTGTTGAGGTACTTTTTCTGTTGGAAACGCAAAGGTAGTGTGCATCAGTTACTTGCACTGTGTGAGAAAATCTGCAGATCTCAGAATATGGATCAATCACCTATCTAGTGGGATTCTCAAGATAGGGATGTGCATCCAAGACAGAGGAATGTGCTGCAAACTCAACAAGAATTTGAACAAATGGTACGCACTCGTATACAAGAGCTGGAAAATCTTAAAAGGGATCCCAGGGCTCAGCATTTGTTTCCAGCAGAGGCTATGCCTAATCCAGTATATGACGTGCCAATGCCAGAGGCACACTCCCGTGTACAATCTGAGAGAGAGAGATCTCATAGATCTCATAGGAGACGGTCCCATAGTAAAAAGAGATCGAGGCATCGTCACCGATCTCCTAGTCCATCACCGTCTACCTCGAGTTCGACTTCTGTGTCTTCTTCTTCCTTATCAGATAAACCATCCAGGAAAAGAAGGAAACACGAGAAGTCTGGGAAGAGAAAGTCTTCCAAAGCGACCAGGGAATTTAAAGAGGGAGGAAAATCTGTCAAGTTTATGACCTACAATGGACAGTATGGTCATACAGACAAAGCATTGCAGTTTATCAGACAGTTTGATGCTGCATTTGGTACAGAGAAATTTTCAGAATCCTCCAAATTAAGAATGGTCAGCTTACACTTAACAGCAACGGCTAGTGCATGGTGGAGTGCACTGACTACAGATGGGTCAGCCCCAAGAAAGTGGAAGGGCTTCAAGAAAGCCTTCTACCAGCAGTTCATGCCTAAACAGTTCAGAGACCATGTTCTTCAAGACTGGGACAGCTTGCACATGGATGCAGGAGATACAGTGGATGGGTACAACCAAAAGTTCTGGGATGCTTATTTGCAGGTTGCACCGTTCAAAAAGATCTCCAAAGGTACCCAGATGAGGAAGTACAGAGCAGGTCTCACTCCAAGAATTCAGGCAGTAGTGAATGCTTTGGGGGCAAAGAATATTCAAGATCTTATGCATTCAGCCTCAGTAGCGAGTCTTGTACCGCTACAAGATCCATCTACAGTGCCATCCTTGCATGCAGGACGTGCTGATAAAAAGAAATCTGATTTTCAAAAATCAGAAAAGAAAGAGTCCCCTAAGGCTGAAAAGAAAGGGTTTCAGCCTCAGAAGCCGAGGGGTACTCAGTTCTCGAAGACCTATAAGGGCAAATCTCTATTTACCCCTGAACAGATAGCGGAATTCCGTAGAGATGGGAAATGCTTCAGGTGCGGTAAAGAGGGGCATGTGGCTGCCCAGTACCCAGAAAAGCCTTCATCATCGAAGGGAAAAGAGGCAGAGAAGCCACGAGAACCGCAAAAGCCAATGGCGGGGGGTATTCCTGATATACTGGGTCATGCTTTGAACCCAGAAGAACGAGAATTGCTGCTATCATGGGGCAAAGTTAGAGACCAGCAAGCGCTGATTTTATTTGATCCAGGGGCTACTGATAATTTCATATCAGAGGATCTAGCCCTGAGGCTGGGAATAAAGACGGAAGAGCTAGGCAGGGCTTTGGATGCCGATCAAATGTTTTGTGGGAATCCTGTGCCAGTTACTCCCTTGATAGGGAAGCTCCGTCTTCATATTCAGAGTTATGTGGATCAGGAAGACTTCTTCATTTCTCCACTGAAACATTATGATGTAGTTTTGGGGATGCCTTGGTTTCACCGCAAGGCAGTGAAGTTGACTCTTCCTGAAAGAGTGCTGGAATTTGTACATAGGGGGAAAAATCAGTGTGTAATTGCCAGGAATAAAGGGGATACTATCCCCATTGTATCTGATGTTTCATGCGGTAAAGCAATAAAGTCTGCAATTTCTGCGTACATGGTTTTTGTAAAAGAAAAAGAGACTGATATGCATGCTGAAATGAATGATGCAGACAAAGATAAGTTTCAGTTTTTGGTAAACTTTAAAGATTGCTTTTCTGATGTTTTGCCAGGGGAGTTACCCCCAGAGAGACCAGAAGATCATCAGATAGAGTTAATGCCTGGTAGTGAGCCACCAAACAGACCCCCTTATAGAGTCAGTGCGACTCAGAGAGAGGAGATTATGGCTCAAGTACAGGACTTGCTGTCCAAAGGCTTGATTCAGCCCAGCTCGTCTCCTTTTTGTTCCCCTGTACTGTTAGTACAGAAGAAAGATGGTTCATTCCGTATGTGTGTTGATTATCGCGCACTGAACAAAATGACCATCAAGAATAGATTCCCTATTCCGCGTATTGATGATGTCTTGGATCAGTTAAATGGAGCTTCAGTTTTCAGCAGGATAGACTTGAAGAGTGGCTACCACCAAGTGAGGATACAGCCTCAGGATGTGCATAAGACAGCATTCCGCACAACATTCGGGTTGTATGAATACTTAGTGATGCCTTTTGGATTGACAAATGCTCCAGCCACATTTAACAGAATGATGGATCGCATCTTCCGGAAGTACAGGCATTTTACCGGTACCTTCTTTGATGATATCTTAGTTTTTTCTAAGACAGATGAAGACCACAGAGAACATCTTGCTATAGTGTTTCAAGAGCTGAGAAATCATCAGCTCTATGCAAACAGCAAGAAAAGTGAGTTCTTCTTGGAAGAAATCCATTATCTGGGGCATATAATATCCAAGAATGGGATACAAATGGATCCAGCGAAGATCCGTGCCATTCAAGAATGGCCAGAGCTGAAAACTGTGCATGAAGTTCGAAGCTTTTTAGGCTTGTGTTCTTACTACAGAAGATTTATCAGACATTTTGCTGATATCGCAGCTCCATTACATGACCTCACTAAGAAAAATGCAGCTTTCACATGGGGATTATCACAGAAGAAAGCATTCAATACACTCAAGGAAAAGTTGACTACAGAGCCTATTCTGGTAGTTCCGGATCTGTATCAGTCTTTTGATGTGGATTGTGATGCTTGTGGAGAATGTGTTGGGGCTGCATTGCATCAGAATGGTCATGTAGTAGCCTATGAAAGCAGACAACTTCGGGATGCGGAAAGATATTTAGGAATCTATGAGAAAGAGTTATTGGCTGTAATTCATGCCATCCATACATGGAAACACTATCTTTTGGGTGCAGATTTTACTGTCAAAACAGATCACCAAAGTCTGAAATACTTTTTGACTCAGACCAAGCTTTCAGAGAAGCATATGAAATGGGCAAACATGCTGTCAATGTATCATTTTCAGATTGTCCATACTCCAGGAATTCGGAACAGAGTGGCAGATGCCTTGTCCCGAAGACCCCAGGTCAATAATGTAACTATTGCTTACCATCAGGACCTGGAAGGCATGAGAGAACAATATGCTCATGATTCTGATTTTGGTGAAATTTTACAGCAGATGCAAGAAGGGCAATCCACCAGTCACTATTTCCTGAAAGATGGGTATTTAATGAAAGATGATTGCCTATGCATCACCCAGGAGATGAGGAAAAAGATTTTGGGGGAATGCCATGCACCTCCCTATGCTGGACATAGAGGAATTACAGCAACAACTCTAGCTCTAGAGAGGTATTTCTTTTGGCCAGGAATGCGGAAAGATATACATCAGTTTGTTACTGAATGCCTTACGTGTCAGAAAATGAAGTATGATAGACAGAAGGCACCTGGCCTACTTATGCCTCTTCCCGTGCCTCAGGCACCATGGGAAAATATTACAATGGACTTTATTTTTGATTTGCCAAGATCAAAGTCAGGGAATGACGGGATTTGGACTATCATAGACAGATTCAGCAAGCAAGCTCATTTCCTTCCGGTTCGCAAAACCATAAAGGCAGATCATATGGCTAAGTTGTTTATGGCACAGATCTTTAAACATCATGGTATGCCTAAGTCCATTGTTAGTGATCGAGATCCCAGAATGACCAGTCTATTCTGGAGAGCTTTATTTGATAACATGGGGACGAATCTGAATTTTTCTTCTTCTTTCCATCCCCAGACAGATGGTCAAAGTGAAGTAGCAAATTCTACCATTTTGGATATGCTGAAATGCTACGTGGGTGACCAAAGTTCAGACTGGGAAAAGTACCTACCCTTAGTAGAGTTTGCTTACAATAATACAGTACATAGCTCTACAGGGAAAGCCCCTTTTGAAGTCATATATGGGAAGGTGATTTTGCCACCTATATTAAGGACTAAAGATGAAATATTTGCAGCTGATCAGTTTGTAAGAGACCTCCAGACAGCTTACAGCCAAGTCCGGACAGCAATTGAAAGGTCTCAAGAGAAACATAAAAGGGCTGCAGATAAACATAGGAGACAGCTAGATCTCAAGGAAGGGGACTGGGTACTTTTAAAGTTTGAAAAAGCTAGGCTCCGCAAGTTTAAAGGCAAACAGAAAGTGTATGCAAAGTTATCTCCCAGATACTATGGCCCTTTCAGGGTTACAGAAAGAATAAATGAGGTTGCATACAGATTAACATTGCCAGAGCATTGGAGGATTCACAATGCATTTCATGTGAGTCTTCTCAAGAAATTTCAGGGACCAGAGCCTATAGAACCAGTATCAGAAGATCCACCAGAAGTGGATGAGCTGGAGGAAGTCCTTCAGCCAGAGCAAATTGTGTACCATACTGTACGTAAAGGCCCTCAGGGTAAGGAATTTTACAGGTATCTTGTAAAATTCAAGAATTATACGGCATTAGATGCCAAGTGGATGGACGAAGACATGTTATCCGATCATCCACAGCTTTTGGATGTTTACAAGGAAGCTTTTCAGTTGAGGTCAACTGAATAGAAGCCGAGGGGATGTCACCACAATGTAAATATCCTAAGTCAAAGTACAGTTGACCATTTATTTGATCTTAATTAAAGAATGTTATATGTGTTAATTACGGTCAAAGAGTCATTTTAATGGTCAAAGGATTGACTACGGTCAAAGATACTTGACTCCAGTCAAGTAAACTTGACTACGGTCAGAGAATGTTGACTTTGGTCAACAAGACTTGGCATGCGCCAA
Organism: Dipteris shenzhenensis; assembly: GCF_047967505.1. Classification (NCBI taxonomy): domain Eukaryota; kingdom Viridiplantae; phylum Streptophyta; class Polypodiopsida; order Gleicheniales; family Dipteridaceae; genus Dipteris; species Dipteris shenzhenensis. The sequence goes on along the minus strand of NC_141620.1, from coordinate 5,718,841 downwards.
GAGGGTTAACCCCGGTTAACCAAGATGTGCCAACTCCGGTTGGAGAGACTTGGCTATAATTAAAGCGCCTTGACCTTTGGTCGAAGCTCTTTAATTATAACCAAGAGTGTTGACCTCGGTCAACCAGAGAAAATATATATATATATTTATTTATATATATATTTGTTTAGATGTGCACATGTGTTCAGTGGGGACGCCCACCGTGACTAGGATTAGTCCACAGTGTGTTATTTGCATGCAAAGCGCTAACAATTAATGGGTACCATGGTGGTGCGCTTTAATTAATTGTTGCAGGTACTAGGAAGGATTATTTTTCCTAAGCGAGATGGGAGCCTGACAAGCACCTAGGAAGCGGTTCGTGTGACCGAGAGCCTGGAAGACTCCAGAATGGCCCTAAGTGGCTTGTAATAAGAGTTAGTCTAGATTGTAGACAAGTGGCATGTTGCCAATTTGAATGGGGTTTGAAGCCCTTGTAAAGAAGGATTTCTTTTCACGTATGAGAAGGAGAGACTTACGAGACAGCTTCCTGCTGAACTTTTGTAACAGTTTTTCTGAAAGTAATAAAGACCTTCGGGGGGGTCCAGCCCGACAATTTGTCCTGGGCCCTAGTGTTTGTCCAGAGAGAGAGAGAGCTTTGGAGAAGGGAGAGCTGTGGACAGTTTTTAATTCAGTTTCGGTTGTAAATGCCTTGGTGTCACAGGGTACATGCTTTGGTGGACACATATAATCGGAAGATCTCCCTGGAACATAGAGGGAAGAAGCATGTTTTGGATGTCAAACTAAAGGGAGAGTGTATCTGCTTCAGCTACATGCTTAGTAATAATGAAACATCATATTTCTACGTACTTAGTTTTTGCAAAGGATACTAGGTCTGATGATCCACAATTTGTAATATCTAAGATTGATAAAGAGTGGACAGGTTTTCTAAATCAGTTTAGAGAGTGTTTTTCTGACTCGTTGCCGGGTGAACTTTCCACCTGAGAGGCCCGAGGATCATGCAATTGATATAGTGCCATGCAGTAGTCCACCAAACAGGGCACCTTATAGGGTGAGTGCAGCTCAGCAAGAAGAAATCATGAGCTAGGTGAAGGACCTTTTGGATAAGGGGCTGATTCAGTCCAGTTCTTCCCCTTATTATTCACTGGTTTTGTTAGTGCAAAAGAGTGATGGTTCTTGGAGAATGTGCATTGATTATCGTGCACTCAACAAAATAACAATAAAAAACAGATTTCTAATTCCAAGGATTGATGATAACCTGGATAGATTGGGAGGGTCAGCCATTTTCAGTCGCATAGATCTTAAGAGTGGGTATCGTCAGATACACATTTGTCCAGAGGATGTGTCCAAGACAGCTTTTAGGACCAGCTTTGGGTTGTATGAGTCCTTAGTTATGCCATTTGGGCTTACGAATGTTCCTGCCACTTTTAATTGGATGATGGATAGGATCTTCCGTGAGCATAGGGATTTTATGGGCACTTTCTTTGATGACATGATTGTGTACTCAAAAGATGAGGCAGAGCACATGAAGCATCTAGCAATTGTGTTTGCAAAACTTAGCAAGCATAGGCTGATTGTAAATGCTAAGAAAAGTGAATTCTTAATGCCTGAGATTCACTTTCTAGGGCACATTATCTCAAAGCATGGAGTGCGCATGGATCCCACGAAGACTGAAGCAATTCGCAGCTGGCCACAGCTTAAGAATTTGCATGAAGTACAAAGCTTTTTGGGCTTATGCTCAATTTATACGCCATTTTGCTGAAATTGCTTCACCACTCTATGCTATGCAAAAGAAGGGAGCATCCTTCGTGTGGGCTGAAAAACAAATTGCAGCATTTGAGATGCTAAAAGAAGAGCTTACCACAGACCCAGTATTGATCTTACCAGATCTTCGGAAAGCTTTTCACGTCCAAGCTGATGCATGTGGAAAGAATGGCCTTGGAGCGGTCATTATGCAGGAAGGACGGGTAGTGGCCTATGAGAGTAGTTTTTGTAGGATGATGAGAGACATCTGGGCATTTATGAGAAGGAATTGCTGGCTGTAATTCATGCCCTTGCTACATGGAAGCACTATTTGCTTAGGGCTGATTTCACAGTGTAGACAAATCATCAATCTTTGAGATTTTTTCTCACTCAGACAAAGGTATCTGAGTAGCATATGTGATGGGCCAATTTCTTATCCATATTTCACTTCTAGATAGTGCATGTGGAAGAGTGCATGTGGAAGGTAAAAAGAATGTAGTGGCCGATGCATTGTCAAGGAAGCCTCAGGTTTCTTTAGTATGTCGTGAGGGTGTGAGTTTTAATGCTCGCATGTGGCCTCGACCCCGGGAATCAAGTGGCGAGGTCACAGGATGTGGGAGTGCAAGTTCCCCCTAGGAAATTGTGCCATGGGGGCAAATGCAAGTTCTAGGGCCAAGAGGGGCTCAAAGAACCTTAGAATTAAGGTTGGTCATTGGTGTGCTTTTAAAAAGGCCCCACTAGAGGGGGGCCTAGGGGCAAATGAGGCCCTTGGAGGCATGAGCTGCCACGTGGCAAGCCCATGCAGCCCCATTTTGGTAACGAAGGCTTGGGAAGCCTTGGAGCAAGAAAGGGGCGATGGGGAACTTCACGGAAGGGGTTGCGGCCGAAAATGAACATGGGCTGGAGTCCGGAGAAGGTATAGGAGCTTGCAGGGAGCCGGGTACGGCCGTGAGCACACGAAAGCCTTGAAGGGGACTGGCAGTTCCGTACGGAGCAATAATGGTAGCTGCTGCGGACTGTATGGACAGTCCGTATAGGATCATTGAAGGTGGCTGTACGGAGCGGATAAGCAGTACGGATAATTGGCTGCTCACATTAATGGCTCTACGGACTACCGTACACGGTTGTACGCTGAGTCTACGTGATTGTACGGCTGGTTGTATGGTGAACGTACCTGCTGTGTACGCATAACTGTACCGCTGGTTGTTCTTTTGGGCAGCTTGCGGGTACGAGGTTGATAGGCTGGCTGTTGCCTCAGGTTGTGTACTCATGGTTGGACAGTATTAAATGCCGACTACCCAGGAGTGAGCAAAGCAATATCAGCATAGCATATGCTGGGTAAGAAGAATGCACACAAGAGGTTATGCTTGGGGGTCATGCTGGCCAATGAGCAGTAGGCTGTGTTTTTTAAGAGACTTGCTTGGCAGGGTGAACACAATGTATGCTTCCAGATATTGTTTGTGCTTCTGAGAGCCAGGGGCAGCTCAGTTATGCTTTCACCCATTGTTTGGGTATCCCAGTGGATCAGTGAACACTTGTGATTGATTGGGGAGCGTGTGGCCTTGCTTGGGCTGTAAATAATGGCTCCCATGTTAAAATGCAGGTGTTTGCACTGGTCACATGGGTGTGATAGCAGAGCCCCGTAGGGCTAATGTGTTGTGATACTGATGGCTCTGAGTGAGGGAAGAGCATTGAATGCGTGTGAGTTGGTACTCACTGTGTAATCTCTTTGTGGCACTCTTCAATTACTAAAAAAATACCGAAAAGGGGTGCCAAAGGCTTTGGGGCCAGTCTGTGTCTTTGTATTTGAGCAGGAGGGCTCTAGCTCCCCCTATCTGTCTGCGGAGTGTTTGCTGAGTATTCTTTTGTGAAGGTTTTTGTTTGGTTAGTGTTTTACCACCCTCTCGTTAGCCTTGAGGCTGGTTTCACATCCTCTAAAAACACATGTATTGCAGTTGCAATTTCATGACAGTCACAATATTGAAAACCATAAACTCCATCACGCATAGTAGGGACTAGTTACTATGTCATCCCATTGACGTCATCAACACCCAACGGTGGGTCTAGACCATAGTATAAACATATGCACGCATGAGGAGAGACTCAAATGAAACATGTAAGAATGCTTATGACAAGAGACCATAGTAATCATGTAAACATTTTTACATAGTAACCATTAAATATATGCATGCATGAGGAGAGACTAAAATGAAACATTTTACGCGTGCAGTTCATCGTAGTTCTCATTTGTAAGCATGTAAGTCTCTTGAGATGAAAGCTGTAGAAGCTCATTGTTTTTATAAATTGAGACTTGAGGCATGTGCTGGGCATTCTTATGGGAATCCCTCCAGCATCCACTAGTTGTTGTTGCTCTCCAAAGCTTTCATATGTACTTTGTGAAGCTGAGGTCTTTTGGAAAATAGAACTCCAGAACTCTTCCTTCCTCTCTTTGATGATAACATGCAATTCAGAGCTTGTACCCAAGATGATGTATGCTCATGGAATATGAAAGCAAACTGATATGGAAACCCAAACGACATGTGTTGAAAAAGAAGGGACAACTTCCTCTGACGACCACAGCTCACTACTACTGTAGATTTTTTCCGTTTACACTCTAGAGACAGATGGCTCAATAGACAACCTGCCTTTCCCAACTGAGAGGACAACACGGATTTAGAACAAGACTCTGGCCAGTAGTGGAGGCCTGGCAACAACAACGAATAACAGCTCCATACCAGGGATGACTCTCATCGAGGAGAGCTTCAGGAGAGTTCTGCAAAGATTCATGATGCCTTGATAACACTTGAAGCAGCCATTGCCTTGACTGACGTCAAAGAAAGAACCTGATTTGTTGAAGAGGTCTGCTGCCATGTACACGTTAGAAGATCCAACAAGAAGCCTTGCCACATTGCATATTCTCTTTAGGGCTCCAAAAGCTCATGAGGCTTTCTACACCCACATAGCCTTCAATCTCCACACGAAATTCCACATAAAATGACACCTATGAAGAGCATATTCCAAAATTCCCCCTCTTCATTTGAGTAGGGAACAAGTACAGCATTCAAGCAAAAAAAAGACTTGTCCACACAAAGCTATTATGCAAGCCAAAAGAACACATCATAAAAAAGACCAAACATAGGTACTACCCACACAGGGCAAGGCATCAAGAAAGATAACCCACACTTGGCAAAATTAAAAAATATGTCCGATCACTAAGTGCTCAAAACCCCAGTTGTCTTCCACACTTGTTCTCCTTCAGCCAATGCAAACCTCCCTTAATCTGAGGAGGGGTGCAGATCTAAACAAAGACTATAGAGAAACTTGCAATTGTCATAGAAGATTCTCGAACAAAATGTTGAAGACTTCTGCCCACACAGGACAGAACATAGTGACCAAAGAAACTTCAACAGAGAATGGCCACCCACATAGGGCATGGCCAGGAAAATTTGGTCACCCACATAGGGTAGGACCAAGTGTTAAAGTCTTCAGAAACTCTTCATCTTCAAAAATCTGCCGCTTTTGATTCGCCAGCTACAACAAGTTCTGTCGATGTAAATTCTTTGTTCTTCCCAGTTGATAATCTTTTCAGCACTTCTGATTTAAAAACAGGCTCTTCAAACTCTTTCACAAAGATCACGACACAGCTTCTCAATGAACTCCCACAGGTCTTCAAATGATGATGCTCTGATACCAATGGTTAGAAGTTGGAACTCAATAACTCTTCATTCCTCTCTTTGATTATAACATGCAATGCAAAGCTTGTACCCAAGATGTTATATGCACATAGAAGATGAAAAAAAACTGATATGGAAACCCTAACGACTTATATTGAAAAAAAAGGGACAACTTCCTCTGACAACCACGGCTCACTACTACTATAGATATTTTTCCATTTAAATGAGACATATGACTTAATAAACAACCCGTCTACCCAGCTAAGAGGACAACATGGACTTAGAACAAGACTCTGGCCGTCTGTGGAGGCCTGGTGACAACAACGAATATCATCTCTATATCACAGACAACTCTCATCGAGGAGAGCTTCAAGAGAATGCTAAAAGAGTCATGATGCCTTGATAATACTTGCAGCTACCGCCATGTCAAAGAAAGAATCTGATTGGTTGAAGAGGTACTCCCATGTCAAGTTCCAATGATGGGTATGATTTTGATGAGATACCACTTCCCAGTAATCCCATCAAGGAATTTTGGAGCAAATATCCTGATATGAAAACTCAAGGAATTTTGAAGCAAATATCCTCATAACCTCACTTACCCTCTGTTACCACCCTCTTAACCTTCCCGAAGCTCCATCCTAACATCTATTCCCTCCATCGTCTCTTTGCTCATGCCTCTCACCATTTTCAACTAACCCAATAGTCACAAACTTACGAACCCCTCACACCTAGCTTCTTCCCTTCCCTTGCTAATCCTACCCTTGAGGATTACCAAGCTGCTCAAACCATTTGCCCAGTTATTCCCCCCCTCTCCTCTGCTCCCCCTTCCACAACTAATACTCTTCCATATTTCTTCCCCATGGCCCCAGATTCTCTCCTTGCCCTGTCATCACCTTCGACACTACTAGTGATTTCATCAGCAGAAAATGACACAGTATTTGATTTTGAATATCAGGATCCGGATAATCCAATTCGTACTCCCATGCCAAGTTCCAATGATGGGTATGATTTTGATGAGATACTACTTCCCAGTAACCCCATCAAGGAATTTTGGAGCAAATATCCTGATATGAAAACTCGAGGTGGATGGACCCTGGACAATTTTCCTTACCAACCTTCGTTAGCATCAAATTAGTGAAGATTGAATAAGCAAGTTGGATCCACAACCTGATTGGTGCTGCCGTCCCAAGCTCTTTGATGTAATCTTCTTGAAAGAGTACCTATGTGCACCTCCATGTCTCAGAACCCATCCCAAGTTTTATGCAATTCCACGACGTAAAAAATGGGAAGCCAACATACACACTTTGGATGAAGGTCGCACCATTAATTGTCAATGATTAAACCATACTCTGATGTAGAATGGAATATCCAAGGCACAATGATCCGAGCACTTCAGTAGCATGAGCAAATAATGCGCAGCAACATTAATCTCTTCCTTCGCCTAAGTGCTATCTTCTGCAAAACATTGGAATACATTCTGGAGGTCCCATGTTACCTCAATGGCCATTTGCCTCCACTCAGTTTCAATCCCAATGAACGGGTCGATGCTCAGATTACAAGCCAACTCTATCAAAGAGTGATCTTCTTAGAAGCACATCACATATCTCTGTTCGAACAAATGGTGGATATAGGCTACCGGGAAACTGAGCAAAAATTGTATGGTGCCAAGGCTTTACAGCAGGATCAACTGGCACGACACAAGTTCCACAACCACTGGACTAAAGCCATGGCAACCCAGCTACGTGCTCGCAAAGCCATAACCCGAGGATGGGTAATAAAATAGATCCGGGAGTATGTTGTCTCTGTGCCAACATGGACTTAGGTAGTACAGAATGTGTGTGTAGAGTAGCGGCAAAGCTCTGCTTGTACTTGAACAAGGCTAGGAATAATCTCTCTTAGGAATCCTTAACATGCAAGTTCTACTTGTTGCGATTCCTATATGCAAGTCCTACATGCGATTCCTACTAGAGCTCACGAGCCTTTCTACACCCACATAGCCTTCAATCTCCACACGAAATACCACATTCAACACGGTCTTCATTCTTCATCGTCAAGCTCTTCCATTGTGTGAGACTCACCTCGCTCGTCTTCTTTCATGAACTAGTGATTGCCTTTAAGGTTAACGATATATGTCCTTAGCTCTAGATTCAAAATGATATCCTTCCTCTTAAGTCTCTCTTTTTTTTGTTGAGGCACATAATGATTTTGATGCATCGTTCTGCTCATAACTTTCTCAATTGCAGTATAGTGGTGAGCTTGCCTGTTCTAGTTTACTATGCAATTCGTGTCTTTGTTGGATGAAATGTTTGGTTTGGGGCTCTATGAACTTAGGCTCCGTATTGGTCAGAGGTTTTTAGGTTCACACTTCAAAGCGGATGCAATTCCCAGATGTACTCTTGTAAGTTTCCCCTTTCGGTAACCTTTGCAAGAAAACGTGTTTGAGTGACGGTGTAAAACTTCTGCAAATATTGATTTGAGGATTAGCAAGAATACCAAAGTAGACAATATGAGATTTCTAAAATCAGCCCGAGTGTAGGGTTTGCATGGTTTTTGTGTGGGCACACTCCTGCAAATGCATGCCTGCGTAGTTACTTTTACCGATGTCGTCTTTCAAGTAGGGGTTGGCAGTCTCCTAACATTGGGAAGCCTTCTTATTAGAGAATTGGTTTATTGCAAGCCTGTGTGCAGCATGACCCAAGAAATGTCACCTACTGGAGTTGACCTTATGGTGGTATTTGGCCATAGATACTCATGGGTGGGAGGCTCATGACGAACCACTCTGCAATAGGTTTGGATGATTGTGTATGAAAGGTTGGAAAATGGGTTGGCTCCAACCCACAATTTGCCATTTCGCCATTTTCTTGGAAAACCTTATTTTTCAGGGTATCATGGTGACATGCTGGCACAGAGGTGGCGTTATCGTGCTTTTAGTGATACCCTTAGCAGGTCATGGACTGTTTGCTTTTATCTTGCAGGATTATGAGCTTCTCTCAAGTCTCACGTAAATTCTTACCCATCTCTCTCTTTGCCACCCTCTAGGCACATTCACTGCTCAATCTGGTGGCCAAATTGCTACCCAATCTTTCACCTCATTTGTGGGAGTGGGTTAGTCGTGATGGAATCCATGCCTTCACTCCTCCAAGGACAGGTTGGTAGGGCAGTCCCGTGAGGTGCCAGGATGTTTCGCAGCAGCAAGAGGCTATAGAGAAACGATAGGGTTTGCAGTGGAGCGATCAAAAAATAGACAATACTCAGACACAACCGAAGAACGGAACTCAGAAAACATAGTGCCTGTCGGTAATATGAAAAACTGAATACAAGAACCTCAAGCCGTCGTGTCTCAAGGACCGTGGCTGAGGTGAATCAGAAAGATGATTCCATGTAGAGAAACAATAGAAAAGATAGCAGCAGAGGGAGCGAAACGCAGTCCTCCATGTAGCTCGATGATGACGAAGATGAAGAGGGGCTGGAGCTGCCTGGGGAAATGGCTGAAAACCAGCATGCTCTGAGTAAGGAACCTTCAGGCTATCTGGAATAGCAACATGATGAAGAAAAGGGGAAGATCTGGAGCAGAGGAGCAGAAGGGGCAGATCTAGAGTAGGAGAGGAGATCTGGAGCAGGAGAGCAGAAGGGGCAGATCTGGAGCAGGAGAGGAGAGGAGCAGATCTAGAGCAGGAGAGGGCAGAAAGCAGAACTGGAGCAGGCGGGGCTGCAGTAAAGGATGGAGGAGATGAGGAGCAGCTGCAAGTCCTGTCCTGTCCTGTTAGTGAGAGTGTGGGGGGCTAGTGCCTTTATAGGCCTGACCTAGCTGGTCGGCCAGCTTGTCGGTGGGCCTGCCAGCTGGTCGGCCAGACCCCTGCTGGCTGACCTTTTGGCTGGCCTGCAAACTGGTATGTTTGCCCCAGAAATTGGGGATTGCTAGTTGCTTAACACCCCCTCTCAATTGCCAATTTGGAGGGGCATACATTGTGTGCTTGGAGCTTCATGTAGGGATGTCGACGGTGGTGGTGGCTATCTCTGTGAAATGCCCAAGAGATGATCACAAGTGGAGTGCCCTTGCAAGGGAATTGTTCACTTCCTCAAGTGCCTGAGTTACACGTATGATCAGCAGAAATAGAACACTGTGAAGCTCGAGAGAATAAGCCACCCCCTCTCACCGCCGAAAGCTGGAGGGAAAAGCAAAGGTAAAGAACAGAACAAATATGTCGTAGCAGCACTGATAATCCAGAGATGGTAGGATTTCACCAAAGGAAGAGGTCGGAGCTGAACAGTGATCCAGTGTGTGCCCGATCTTGAACCTCGGGAGAGAGGAGTCTATCCCCACCTCCATGAATGTAGAAGAATTGGAAACAACAGTCATCAAGACACATCTGAACAGAAAGGGTCCCGCCTAGGGAGAACTTGTAGATCCTGGAAGTCGATGCCGATGGAGATCTGGTAGAGGTGAAGGATCATGACCTCCTTGTGCGAAGGAATGGGGAGTGTCAAGCCTGAAACCGAAAAGGGAGGGAGGGATGGGTGTAGAAGATGGAGGTAAGAAAGGGAGGGAGGGATGGGAGTAGAAGATGGAATTCTGAAAGGGAGGGAGGGATGGAGTTCTCTCCCTTAGTACGCAGCGGAATGAAGAGGAAACTGATATGTTCATAGGAGTGATGCTCCTCGTACCTATGGCCTCCTTGAAGAAGCAGGATCTTTAGATCACCGGAGATCTGGGGTCTTTAGATCACCATGGCTGTGATACCATATAGAGAAATGATAGGGTTTGCAGTGGAGCGATCACTCGGACACAACTGAAGAACGGAACTCAGAAAACATAGTGCCTGTTGGTAATATGAAAAACTGAATACAAGAACCTCAAGCCGTCGTGTCTCAAGGACCGTGGCTGAGGTGAATCAGAAAGATGATTCCATGTAGAGAAACAATAGAAAAGATAGCAGCAGAGGGAGCGAAACGCAGTCCTCCATGTAGCTCGATGATGACGAAGATGAAGAAGGGCTGGAGCTGCCATAGGAAATGGCTGAAAACCAGCATGCTCTGAGGAAGGAACCTTCAGGCTATCTGGAATAGCAACATGATGAAGAAAAGGGGCAGATCTGGAGCAGAGGAGCAGAAGGGGCAGATCTGGAGCAGGAGAGCAGAAGGGGCAGATCTGGAGCAGGAGGGGGCAGAAAGCAGAACTGGAGCCGGCGGGGCTGCAGTAAAGGATGGAGGAGATGAGGAGCAGCTGCAGTTCCTGTCCTGTCCTGTCAGTGAGAGTGTGGGGGGCTAGTGCCTTTATAGGCCTGACCTAGCTGGTCAGCCAGCTGGTCGGTGGGCTGGCCAGCTGGTCGGTGGGCCTGCCAGCTGGTCGGCCAGTTCTGGTCGGCCAGACCCCTGCTGGCTGACCTTTTGGCTGGCCTGCAAACTGGTATGTTTGCCCCAGAAATTGGGGATTGCTAGTTGCTTAACAGAGGCAACCATCCATGCTAAGCCAAATGCATTGTTAGATAGCTACAGTAAAGAGGCATACTATAGACACTTTGAAGTAGCTTACTGCATTGGCTCCAAGGGATTCTATTTTGGAAACACAGCTTGATAGGCTAAACTTCTCTTTGCAAATAAGGGTCCTGGTTACCATTCGGATCTGGCTTTGGTTCCTCTGGTCTTTAATCTGCTTACTGCCATCCTGCAATAGTAGCAGATTTCAAAAGTTTCAGACTTGCTGCAGCACGAAGTATAAATCGTGTCTTGCACCCAATATTGTCAGTAACAGCCCTTTCTGTATGAAGCTTGCTGGTGGGGCTTCGTTCTCGATCATTATGTAGGAAAAATTGCTTTGGTGATTGAGCTTCTGAATGTCTATTATGTTTTTCTTGCCTTACAGGTTGAAGCAATTAAAAAATGCGCCGAGTATGTGGCACAGTTACGACGAGTTGGAAAGGGTCATGGTAAGTTTCTGTCTAGAAAAACTCATTGTGATAAGAAAAGGTTTTTGTTGGAGATCTAAATGTGCTCTGCTCTGTCTATCCAGAGATACTCATTTGATGTTATTGACTTTTAACAGGGGTTTTCCATTTTGATCTAGAGCTCCAAGAAAAGGGTAATGGAGCAGTTGCAGCATAAATTTTGTTCTTTGAGGTTTTTGCTAGTTGTAATGGAACAGCAGGTTGCTTCCATGAAGTCACCTACAAGCGGTCTAGTGACTAGGCAAGCCAACTTTGAGCACCTTATTGTTCATAATTTGCGGCTGGCTCCAATTAGCCCTCAGCTTCATGAGGGTGCTTCAGATGAGACTGCAGAATATTTTGATATCAAAGAGATAGTCCTTCACAATTTTCATCCTTCACGTGATTTAAGCCGGATAGGATGTTTGCTCGCCATTGGAAACTCTATTGGAAAAGCAATTTGGTGACAAGGCAAGCAAAAGGAGGGTTCAAGATTTTACACTTTTGAGTAAACAGTAGATGGATTGCAGTATATTTGGGAGTCGATAGATTTTAGCGAAATGTTCTTGCCTTTCACCTTCAGAATGATAACAGGAACTAAGTACAAAGGCTGATTCAAGAACATTTCACCTTCAGAATGATTACAGGAACTAAGTAAAAAGGCATTTGTATGAATCGGTGGTACTGGGGTATGGATATGTTGTATGTATGTATGTAGGTTGCATGGATAGGCAAGGGGCTCGACCTTGTATGTTTGCGCAAATACTGCAGCGTCAAACTGGATGTTCTTTTTTAGTGTGTTGATAGATGTTATGCAACTGCCATGAAGATCTGCAGAAGTTACATGTGGGTTGTCTTTATTTCAAATTCCACATGCACAGGCACACACGGCTTATGCACATCGATGCTTGCTCATGCACTCACACAAATTTAAGGCACTTCGAAGGAAAAAGAAATATTGTTATTCAAATTGGATGCCATAACCGAACAAGTGATTATGATCTCTCTCTATTTTCCCCCCAGTACAAAATATGTTTCTTGACTGTTTGAGAGTAGTTAGTTGGCTCTCAAATTTCTAATGATGATATACGTTTTGAGAGTGTGACGAGTCCAAGGGAACTCTTTTCACAGAGATTTTTGGCATACTTGTTTAAACACAAAGAAGTGATGTTGTAGAACATCATGTTTTACATCCTTGTCCGAAGTTCAGGGAGAGATGGCGAAACACCTATTCCGCTGGAATATTGAAAGATAGGGATCTTATATATCGTTGTCATTATATCCCATTACGCCCTGCTGAAATGTGGAGCCTCCTATCAGATGGACAGCTGTGCATGGCTATATGTGCTCACCAGTGGTGATACGTGAGCATGAACTCCTGGCTGTGCTGTTGTTAATGAGGGTGAAGTCAATCTTGTACAGTCACTCAATTGACTTGAGACTATGCTACTGCAAGGTTGGATATAATGGTTTGTCCACTTCAATGTGCAGACTCTTAAGGAAAAATGTTAGCATCCATTCAAACAGAAGAACAGGTGATAAAAGAGGAGAGATGCACACTCGAATCAAAACACAAAGCATGGTACTATGGCTTCTCGTAAATTTCACATCGCTTCTGAACACTAAGACTAAAAATACCATAGAATTAGGCAGAAATTTGAAGAGTTTGCAAAGATTTTGCATAGAACGGTCAACCTTCAAACCACTATGTATAAACCTCCATAAATCACTTAAGGCATGATCACATAGAACTTGGACACAGCTACCTCATATCCTCCTCCTTTGGGTCTCACAGATGGTGAGGTGACCCCAAGAATCCCTTTCCCCATGACGTGGTCATAGTCCCTTTCCTCCACCCTCATCATAGAGAACTCGGCTCCCCTTCCTAGTGCTTGCACTAGGATTTTCATAGCCTCATTAAAAGGTATGGTCTGACCCTGCCCCATACATGGGTTGGCAAATGTAGGATTGGGGGAGTCTGACACACTAGGCATCGAGATTGGGCCAACCCTAGGAATGGGCATATATGTACATTGGGTATAGGTCCATAAGGAGCCAATGACGGTTATGGGTTACCTTCTAGGTCTCCTTCCCAAGTTGGGCATGGTGGAGGCTGGGACATCAGGAATCTCGGCAATGTATCTTCCCTTGGTTCATGAGGATCCTCCATTAAGACCGTATTAGGAAAAGTGGGAAAATCCAATGAAATTGGAACTCTCCAAATTGGTTTTGTAGGAAGAAAATGAGCTCTTTTTTGTTTAATGGAGCTTGCTTAAAACTTTAAGTTTTGTTTCTTTTATGTTAATGGCATGATATTGTGGAATATTTATAATTGAATTGGACTAAAGGCTTTTGTGTCCAACACATGAACTAAGGTCGATTTGGTTTGTATGCTACTCGTTGTATATCCTTTTGTGATTTGTTTTCATGTTTATGATGTGATGTATGTTCAATGTATATATGATAGGTACTTCCATTACAAAACATTGCACATGCATGTAATTATTGCCATGTGATAATTACAATGAGTCCTAGCTTTTAAAGCTCTAAGGAACTTTGTTAACGTAGTTCAATACAAAGTTGCTTTATTTTGATTTTGCTAATCAAGATAATTAATAATAATTACTATTAATTAAGTTAATTATTATTAATTAACATAATAATAATTTAAAATTAAATATAATTTTTACTAAAAAATTTCCTTAATATAAAACAAGACTAAGTTTGAATGAATGAATATAGAAAATTGGAATATAACTATTGATTCTAGTTAAAGTTCGTAAAACAAGATTGAGTTTGAACATTCTAGTACAAAAGTGAGGGTAAACTTAAAAATTGCTTCATAAAATAAGACCAGTTAGAAAAAAGTAGATTGCAAAGGCTGAGTATAATTAACATTCATGAAAGAAAATCATCCAATCTTTATAATTAGTCTGTGCATTCATTAGTCTTTGCTCAAATTGACTTGATCTTTCACTAAATTAAATCATCCAAGAAATCATCAACAGACAAAACGTCCTTCCCACTATTGTTCACAGGCATTTGAAGATTTTCTTGTGTTTTCAAGATTGCATTCTGTGGTATTTTGACCTTACTTCTTTTATTTGGAACTTTTGTTGTGCTCCAACTCCATACTATCGAATCCACATGCTCCCAACGGTCCTCATCCCTTATATATTGCCACTCTTTGTTCTAGCAATTAGCATATTGTACTGCATCACTGCATCTTCCTCTATGGATATGACTCCAATATTGCACAAATGCCTTCATATAATTAGTGGATGCCTTTTCTATGTCCACATCTGACAATGCAACACCTAGCCAAATGGGGTATATATCGTCACTCGCCTTGACCAAAATGAAATCATTTTGTTTCACATCCACCTCTGGTTTGAATTCTTCTCTTGGCTTATTACATGCAGGGCCATAGTAATGGTTCTCCAGGTCTTCCAAGCCCATAGTCTCAGCATATTCTATGTCCACTCCATCATTAACCAAGCTATCTTTCCATTGGCTCTTTGGCCAAAAGTCATGACTAAGTTTCTCATGCTGTACAGTGGGCTTCTCCATGCAAGAAATCAATGTCTCCCAATAATGAATGACAGGTGCTATCCACTTTGAGTACGAATCCCTCGCCTATGTTGTTACCAAGATGAGATCTCCAATATTCCACATGCTTCTTGATTCCTCAAATTATAACATCTTTATCATTCAAGTATGCTCTTATAGGAACATCATTGGGATTCCTGATGATAGCATTGCTCTACCTTCTGCATCACGTTTCCATAATTGAATACCTTCTAGTGGCTTCCATTGACCTGATTTTGGATGCATCATATATTGGAACACTGAATCACCATCACGCATGAAAAAATGCAATGGTTTTGAATGACCCACTAATGCCTCTTTTCCTTCGCACAAGTATCCCTTTACAAATGTTTAGAAATTCGAAACCTCTTGAATTACAAATAGGGATGGACGAGAGGTTTGGCATTCATTGAAAGATCGCATCAGATGAGGAAATGTGAAAGTACAACTAGTTATGCTCCGAGAATCTACTAAACAATGCATCGATGTCCTCATGTGTATGTCCCACCATCAAGAACCCTAGTTGGATCATTTGAAAGACTCCACCTGCAACAAGCTTGTCTCTTTAGTAACAATCATTCCCTCTGACTTTCTATCTTTGTTCTTTCTAGCTTCATTTTAAGTTCAGAGCAAGTGTTGCACTTGGAGAATGTGCTTGTCTTTGATAGAATAACTTGTTTGAATACAGTTCTCCATAATTTGCTGAATGTTGACCTTGACAAAGGCTTGAACTTTAGCCTATCCATTGTTTTGTTGACTTCTCGCCAAATATCCACTTGCTTGTATATGGACGGGATGACCATTTGTGTCTCACGTTCCCTTGTCATCATTGTACGACTTTTATGGGGCATTTTATATGCATTATACTCAACAAACAATTGAATCACAACTTTCCCAACCTCCACATGCCTCATTCTATTTCGTATTTTCTCCTTATTTCCATGCATAGCATTTCGCACTCCAAGATCATATTGATTCTTATACCTATAGAAGGTTGTCTTTGGAATTCCTTGTATTGTGTACCAAGCCTTGCAACAAACATTCATGTTTCCTATGAAGAATGTCAATCCACTTATATGGCCCTCAACCCTCTTGGATGTTTGTAGGTTGTTGTAAATGTGATTCACGCGATCAGCAAAACATTGACCCCAGTGTTCTTGTCGCACATTCAAAACCATTTCTCAATCAGCAACTTGACAGCAACGTCCTTTACAACAATCAATAGTTGCAACCCTTTGGATAGCCCTAGGGGTAGTCTTCATGGCCAACCGTGTTTCACTTTCATTCTTTTTCTTATTTATCATCTTATATGGACGTTTCTTTTTGAGATGTTTGATGTTTGCCCCATGTAAGTCATCAGTAGAAAGGAAAAACTGTGCAATATTGTCCTCATTTTCAGAAGTTTCTCTTAGCAACAACCTACTCCCATCCTCGAATGTAAGTTGTTCAATTGGACATTTTAACAACTTCCCATCCTCTATAGACTGCTTACTAGCACCATCTTGCATAATCACTTGATAAGTGGCTATCCCCAGGTAGAAGAACAACTTTGCATTCTGGCTCATATTGTGCCATGCCTATACTTGACAATACCCAAATTCAGATCACGATTACTTTTTAAAACTCTCTCTCTCTCTCTCTCTCGCTTGCATACACCCTACAAATTGCCTAACTCTTTAAAATCAATTGCTTCATATGGATGCACAAGAAGTATGTGACCCTCCCCTAACTTTGTTTCTGAATATTGACCATAACAATCCCACCCAGTCATCTCTACTTTGCATATGCCCTTCCTCTAGTATCGTGTTACAAGAATGTCCTTGCATAGGCCCTTAAACAAGTTCTTGGACACTTGTTCTTAGACACACATACACACACACACATGTTCTTAGACACACCCACACAAACTTGCTTGACGTCTTGGAGTCAATTTTAGAAGTAGTGTGTTGAACACAATTGTCATGCTTTGCAAATCGACCTTTGGTCTATCTGGTGTTTACTCATGCACACACTAACAGACTTAGAGTATATTTTGAGCTTCCAAATCAACCTTAGGTCAATTTGCACTTCATGGATATTGGTGATCACACACAGACACACACACACACACACACACACGTTCTTGGAGATTACACAAAAAAGTAAACACATTGAGAAATGATGGGTGCATAGGGTGTTGTACACAATGACTAGGCTTTACAAAATGACCCAAGGTCGATTTGCAATCTTTAGTCCCATTGTTGTCAATTTGAGAAGTAGGATGTTGAGCACAATGGTCATGCTTTTGGGAATATATCTTGATGTTCACTCATGCACATACTAACACATTCACAAATTGAACTTAGGTCCGTTTGTACTTCATGGATCTTGGTGATCACTCATACACACAAACATACCACACAAACAAGTTCTTTGACATTACAGAGACACTCTAAGACACAAACACACAGACACAAACACACACTAGAAATCGACCTTTGGTCGAGTTGAGAAATGATAGCATAAGGTGTTGAACACAATGGCTAGGATTTACAAATCAACCTAAGGTTGATTTGATGATCACTCACACACACACACACATTCTAAGATGTATTCCAAATTGACCTTGGGTCGATTTGAGAAGTGCCATTATCGTCATTACCACATCCTTGCTAATTTGAAATCGACCCAAGGTCGATTTGCAATCCTTGGCTATGTGTGTCTCTATGTCAGTGTGTGGGGGCTATGTGACTTCCCCAATGCTCTTCACATCAATGGAAAGCCCTAGATCACATGGTCAAAGTTTTGAAATCGACCCAAGGTCGATTGGGAGTCTTTGGCCCCATTATTGTTTTCACCACATATTCTCAATTTTGAGTGTGTGTGTGTGTGTGCGCTCAGGCATATGATGTGTGCAAGCCATCATTGTCATCATCGCATCGATTGTGCTATGAAATCGACCTCTCTCTCCTTCTCTCTCTCTCTCTCTCTCTCTCTCACACACACACACACACACACACACACACGTTTTTGGACATTACACAAAAAAGTAAACACATTGAGAAATGATGGGTGCATAGGGTGTTGTACACAATGACTAGGCTTTGCAAAATGACCCAAGGTTGATTTGCAATCTTTAGTCCCATTGTTTGTCAATTTGAGAAGTAGGATGTTGAACACAATAGTCATGCTTTTGGGAATATATCTTGATGTTCACTCATGCACACACTAACACATTCACAAATTGAACTTAGGCTGGTTTGTACTTCATGGATCTTGGTGATCACTCATACACACAAACATACCACACAAACAAGTTCTTTGACATTACAGAAGCACACACAAACACGCTCTAATACACAAACACACACTAGAAATCGACCTTTGGTCGATTTGAGAAATGATAGCATGAGGTGTTGAACACAATGGCTAGGATTTACAAATCGGCCTAAGGTCGATTTGATGATTACTCTCACACACACACACACACACTCTCTCTCTCTCTCTCTCTTTCTCTCTCTCTCTCTCTCTCACACACACACACACACACACACACACACACACACACACACACACACACACATTCTAAGATGTATTCCAAATCGACCTTGGGTCGATTTGAGAAGTGCCATTATTGTCATTACCATGTCCTTGCCGATTTGAAATCGACCCGAGGTCAATTTGCAATCCTTGGCTATGTGTGTGTCTACGCCAGTGTGTGGGGCTTATGTGACTTCCCCAATGCTCTTCACATCATTGGAAAGCCCTAGATCGCATGGTCAAAAGTTTTGAAATCGACCCAAGGTCGATTGGGAGTCTTTGGTCCCATTATTGTCTTCACCACATATTCTCAATTTTGAATGTGTGTGTGCGCTCACGCAGATGATGTGTGCAAGCCATCATTGTCATCATCACATCCATTGTGCTATGAAATCAACCTAGGATCCAATTTTATTCGATGGAATGCGTGTGCTTGTGTGTGTCTATGTTGGGGTGTGGGGTTGTGTGCCTTCCTTAGATCGCTTCCATCATTTCAAATCGACCTTAGGTCAATTTGAAAACTCCTCCTCCCTCATCCTTTGGCCACCATCGCTCCTCTCCTGCTCCTTGCTCCCTCCCTCCTTGCTTGACTCTCCTCCCTCCTTGCTTGACGCTCCTCTCCCGCTCAGCTGTCACCATCGCTTCTCTCCCGCTCCTGGCTGCCGTTGCTCCACGCTGAGACACTTTTGTCTCCATGCTCAGACGCGACCTCCTCGATCTTCCATGTAGAGAACTCCCTCCCTTTGTGACTCTAGCGCAGATGGCTCAGGTGCAAGAGACTCGGCTCGGGCGTGACGAATTAGCTAGGCAGCAGAGGACTCAGTGCATGTGATGATAACACTTGCACACAGACAAAGCGGGCACAGAGACAACAACACTGGCACACAGATGATGACTCGGACACACAGATGAAGCGGGAGCATGATTTTGTGGATCTATTTTCTACACGACAACATAGACAGAAAGAAAAGCTTCATGAAGGCAAACTACCTCGATCTGCAACTCGTTTTTTCTGAGACAGATGAGCACAGATGCTTACAATAGATCTGCAATTTGATGAGCATGACCAGACGAGAACAGACACTTAAAACAGGAGCAAACTTGACAATCGCCAGAATCTCTTCATAGGCAAATCTCAACTACAAGTCCTTCCTTCTCTAGTGTTTTTTTAGATTCCAAAGGAAAGCTCAAAACAAAAAGGATCACCTGATGTCTCCTCATACGAACTTCCTTCTTTCACAATCCCTTCGTTCACTTCACAATCTCTGTCTATGAATCTTGTCTTCTTTCATAATCTCTCCATTAGCTTCACATTCTCTCCTTGTGCATCAGTCCATGAAAAGATAAAGTTTTCTATCACTAAACTTTTATTGCACCACCTTTTGACAAGTGCAGGTTGTTTCAAGATGTATAGCAAAGAGAGGGTTTGCAAGCTTATCTAGAAAGTTCCACAAAACACAAGTACCAGCCACCACTAAGTAAGCTCTGAGTCCAATAGTCTCTCTTTCTATAAGTGACTAAAACTCACAATCTAGAGATTTCAATTTTGAATTTGAAAAATGAAAGTGAAGTTTGATATTTGAAATAGAAATTTGGAATTTAAATATGAAAATAAATAATTAAAATTTATAATTCAAACTTAAAAATTTGAAATTTGAACATTCCAAATCGACCTAGGGTTGATTTAAGATTTCAAGATGTGACAAACACACACGATTTAAAATTTTATAAAAACAAAACACACACAAAATCGAACTTGGGTCGATTTAAGGTGTAGTGCTCATTAGGCATTCCCACAAACTATAAGGCTTTTAAAGTCTCAAATCGACCTTGGGTCGATTGAGAAGAGATAGTATAGGGTAGCAAGTAGGATACCCACCCACACTGCAAAAAAACCTTAGGTCAATTCAATAAGTGACATCTTGCGATGCTAAATATAAAGACCAGGCTCGACAAATCGACCTTGGGTCGATTTGATGATTGCTTTTCCACACACAAAGACATACACCCTGCATAGATCCCCTGACTCTTTAAAATCATTAATCCTTGCATACACCCTGCAAATCGACCTTGGGTTGATTTGAGAAGAGATAGAATACACATAAACATATATCCTCCAAATACACCTTAGGTCGATTAGATGATCACTCATACATAAAGACATTTTGAGAGTTTTCCCAAAGCAACACAACAAATGAGTCAAGCTTTTCAAATTGACCTTGGGTCGATTTGATTACTACTCACACACTTTTTGAGATGACCACACACACACACACACACACATACACACAGACAAAGCGTATTCTAAGATTCACCTACATACGTGATCACTGAGATGTCACAAAAGAATTATCATAATGGCCTGGCTTTTGAAATCGAACTTGGGCCGGTTTGATGATCACTAACCCACATAAACAAATGGCATACCTTAGGTCGATTTGTGCACTTCATGGAGGATCACTACAAATCGACCTTAGGTCGATTTGTGCACTTCATGAATGTTTCTTATGATTCACACATACACACAAATACATTAGAACTCATTACAAGTTTCTCAAATCAAGATGTGACAAACACACACAATTTAAAATTTAATAAAAATAAAACATACACAAAATCAAAATTGGGTCGATTTAAGGTCTAGTGCTCATTAGGCATTCCCACAAATTGTAAGGCTTTTAGAGTCTCAAATGGACCTTGGGTCGATTTGAGAAGAGATAGTATAGGGTACCAAGTAGGATACCCACCCACACTGCAAAAAAAACATAGGTCAATTCGATAAGTGACACCTTGGGATGCTAAATATAAAGGCCAAGCTCGACAAATCGACCTTGGGTCGATTTGGTGATTGCTTTCCCACACACAAAGACATACACCCTGCAGACATCCCCTAACTCTTTAAAATCATTGCATGCCTTGCATACACCCTGCAAATCATTGCATGCCTTGCATACACCTTGGGTCGATTTGAGAAGAGATAGCATAAGGTACACACAGACATATATCTTCCAAATACACCTTAGGTTGATTAGATGATCACTCATACATAAAGACATTTTGAGAGTTTTCCCAAAGCAACACAACAAATGAGTCGCTTTTCAAATCAGCCTTGGATCGATTTGATTACTACTCACACACTTTTTGAGATAACCACACACACACACATACACACACACAAAGTGTATTCTAAGGTTTACCTACATACGTGATCACTGAGATGTCACAAAAGAATTATCATAATGGCCTGGCTTTTCAAATCTAACTTGGGCCGATTTGATGATCACTCACCCACACAAACAAATGGCATACCTTAGGTCGATTTGTGCACTTCATGGACGATCACTACAAATCGACCTTAGGTCGATTTGTGCACTTCATGAATGTTTCTTATGATTCACACATACACACAAATACATTAGAACTCATTACAAGCTTCTCAAATCAAGATGTGACAAACACACACGATTTAAAATTTAATAAAAACAAAACACACAAAAAATCAAACTTGGATCGATTTAAGGTGTAGTGCTCACTAGGCATTCCTACAAATTGTAAGGCTTTTAGAGTCTCAAATCGACCTTGGGTCGATTTGAGAAGAGAAAGTATAGGGTACCAAGTAGGATACCCACCCACACTGCAAAAAAAACATCGGTCAATTTGATAAGTGACACCTTGGGGTGCTAAATATAAAGACCAAGCTCGACAAATCGACCTTGGGTCGATTTGGTGATTGCTTTCCCACACACAAAGACATACACCTTGCATACATCCCCTAACTCTTTAAAATCATTGCATGCCTTGCATACACCCTGCAAATTGACCTTGGGTTGATTTGAGAAGAGATAGCATAGGGTACACACAAACATATATCCTCCAAATACACCTTAGGAGCCTTGACAAGCTCACATTTAAACACGACCTCCACATGATTAGATCCTCAGAAGATATCTTTGAAAAGTGGATGACAATAGCAAAAATGTACATAGCTGGACAACTTCCTAACACATTAGGAAAGATTGAGCCACTAAAAGAAGACAAAAAAGCAAAAGATTTGATCAAAGAGGGAGAGGACTTCACAAAGGTCAGGCAAGCACCACATACAACTCCTGTTTGTGGCATTGTTTCACTGTTTGGAGGGATTATCTGAGGACAACATTCGAGAATTACAAGACAAGATAATGAAACATAGTGTTGTCTTAAGAAAGGCAAAGAAGGCAGGGCAGTTGATATATATGGAAGATGCTTCAAGGAAGATGAAAGCAGACCAAGTTCTACAAGGAGCGGTTGCAGCACATTTCAGTACACTTGTTGGAGGTAATAAAAAGCAAAGTTGGAATGTTGTCCTATCCGGTTGTGCAATAATAGATGAAGAATATAACAAAATAAGTAGATGGCCTGAGGAGTGGATTTAAAATGCATTGAGCAAGACAAAGAGACCTGCACCATTGCATGTTTTAGTGACAGATATGATCACGTCACACTATAAGAGACACGTTGGATTTAAAGGACCACTCGATAAAAAGATGCCATGGATAATGCCTGCAATAGGAGCACATTTTGAATGCATGGATGTTCTAAATAAGTTGCCATGCGATGTTCTTTTGGGACTTGTTGTCCTCGACACAGTGTCAGAAGAAGAATCACATCATTGGAGTCAAGAGTACTTTTCTCACTTATTCACATGCTCGGATTCCATTAATAAGCATGATCAATTCGTCCTTGTTGCATTTATCAAGGACTTAGGAGTCATCAGGATGTTAATTGAATGTGCAAAACAACAAAATTGGAATACCATCATAGCATGGGGTTCATATGATAGAAATGTCAATTGGACATCTCTCCAATACATGGTACTGCGCATTGCCTTTTACAAAGGAGATGATTATAATCATGACCAATTCATGCCATCAAACTACGAACCTAATCTCTGCTGGGTAGAAATAGAGAACATAGAAGAAAGATGGAATTTGAAATATGTTGAGTGTTTGATTGATTCATACTATCATGATGAACACCATGTTGTAGACGTATTCATAGGTGGGTTGCCACTCGAGCAGCTCTTTAAAAAAAAAGATGTATAGCCCTCACAAAATATAAAGGGGAAGTGGGAGATTTGGAAGCAATGTGTGCACACATTATTGAGGTTGATGAGTCTATGAAGGTGTGGATGGGACTAGATATTCCTAAAGATAGGGCATCCATCGAGGCAACTCCAATAACAAGTGTTGAGCTTCTGAAATAGATATACAACGAAGCAAAGAAACCTCATCCAACATCTCCAAGTAGTTCAAATGATGAAGGACATAGAGTTAATGATACAAAAGACAAAGAGGACGTAGACAATGATGATAAATGAAATATTTGATATTTATTTTTAGTACATATGAGGATTTCTATTTTTTCTTAATTAGATTGATATTAGTTATTGTTATTGCTTTATGTTTGATTTGCATATGTTGGCATAGTCTTTTTAAATCGAATGTTAAAATTTAATTATGTATTGTAAACATAATTTTGCAGTGATATGAAGACCACCAAGGAAGGCACATAATCCTTCCACCCTTGGATTGTTTTATTTTAAATAATGCAATTTATTTGATAGTTTGTTCAATATATACAAACTTATATTATTTTTCATATGGGTACTTGACAGGCACTTTTCAATTAATAACTACTCTACAGAGAAATAATTACGAACATATTGATATACAAGATGCTTGTAAAAGTGTTCATGTACATGGAAACTTAGATATTAACAATTCCCATAGGAGTGTGGGTGGTTGCACATAAGAAGAATCCCATAGTGTAGGAGATTGCAACTTTGGTGAATCTATTCAGGTGAATTAAGAAGAAGAAAGAGAATCTAGGCATATATTTAGTGGTTGCTCTCACATGAGTCATTAAACTATGCTATTGATCATGCAAATACTGGACAAGTACAAGAGGACTTTGACATGGACATTTCCAAAGAGGATTCAAGAGAAACTATAAAATGGTCCTCTAAAACTAATTATTCAATGCGAGAATCCATATAGGGTTCATCACATATAAAGGAGACTCACAGAGTTCATTAATGAGCCATCATTTTAGACTTAAATGGATTATTGCTATGCAAGGTTGATAATAACTTCTTTGATACTAGATGCTACAACATTGGGAGAGAGAAGATATTGCTACGGAGTGGATACATAGAGTTTCTACACATTCTTATTGAGCACTTTAATGTGGGAATATGGACTTGTGCCTTGCGGCAGGAATATAAAGCGAAGAATTCAATTACTAGGAGAAGTAGCAAATAAAAAGTTGCCTTTCTTCATGGTTTGGGGACAAGAGGAATGTTATAAAAGGCAAAATCCTCCATTATTTAGACCAGACAAGCAGAATGTATAAGCATTTTTCAAGCCACTTCATACCACGTAGGAATCATGAAAAGGACAATATGATCAGACAAACACTGTCTTGATCGATGATAGCCCATATAAGGGTTGTGTAAATCCTCTTGGTACTTGTTGTTTCCAGAGCCATGTTTCCAGAGCCATTTACACTTAAGAGTCAAGTCAATGTTGACCTCATAGAAAAAGTATTGCCTTATCTCCTTGAATTGAGACATGTTTCAAATGTCCGATCAATGATCATAGCAGATCCCTTTGGTCTCAATGTCTAGTTACACTAGGTCATCCCTTGTATGGATACTTTGAGAGTGTTATCAAGCATTTTCAATATTTATGGAGCAATATTCCTCCTCCAAAAATATTTTGGGAAGAAAGTTACTCTTCCTTAGATAAGGAGAAGAAACCATCAAATTTTTCGAAGCATGATGAACAAAAACAAACGAAGCAGTTAATGAGAAAACCAGCACCACTAAGGAGATTGTCTATGGAACAACTTGACATATTACAATCAATGCACAATTTGGATTCAATGAGTGATGTGGAGGCAATCTCAACAACTTGGATTCTTAGGTCGATACATTACAGGCAGAATTGCGAGAATTTATATTTGGCCTTTGGAAGATTGGCAAAGACAATATGGTAGTAAGAGAACAAGTAAGAAATAATCCCATTTGTCAAACTTAATTATATATGTCTAATTCCTCTATAAGTGGTGCTACTGCATAATTTTTCCTATTACTCATAAGAATTTGCATGAAGCTTTGTTTTCAATTAGCATGGCATTGAAAATAAGACAATATTTATAAGCTTCAAAGAATTGTACTAACTCTACTCTTTTCCTAACATATATTCATATTGTTAAAGGACTTGATGTCAAATAAAAATTGAAGTTAAGGCAATAGTGTAAGCTCTCCAAGTTTTGGACAGTTGATTTAGATGAAGCAGTAAAGTTGACCACTTTTTGGTATGTTGCAAGCACAGATGAGTTGAAGAAGCATGAAGAAAGGATATTAGCTATTACAAATATTAATTCTGCAAATGTAGTTGCATTGAAGGAATTCGCAAGGTCGTTTGATGTTAGAGCTATCATTCAACAACAACCTCAATACTTGTCATTTGGTAGAGAAGATATTTAAATCCTCTTCAATCCTTTGAAAGAGGTTAATGTTATCACAATAATGACTTTATGGTTAAGTGTCTTTCCCATAACAGATCCATGGATCTCTAACTAACCCAATGTGTGTTTACCCGTTGGAGATCATTACTATCAAACCCACTTATGACACTTATTGTACTACTTTTCTCAACACTTCCATTACACTTATGAGGCCTTTTATTGGAGAAGATAAGATGCAAATCTTTTGGAAAAAATATAAATTACCTTGTCCTAATGTCTCTTTCATCTAATGCTGCATAGGTAATCGACCCAGAAGCTGTGCTTATAAAGTGTGTGTGTGTGTGTTGCAACAAGTACTTCCACTCATTTACAATGCTTCACAGTGTTCTTGGGCTTATATAGATTTGGTTAGACTAATCAGCTTATTTGCTAAAAATGAATTTGATCCTAAATCACCCAAAATTCCTTAACTTCTTGAAAAAAGAACAAGTTTCCTGGAATACACTTTGATATTACTACTCTTATTTTGCTCTGCGGTGAGGGGTAAGTTCCACATGGTGAGGAGTAGTGGTCTTATCCTCTGGGTTGGGGGTGGGCCCCACACACACACACTCACAATTATACTTTTTCTCACACAAGCATTTGTTAACTTATGCACACACACTGTACTCACAAAACTTATTAACAGTTTTTAAATCAAACTTTTTATGGTTATAAATACAGGGAACTATCTCTTTGATGGAAGAATGACATTTGATGGCTTTCAAGTTCATGGATCCTCATATTTTGGTGTATTCAGGATATTAGTTAGTTTGTCTTTAAAATCATTTTGGTCTTACTTTTTTTTTTGGGATACCTTGATCCGTGCTCTAATATAGTGATGCTTACCCCCTTGCTTATCGTGTGTTTTATAAATGATATGAAATAATTTTTTTAGTTTTTTTTTGTAATTAATTATCTTGTGTCTTGAAAATGATAATAATTATCCAATCTTTTCTTGGTTCGATGACCACACACACACACAATTTCACACTCACACCCACCCACCATTTACACAATCACTCACAAATCCTTGTACATCATCTTTAACACACTTATCTCATCCCACTTGAAGTTGGTTCACTAATGAACCTTGATAATAAATTTCGCCCTTCCTTTTACAGCATGTGATGGCTAGTAGAGGTTAGTATATAAATCCCCCCTAATTCCCCCCCCTTTTTTGTTAAACTTTTAGCTTTTAATGGGTTTTCTTTTTTTATACTATTATTTGCTTTCCTTTTTAAATGTAATAACCCCTCTTTGTGTGAAATATATTAGGAGGGTTCCCTTGCCCTCTACCCAATGTTTATTAAAAGCTCTTGTAAACTAATGCCATTAACCACTTATATACGTTTTATATAAGCCCCTTCTTCATATATGCTATATGGTCCCCCTCTTATGCACATACCACCTCTTTATATGTGTTGTACTTTCCATCTCGTGTTTTTAATAATATAAAATGTCTTTTGCTTTAATTTAAGGGCTTTAGCTTTAACTATGATAGGTAGAATCCCCCCTAATCTTGTAACACATGATCATTTTTAGCTATACATGTGCATTATACCCCCACTTACTTGTACATAATAATAGTACTTTTTCTTAAACGAATCCCATACAAAAATAAACCCTAAAACTTAACATAATCTAACCTTAGGACCCTATCTTAGTAGCCACTATTATTTGCCACTGCCCCACTATTACCCCTTATCCCTTACGTTAACCTAAAACTATGTGGTCTCCCATAACGGCTTCCTTCTGGGCTTTAAAATGCCACCTTTAAATGGGATTTGCAGCAGCCACTATGCTCCTCCTTATGACTTCTTCTCACTAGCACACCTTCAACTTCTACATCCTCCTCATGGCTTCAACTAGTACTCAGGTCGCTCTCTTGCTCCCTTTGCTTCATGTTGGCTCTTACCTCCTTCTTCTTGCTCATGATCCCCTGCCATCCATTGCCTATTTGTCTTGGAAACTTTATCTCACGCACAACCACTTTGGAACCTTATGCTCTCCCAAGGGATTCCTTACATATTCTTTTTGAACCTTTGTTTTCTTTTAGCGCATTCTGATGCGTCAGCCCTCTCGTCTTCCTCTTCACTCACGGGCTTATGAGCTTCACATTTTTTTGTATGTGATCCGTGTGTATGTGTGAGTTTGAGGTTCTCTATTTAACGTTGGCTATGTTGCATGGCTCAACCCAATGTATTTTCCTACTCTAGCTGTACCATTATAGAAACCCGGCACTCCTTCTCTATCTTTCATTCCTTAGCTTTCTTATGAGTCAGTGAACACACAGGTTGGGTCCCCATCTCCTTTGGCTAAACCTAGTTGCGCTCCTTTTTCATCGCATGAACCGGTTTATAAACAGTGTTACGTATGTTTTTTTTCACTATTATCTACATGACCACAATGCTTGCATAGCTTGTGGGAAGACTCCTTTTGTGCTTCTAATTCGGCTTTCTCTTCTCTTTTTTGCTAGTCACTTGTGGTATTACTTTGCACTGTCTACCTTCGGTGCAGAGTAGGGAGCCTTTAGTGTTTCCTTACTCGGGTTGTGAGATTGTCTGCCATGACTAGTTGCGGTCTCTTTAGTAGCATTTGTACTGTCATGAACCTGATCCTTTGTACCTCTGTGCACACGCTTAAGTTTTTTCCTCTCTTTGTTTCACTGATGACATACGCCATAGAGGAGCTTCCAGCTATGCATATAAGGCACATTATGTATTGAAACTCATTTGCTTATTGTGGTGCTTGATCTTCTCATTGCTCCATTAATTCTTGTGGCCTTTACATGGTCATAAGTAATACCAAAGTGCCTTTTGCCGGTTCACTTAGTAATTGCTACGTTTGAGTTCACCCGTATTGCTAACTGCTCTCTGATGGTCATTTTCTACTACTTACTTGCTCAACTATTGTTGATCTTAGCGTGATATTGTGCTATTCTTGTATTAATGTCTCAAATGCATTACTAATAATAATAATGTTTTTGGATATGTATATAGTGTCTCTAATGCTCCAAGTCTCATTGTAATATTCTTGATTGTAATTATCTTATTTTTAACAATTAATCCTATTGATGGAATTAATTGTATGACTCAGTCAATGATGGGAATTTTTAAATTTAAACACACACACATATACACATATAGATAAGGCTTAAGAAAGCACAATCCTCTTCACGAAGATGGGACCTATGAGATAGCTTGGAGGGTGGGTTAAAGCTAAGGCACCAACAACACATTAGTGGTAAGATTTCAAACAAAAGAGGGTAGATCCACTCTTATGAGCATGAAGGCATCATTAAAAGGTGCCATGACCTTCTGGGATGATGATCTCACCCTTGTATAGCAGGAACATCGAAGGGAGGGAATGGTGAAAGTGATGGCAACAAGACAGGAAGGAAAATGGGCAGCATACAGAGATGGAAAATGATAATCTGTGAGAGAGCGGCAAGAGAAAAGACAGAGGAGAGAGAGGAAGGTGAATTGTGATGGTGTCGGACCAATGGGCAAGGCACACAAAGGGATATGAAAATAGTAGTGTGGAATTATAATGGTGCCCTTTGGTCCAACCCGGGGGGGGTTGGAGACATACACTAATCAAGACATGATCTTCTACACGAAGACACATGAAAGTCCAGAAAGAGGGCTGCCCACAGTGATTGGATGCATTTGGGAACTAACCCATAGAAAAGAGATATGGGATAGTGGGATATGAGGCTCAGGAGGTGTGGTTGTCCTCTTTAGATCACAGCTGAGACCACTCATATTCGTGGTATAGAGGGAGGAACATGCGCGGCATATGTGGGTACAAGTCCAGCTACCACATACACGTTTGATCTTCATTCCGGTGTATGAGACCATAGACAATGATATCACAGAGTTCTTCAGATAGGGAGATACCCTCCTTCTTGGTGGCTTCAATGCATGCATAGGGGATAGACAGGTTGGCCTGCTAGATTTTGATTTCGATTCCCTCATAGTTCCAAAAATAGATGCAGCAGAGTTGGGGATAGTGAGACACTCAGTAGATGCACCACATGTGATAGGATACGAGTAACATCTAGTTGAGTTGGGGGCTATCTAGGACTTGATCATATACAATGGTCTCCAAAGATGGTGCTCATCTAGTGGGCTCACTTGTTTCCCACATGGTGGGGGGGACAAGCACAGTGGACTACCTATTAGGCTTGCTAGTCTTTGCCTCTAAAAATACATGATTTTGTTGTGCCTCCCCCCCCACTTGTTGTCAACCACTCATATCTAGGCTTTTGTATCTCGACTGCCTTGCCAATCATGAGAGGAGGGCCCCTCCTACATCCATGCACATTTAGATCCACTTTGATCATGCTTGACGTAGAAGAGGGAGAGAGTAGGAGTTTGGGAGTGAGGAGAGAAGACACACCCACAGTAGACACCAATAGGTGGGGATAAACAATGAGTGGTACCTCCCAAGTACACACAGTAGTATATATATATCTTTGGATAAGGCTAGGACCACTAGGCACTAAGTACAATGCATACTTAGTGTACTTAGCAGTACTAGACTAAAAACTGTTACATAGGGTGGCCAGTGCCTTTACCCCAACAACCTCCCACTTAAAGGCAATGTGCCCTCAAGAGAAAGAAAAGAAAAAAAAAAACAGCATTTACATCATAATATACAAGACCAGTAGACTGGCCTTAACCTATACCCATTAGCCGTCTGCAATGTGCAAACCGCTCAGCAGCCAATCCTTTGGTCAACAGATCTGCTGGATTGTCATCAGTTTGATTTTTCACAAGCTGAAGTTGCTTTTTCAAGCACCTCCCTGATAAAATGATACTTCACGTCGATGTG
This sequence comes from Dipteris shenzhenensis, assembly GCF_047967505.1. Classification (NCBI taxonomy): domain Eukaryota; kingdom Viridiplantae; phylum Streptophyta; class Polypodiopsida; order Gleicheniales; family Dipteridaceae; genus Dipteris; species Dipteris shenzhenensis. The sequence continues at coordinate 5,688,009 of NC_141620.1, read as the reverse complement.
CTTCGTCTTTGCATGAAAAACAGGATTTCGTGCCAACTGTATGGCACTCTAACTGTCACAATGCAACAATGGAGTATCACTAGAGTAGCCCAAATCTGCCACTAGCCGAGATAGCCATATAGCTTCCTTGCATGCCTCAGTGGCTGCAATATATTCAGCTTATGTAGTAGATAGAGCAATGCACTGCTGCATTCTAGATACCCACGACACTGCACCTCCAGTGAAAGTGAAGACATATCCGGTAGTAGACTTCCGAGTATCAGGGTGACCGGCATAATCAGAGTCTGTATAACCCTGCACTTTTGCATCTTGACTGTCGAAACATATACACAGGTCCTGTGTACCCTTCAGGTATCTCATGACACCTTTCACTGCATCCCAATGCTTCCTGCTAGGTTTAGCCATGTATCTACTAACCACTCCCACTGCAAACGCAATATCGGGCCTGGTGGCAACCATAGCATACATGAGACTACCACACGCTGATGCATACGGAATCTTTGACATCTCAGCCCTCTCGGCATCTATCTGAGGGCTGCCCAAAGCACTGATTTTCACATAAGGAGGCAATGGAGTACCAATACTCTTCCCCCCCTCCATGTGAAATCTCTGCAAGACCTTGCCAATGTATTCCTTCTGAGACAAGTATAGCAACCGCTTTTCCCTATCCCGAAGTATCCGCATGCCCAGTATATGGTTGGCATCACCAAGATCCTTCATATCAAAGGTCTGGTGCAATCTCTTCTTCAAGGCATCGATCTCCTTATGAGATTTTCTAGCAATCAACATATCATCCACATACAAAATGAGGATCAGTAAACTGCCATCTGAAGCTTTCTTAGTATACAAGCAGTGATCAATGTCACTTCTCCTATAACCTTGGGTTCGCATGAATGTATCAAACTTATGATACCATTCTCTGGGTGCCTGCTTAAGACCATAAAGACTTTTCTTCAGTCTGCACACAAGCTTCTCCTTTCCCTTCACTGTAAAACCTTCTGGCTGTTGCATAAAAATCTCTTCATGTAAATCACCATGAAGAAATGCCGTCTTGACATCCATTTGGACCAAGTCCATATCTGCATGTGCAACCAATGCTAATACAGTTCTGAGAGTTGTCATCTTAACGACAGGAGAGAATATCTCATCAAAGTCAACACCATATTCCTGCTTGAACCCGTTGGCAACCAGTCTGGCTTTATGCCTTGGCTTTTCACCAAGTGTGACTTTAAGTCGATAAACCCATTTGCATGGCAGTACTTTCTTACCAGTAGGCAAGGGTACCAATTCCCAAGTGCCATTTTTGTAAAGACTGTCCATTTCAGACTTCATAGCAAGATCCCATTGAACCTTGTCTGCCCTCTGCCTAGCCTCTCTGTAGCATGAAGGCTCTCCACAATCAGTGAGCATTAGATAATCAAAGCCAGGAATAAATCTGTCTGGCTACTGTGTCGGTTTGGTTGACCTTCTAACCTGATGACCGTCATCATGAGGTGGCTGTCCAGCCTGCAGTTCTGGCTGCATTTGCATGTCAGGAAGATCATCTAACTGTGGTACATCCATTGGGATATCATTTGCCATATCTGGCTGTCCATTTGGACCTGCTGCAGCATCATTTAATGGCTCATTATGCTGCTGTTGTGGCTGATTTACAGCCGGTCTGTGTTGCCCATGATGCCTGTCATCATCAATAGTTACTTTTAAAGGTCCCTGTTGTACAACAGGTTCCTTGAACATGATGGTTTCATCAAACACGACATCATTGCTGCGTATAAGTTTTCTGTTTGTGGGATCCCATAGTCTGTAGCCCATCTCACCTTTGTCACCATACCCTAGGAAAATGCATTTCAGAGACTTTGGATCTAATTTAGTCCTGTCCTCCCTGCGTACATGCACATACACGACACAATCAAAGACCCGTAGGTGTTTGTAAGACGGAGGCTTACCCTCCATGCCTCTTCAGGCACACCACCACATAATCTCTTATTCGGTGACCTATTTATAAGGTGCACAGCTGTCTTTATAGCTTCAGCCCAAAAAGTGTGGGGCAACGTAGCATGTGACAACATAGATCTGACCTTTTCTTGAATGGTCCTGAACATTTTCTTAGCAGTACCATTCTGTGGTGGATCATACGGTGCAGATAACACCCTTTGAATGCCCTTTGCCTCATAGAATTCCTGGAACTCTTTGGACAAATACTCTCCACCATTGTCAGACCTCAAAGCTTTCAGTTTCTTGCCTGTCTCATTTTCGACCAGTGCAACAAACTTAGTGAAAGCAGTAAAGGTATCACTCTTTCTTTTAAGAGTGTAAACCCACACTTTGCGGGTGGCATCATCTAAAAATGACAAAATGTACTTTGCTCCTCCTAAAGATACAGTAGGCATCTCACATACATCGGTATGGACAAGCTCCAAGAGCTGTAATTTCTGATTTGATGCCCTCTTATGAGGAATCTGTACTTGACGACCGTAGAGACAAAATTCACATTTCTTTAAATCTGAAAATTTTAGACTCGGCAAGTAACCAAAATGAGCCAGTTGCTCCATTCCCTTAACACTCATATGGCCAAGCCGGCTATGCCACAATGAAATCTTTGGCAGCTCGGCGGCATTTACATCGGAATGCGGACAATGTCCTGCATGAAGTGAATACAAAGTATCAAGTTTAGGACCTCTGGCTATAGCCATTGCCCCTTTGCTGATTTTCCACTTCTGATTACCAAAGGTGGTATGATAACCATCGTCATCCAACAACCCTGTGGAAATCAAGTTCTTCTTCACCTCAGGAACATGCCTGACCCCTTTGAGCATTAACTGCTGGCCATTCTCAAGAACAAGCCTGACATCACCTATGCCAATGATGGAACATGCATGGTTATCACCAAGAAAAACAACTCCCTTTTGCCCACCTGCATATCTGACAAACAGATCTATGTAGGGTGTCACATGAAAGGAAGCACCTGAATCTATAATCCAGGAAAGCATATCTGATCCATCTCCAGCATGAAGTGTATGAGCTTTCAGTGATGAAGTGAAGCATACCTCACGTCCACTGTCACTGTCACTAACATAAGTAACATGCAGCTCCTCTTTTTCTTTGCCCTTTGACTTGCCTTGAGCCTTGCCTTCTTTGGCTCTTTCGTCGTTCTTTTTCTGAAAACATTTTTCTCTACATGTCCCTTCTTGCCACAATAATTGCAGACAAGATCTTTCTTCGAGCGGGACTTGCTCCTTTCTCTTTCTTTGTCTTTACCACGTGTCTTTGACCTGCTGCGTGCATTCAAGGCATTTGACTTCCCAACAGCATTATTCTTTCTACTCATCTCTTCCTGTAGAAGAGCGCTCTCCACCTCTGCAAATAACAGTATGGTATTCGAATTGCTGGTAGAAGTCCTGAATGTATCCCATGACTCAGGAAGAGAACATAGGATAAGTGTAGCCTTCAGCTCATCATCGAGCTTCAACCCTTGGTTGATCACCTGGCTGAAAATGCTATTGAACTCAATAATATGAGTGGACATAGGTGTCCCCTCCTTCATCTGAAGCCCAACAAGCTTCTTCAACTAGTAAGCTTTGCCCGTGGCACTTTTCTTGGCATATGTATCCTCAAGACGCTGCCACATTCTCCATGCAGTAGGTTCATCTCTGATGCCTACAACCAGTGAATCAACAACTGTAAGCATTATGGTTGACATGGCCAAGTTGTCCATCTTCTCCCACTGCTCATCAGTAATGTTGGAGGGCTTAACACCCTTCTCCTTTATAGGTTTGGTACTGGTCCTTCTGCATCAACACATTGTAGCATTGTGTCCTCCATATGTCGTAGTTTTTAGCTCCTTTAAGCTTCTTTATCTGAAACAAGGACGACACATCACTGCTAGAACTCATGGTAAAGAAAGAAGAGTTTGTTCCTCAATGGAACTGCCTGACTCCCTGTATAGGCATGCAATTAAAGCACAAGTCACTCCAAATGAATCTCCCGCAGTGGAAGTGAAGTTGAAAGTGATCTTTCACTGTTTCAGTGGCACAAAACCACCTTAAAGTCTTTCTCCCACTTGCTGTAGAAAAGGTACAGCAAGCTGTTCCTGTGATTTTCACTGGCGAAAGTGCGGTACAGCTGCGTCAAGATGCTCCAAAAAAATCCCAGAACAGTTCGAATAAAAAACAACAGTACTTTTTGGCTCTTTGATGGTCAAAACTGGTCAAACCTGCTGTGTGACAGTCCCGGACTGTTTAAAAAAAACAGGAAATCTCTGATTTTTTATGAAAATCCCTGATTTTAGACCTCCAAATGTTCCAATAACTTCCCCCCCAACTGAATATACAGTCTAGAGGTGAAGTGGCTCAAAAGCCCTCTGAATGCGTGAAGATAATCAGATATTTGATCGTAAAACCTGATAAATTTGACTTTTGACTAAAAGCCCCAAATTTATTTTGCACTTTCAAGGCATAGATGCGCTCCACGAGACAAGAGAATTCATCCTGAGTACTCCCACTGGACAAATTGTCGGTCAGGCTACAAAAGCCCCAATTTGACAAAAGTCAAAGTTGGACAAAATTGAACAAATCTGCCCACTGCGTGAAGGTACTCTCCGCATAAAAAATACAGCAATACTTCAAATCACTGTAGCATCAAAAGCCCCATGTTGGGATGGCACATTCCGTGCATAAACACTGCAAATGTCCTCCACAGCTTATACAAGGCATGTGACTGCAAATCCCTTGAATTGCATCCAACAAAGGCATACACTGCAAGTGTCAATCAACAGATCATGCAAATGCATACACTGCACTAATGGCTGTACTCGAATGATTTCATTGATGTACAATCACTGGCTAGGTGATAGACCTGTCTTGACACTATTTGCGGCATAAGCTAAGCCTCAGTGCGAGTAAAAGCCCTGCCACAAGTAGAACCCCTGGCTCAAATGCCAATGGCAAAATGTGATAGAGTAATGTTGTCTCGTAGACAACGAAAAATTAAGAAATTCCCCTCCTCGATATATGAGCCCAAGTAGGACTCAGCAGAAGATCCTCCATGTGTGATGACAAAAAAAAGATCACCATCAAGAAGCAGGAAGACACGAAACACAATATGTGTGCTTCCCTCGAGATATGAGAAAACGCAAAAATGCATGCCCCTAGGCACTCGATGCCCTTGCACCACCCACGCTTATACCTGTGCAATGATGTGTCTGAAAGCTCCCACGATGTCTGTCATACACGTTTGCAATCTGCCGGCTATTAGCTGTTGGTTGTTGCCGCCTCTTGGATGCATATGCGTGCTGCTACTCGCTTGCCTGTCACATATCGTGCTGTTGCTGCAAACAATGGTTGGCTGTCGGCTGTTAGCTACTAGCTACTAGCTGCTGAATGCAGCGCTGAATGTCTGCTCCCTCACTATGGTGAAGCCACCCATTGGCTAGCTAAGTGAGAGAGCTGCGAGCTGAATCTTTCAAGATGGAAAAGCCCGTTGGCTGGCTGAGAACAAGCGTGACCCGTGAGGATGGAGAGGATGGAGGGGATCGGGAGAGGAGTAGTAGAGCAGTGGCTCTGATACCAGTTGACGTAGAAGAGGGAGAGAGTAAGAGTTTGGGAGTGAGGAGAGAAGACACACCCACAATAGACACCAATAGGTGGGGATAAACAATGAGTGGTACCTCCCCAAGTACACATAGTAGTATATATATATCTTTGGATAAGGCTAGGACCACTAAGCACTAAGTACAATGCATACTTAGTGTACTTAGCAGTACTAGACTAAAAACTGTTACATAGGGTGGCCAGTGCCTTTACCCCAACAATGCTCTCAACCCAATATATGAGAGCCACTTAGCTTCAGAGCTTCCAGCTCTACTTGGTGATGAGATGAACCTTACACACACTTCAGATGTCCTTGTTTTCCCACGTACATGATGTTGCCATCAGATCTTTTCCCACGACTCGACCTGCACATGTTCCAGATGGGAACATGCCCCAAAACTCTTGGTTTGACAATGAGTGTAGAGAGATGACAGCTTACTTCACACGAGTGAGCCATGGGACACCTCACTGCATCTGAAATGCAGAGCGGATCTCATGTCAAGTGACATGGCATAAGAAGCAGGATTTTCTCATACACAGGATGGTCGAGGTAATTGGATCCTTTTGTGGAGGGGACCCCACCATAGGCTAAGGGCCATGATCAGAGGGGAAGCCACCCATCCTCATCACAAATCTAGATGTTTGGCACACTTATGCATGCTCTCTATACAATTCCCTAGGTCAGACGCCACTTGATATGTCTTCTATGCCCAAGCCTATCACATGTCACATGTTCACTACATAGAATTTACAGGCTGGCTAGAGAGGGAGATTAACAGCCCCACAGAGGGGCATGGGTAGCGGGTTCTTGGGCAGGTAGGCTTTTAGAGAGAGCACTCCACCTTGGATCGCACCTTCACCTTGAGGGATATCAATGAGGAGGTGAAGTTGAGATGCCAGAAAGTCTACACTTGCTTTGTGGACTTTCAAAAGGCCTTTGACACAGTGCCACATTCTCACCTAATCAAGAGACTATATGAGTTGCAACTCCCATAGGTCATGATTTGGGGGGTTATGAGTCTATATGAGTTCATTAGAGGGAGTGTACATGTCCCAGGAGGTCTGTCAGACTAGGTTGAGAGCACTATTAGAGTGAAGTAAGGCTTCCCCCTCTCCTCAACTCTTTTTGGACTCTATATTAATGAGATTACATCATTTATAGACCGCCTTGGAGGAGAGGGTTCACTTTTAGCTAATTTGATGGTGCATATACAATTGTATGCAGATGACATAGTCCTCAGTAGAGTGATTGCAGAAACATCTAGAGGCTCTAGAGGTGTTTCATAGAAAGAGAGAGAGAGAGAGACTTGACAGTAGTTAACCTTGGGAAGACCAAGGTTATGATATTAAACACCTCACGAGTAGTGCTCCATCGACACAGTTTCACATATTAAGGTGATTCACTGGAGGTTGTGCAGTCTTACACATATTTGGATGTATTATTCATAGGACTAGTCTTCACAATGACTCATGAAGCTAGAGCACGATTCACAGAAGGACAAGGTTCTCCATAACCCCTCCAAGTGGATGTCATTTTTTAGATAGTGACATTCCTTCACAGAGTTTGGGCCCTACCCCAGTGGAGACTCTTGAGGCTAGCACTTGAGTCATCCAGATGATTGGCAGAAGCAAGAATGATACATCATGATATGCATGGGTGTCCACTTGGTTTGATAGCCACGACATTCGAATGGACATACTTCCCCCTTCTCAGTATAGCATGGATGCCTGAGCTGATTCCATGAGATGAGATCAATTGTATTATACAGTTGGACCTTCTCCTACTCCATATGTCCCAGGCTTGGGGGGAGACCACGAGTTCCCCACCAAGATCCAATTTTATCAAGATCATTTTTTGAGGGTCTTGGAGTATGGTCTAGCCATAAAACCTCAGTATCTCGAGCGCAGTGAGGATTTCCATCGGATAGTTATGAGTTTCGTCACATCAGCTGAGGATTGAGATGCACTAATGCAATAGACCAGAAAGCATCATGAGATGATGCCAAAGGGTACTCACATCAACCAAGCACAGGTGCATGTCACAATTTCTTTGCATCTCAAGAAGCCCAAGGGGATGTTGAGGAGGAGAAGCTATATGAGATGAGGACATCATGGGTCAATAGTGAGAGCCATGCCAGACAAGAGGCACACAAACTGCATGCGACATGGCGAGTGGCTAAAACGCACAAATGATTGAGGTCTGGTCTATCTTAGAACTTCTCAAAGGATATCATCAAAAATGAGGTGTCACTCTTAACGTAGCCCATCGAATATAGAGATCAAGACAACCACGTCCTCTGCCATCTTGCATGACAGTTCGACAGACACAAATATGTGAGCTCTTCACATCTCATGAGAGAGCCACTATGACACAAATATGTGAGCTCTTCACATCTCATGAGAGAGCCACTATGACACCTGGATACATAGAGCCTAGGCATGTACTCGGAGCATTATCCTTGAGTAATTTATGCTTGTCTTTGTTTTCTTGATACTATGTTAGCACTTTAGCACTCAGCAAGGGCCTTAGTGAGCCCTTTGCTTTAGCCCACAGTGGCTTATATGAGTTACCTTTTGCTTTTGTACTTTGTCTCATAGGCCCGTGATGCCTCTTGTAGATGTCTCTCTCTCTATATATATATATGTGTGTGTGTGTGTGTGTGTGTGTGTGTGTGTGTGTGTGTGTGTGTGTGTGTGTGTGTGTGTGTTTGTGTGTGCGTGCGTGTGTGTGTGTGTGTGTGTGTGTAAAGGATGTCCCCCCCTATAGTGAAAAAATGGAAATTCCCCTTAATTAGCTCCCTCCCTCAAATTGTCATTCCAAAATTAAGCTAAGTTACCAACCCCAATTAAAAAATGAAAGATAGCCATCACCATCACATCTGTGAAAATATAACCATGTGAATATATCTCTGAGTTTTGCGACCTTTCCTACCACAACATCAAAACCTCTCCTCACATTGTGCTCTTCCTCTTTCTTTGTCCTTGCTGTCTCCCTTACTTCCTCATTATTTTTCCTCTTTCTTTCTCCCTTTCTTCCTCTGCTCTCTCTCTCCATTTTTCTTCCTTTCCTTCTTCCTACACTCTCTTCGTTCCCCTCTCTTGCTCCATGTCAGCTTCTTAGGGGCCGAGCAATAGAAGGTGAAATTCATTAAGGAAGATTCATGGTAGCTATCTCGGTGGTCCAGTGTCAAGGAGGTCTAGCTAGGAAGTCCTGTGTCAAGCGAGTGAGATTGGAAACAATTCACCATCGAGGAGGTAGTGCTCAATAGAGAGGTAGATGAGGTGATAGAGACGTAGAGTTGGTGAGAGAGGGAGGAGATGAAGGTGAGGTCGAGGAAGGTGACTTGATGGAGGGGGATACATGTTTATTAAAAGATGGAGTAGAGATAGTCAGAGAGGGGGCTGAGAGCCAAGAGGGAGAAGGGGAAAGTGCAAGAACGGATGGAGGGGGGTCAATCAAAGAGACAGGGGGTGCTAGGGGTTAAGTGAAGGGAGAGGTGGAGGTGGAGGTGGAGGTGGGAGGGCTGAGCGAGGGTGAGAGGCTAGGTCGATGGAGAGGCAAAGACAGGTGAGAGGTAGGGAGGAAGAGAGTGGGAAGGAGAGAGCGAGAGGAGAGGGTGACGGGTGAGGGAGTAGGGGAGGAAGAGGTAGGCGAAGGGAGAGAGCGGGAGGAGACAACAATGAGCGAGGGAGCAGTGGAATCAAGGGCAAGGGGAAGGTGAAATGGGTTTGCAGGTTCATATCTTTTTTTGAGCATGATGTCCTCTAGAATCAGGCATTGCTCAATGTTTAGTTTCCTCAATGCAATGTGATACTCATTGTTAGGTACCATTTTTGTACCATTTTGTATGTTAGCAAGGATCCATTGTGGAATCGAGTGGATTTTGATGGGTCTTGCATGTCCATTCCAATGTCGTATGTGTCTATGTTTTTTAATGCAAAATCATTGATTTGAGGACGATGTATAGGAGGTAGCTGTTGAGTTCGTAGGAATTTTGGGAATAAGCTTGTTAAGTTTTTCCTTGTTTGGGTCTATAATATGTTTGTTATCATTATACATGTCATGCCATGTAGAGGTACTTTGCGAAGTGTAGGCTCAAGATTATGATATGGAAGGAATACAATGCATAACAACTCCCTATAGGAGTTCTTGGGATCATTGACTTCATTGTAGTTGTTGAAGCGGATTATTTTAGCGTTCTCCTTTTTTGGGTCTTTGATGGTGAAATTGTACATTCACTTGCAAAGCTTTCCAACTAGATGTTGTGGAGATCATCAACGCACTTCAAGTACTTTACGATTATGTCATTGAAGCATATGTTTGTACTTTTTGGGTCTAGGTGTAGGTGTTGTAGTTGCTCTCAACACTAGTTGCTCTCAACACTTCAACAACAATGTGTGTTTCTTGGGAGGATTTGTATTAATGTATTGAAATTGTCTTGTTGAGCTTGAAAGTGGCAAGGATAGAGTTAAATAGATTGCTTATTGAGAGCTAATATGTTGAGTATTCAAAATAGCATTCCCAACTCGTCGAAAATGCTTGTTTGGTGGAGCATTGGAGCTAATGATTTGTGATAGCTCTATTTTCATAGCCTCTATGGTTTCTTTGTCTACTTTTTCTATGTATGATGTGCAATATGCCACAGCTCCATGGGGATTCTAAGTGAATTGGAAGTGAATTGGACATTTGTGTCTACACCCCATAGATTTGACAAAGTTGGATTGAAATCGTTTGTGTAAATATCTTTTGGTTGCCTTCTTAGGAATACTGTTGGTTGGGAAATAGAGAATTGTAGGGTTAAAATGTATTCTTATTTCAATAACTGCAATGCAGTTGAGAATAAGTTATACTCTAGCGACAATGTGCTATTTTTTATTAGGAAAGAGTTAATATGCTTCATTTCCTTTTTGAGGGCATTGTCTTTGAAATCAACTTACAACGGCAATAACACTCATGTTTTTGCCATAGGTGGATAGGGAAATACAAATCTACATTTGTTTTTCTTTTTGAAGCAAGTTTTACAATGTTTACATGTTTGGATATCTCTTTTCTCAAAGGGAAATTGCAAAATGTCCATTAAGATGTTTGTATAAAAAAAAACTTAAATGTCAAGGTTCGTTGATATTCCAAAAATAGGTGCATTTTTTACCCACAAAAGGCCATGAACATGTTGGCTTGGAATTCTGTACGAAGAAGAAGTCATCCACGTCACCTATTCAGTGTGAACTTTTTTTAGTAAGTTCTTAAGGGCTTGGAATCTATGAACATAATATTGTACGGTTGTCACAGGGTCTAAGAGAATTAGATTGCATGCTTCCACATTTGGGTTTGAATATTGCTCAAATAGTGTGCTTGGGTTTAATTGTTGAAGGCAATCCATCAATGGTTGCCACAGTTTTTATGTTGCAGATAGTGTGATGAAAAAGCATGGGGGCCCTAGTTGTCTTAATATTGCAAAGAGGTTTTTCTTGAGATGGTACTTGTAGTTAGTAGACCATTTGAAGGTGGGTGAAGTCTCGATAGGACTAAAGAAATTTTATCCAAGAGAGCATCCTTGACTTGTAGTGTTCTCCCTTTTATTTGTGTTTTGCGCATGCAAACCCAAGATGATGAAAGGACTTGACGCACCAAAATGTTCATCATTTTGAAGAAAAGGTTATCTATGGAGAGTGCAAATCATCGGTCCAAGTTGGTTAGCTCCCAGCATGTAATGCTTTGGTATGAAGTACACTCTGGAATGTTGTAGTTGCACTGATGCCCAAAGAATAGCTTAGGGAATGCTAGTTCTTCACAAAATTTGTCTTTGAAGATGCTCAATGGAGAAAATCCTCTTGTCATCAAATACACACAAAAACCCACCCTCTTTAGACAAAAGTGTTGCCAGAGAACTTGCTACTCCAGCTAGATAATTGTGGATCTGAGAGCAAAAACAAATACTCGTTTGCATACCTTTCTCTTCTTGTAGAAAGGGCCATTTTCAAGACAATTCAATTGGGCTTCTTGATGGCAAGGCACACAAATGAAGACATTGATGCAATGTTCAATAGGTTCTCCAAGAGTTTGCGAGTGGGACAAACATTCACTTTCCCTCATCTAATGGATACATACAAAAAATGTACATCATCTTCACCAACACCATTTCTTCTTACACGAGTGCCTAAGTTCAAGGATTATGTGGATGATTACCTATGTGATGCTAGTTGGTCATACAAAGCTATTGCAATTGTGATTTTTCATGCAAGGTGACACGCCTATGATGCAGTACAAGGTGCATCCAAAATCAGCAAACTGGATGCCCATTGAAGGGGGAATTGAGCTGTGGAAGAGAGACAACGAGGGACAACCATTGTTGCGAATAGGTTGTTTGAATATACTGCCAATGGTTGAATTTGTGAGAGACCACTTGCAAGTAATATTGGAGATAAAGGATTACATTAAGTTTTGGGAGAGATGTGCAAGTGGAAAGAATGCATCGTATGAGTCCTACATTAGGCTAGTGATGGACTACTAGAAAACATGATCGGTGAGCTTAAACAACAAAGACAGGAGTGTACAGAGATTTTTAGCCAAGAACACAATCGCCTAATGAGGAGGATGATATAGATGCTTGCATTAATGAGTTCTAAGGCTATGAGGAATGGAATGATCACTATTGTGGGCCTCTAAAAGGTAAGATGAGGGAATAATTTAGACCAACGGTGGACGTTAAGCAAGGTGACTTTGTCTTGGTGAGGTCATCAGACCCTATATACCCCATATGGCTTGGGGTTGCCATATCAAGTGTCCAGATGGATTCTGCATCTCCTAACTTCAAGAAGTTATTGAAAGGGCCTCAATGATGCAGACACGTATGTTGATTGTTGGAATAAATATTGGGCAAAGAACATGCTCGATCCATAGGTATAAGAGTGCATTGATGCAGTGGTCTGCTAGTCATGGACATCAAAAGCCATAAATCGACCTAGGAAGATTAAGATTCCACAGAGTGTATGTATCAAAGCATAAGAGAGCTTGCTTGGTATCAGAGCATAGAAAAAGGTGATGATTTTCTCCTTGTTAATCTCCCAAACTTCCAGTGTAATATGTTCTCTCATGTGATGTTTCTCAATAATTGTTTGCGATCTTATCGATGCATATTGCATATTATAATTTATATGACAATTTTACACTTGTCTTTCACCAAAAACTACTTTGTTTATAGTGGTTCACTTTGCACGGTGTTTGTTAACACCACCAACTGGTGTTTATTAACACCTGACAAGTAAAATATCAATGTCGTCCCCAAATAGTGTTTATTAACACCACCAAATTCATGATTTTCAAACTTTGCCACACTACCAAAATGATTTGTTCTGGTTCTTATACCCAATGAAATGTTTCATAACCTATGAATTCCATAATCGTTAGAATTTCCAAATATCAACAAAATTCTCAATATTGGAATAATTCTCTAGATTAATACAATTTCCCACAATCAATGAAAATTTCCCCAAATTTAATGAAACCTTTCCCATATCTAATGAAATCCATCCAATTTCAAAATTCTCAAAATGCAACTTTTGTCCTACTTTATCTAATAAGGTGTTATGTCATCATGAAAGGAGCAAGAAGTGATGTAAGATTCCAATGTTCATTGGGTGGAATGAAACTCTCAGACAAGCAAAGTTGTTGTTGTGAAAGCAAGGGAAGCATGGATGCTGTCATGTGTTGGAATGGGAAAATGGTTTGGAGTTTGACCTTAATGGACATATTGGCTCTTCAAAATTCAAAAATTAATAGAAAATGCTGGAATAGGTAAAACATTTACACTAATGGTCATGGTTCAAGCACTTCTAAGGCATTACACACACAAACAAACTCACAATATGGAACTCCCTAAAGTTCTTTTGCTAGCTTATACTGGCAAAGCTACGTACAATATTGGCGGTAGAACAATCCATTCAGCTCTACATTTACCACCACTAATGGTATCCCACTACACTAGTCTTTCCACAAAAACTACAAGAGCTATCGCAACAATATACAGACCTCCAACCTATCATTTTTTATGAAGTCTCTCTCATTGGTCATAGCACATTAGTTGTAGTTGACATGCGCCTACGTGAAATCAAGCACAACCACCTCCAACCATTTGGGGGACTTGATGTCCTCTTATGTGGTGATTTATGCAAACTATCCCAACAAAAGATTCATGGCTTTTCATGAAGCAATCGTCAAATTCATGGTTTTTGACTTACTTTAAGAAAATCCACATATTCTTGAAGCAATTGACAAAAGACATAAGACATGCAGCAAAACCATAAAAATACCAACAAATCCTAAAAACACAGCATGCTTGCACAAAACACTACATTTGAAACCAAGAATGATAGTAGAAATATGTTTCGACAACTTGGACATTGTTGATGGACGTGTAAATGGTGCCGGTGGGATATTCAAACAATCTAGCACAACCATAGAACCGCATGTTGTTTGGGTTTTGTTTAACAACAAAGAAACAGGAAGACAAGCTCGCTTCAATAACTCATACCTTTACAAAAACAATATTCCATCCTCTTGGACTCCAATACACCCAATCACAAGAGAATTTCAAATAGAGAAGAACTACTTGAACATGATCTCTAGACATCAATTTCCCATATAACCAGCTGCGCTAGAATAATCCATCGTTCACAATGACTATCCATGGATTACCTATTTGACCCCTCATTCGTCAAAACACATGGCCTTGCATACACAACCCTTTCAATTGTATGCAACCCTAGAAGCCTATTTCCCATCAGCCGACTACAACCAAAACATATCAAAGTAGATACCAATGTAGCCCTAGAAGCCTATTTCCCATCAGCCCACTACAACCAAAACATATCAAAGTAGATACCAATGTTCTACAAGAGATTCAATGACAATGGGTTCCACATCAAAAGAACTCCTCGAATCAACAAAACCAACGCGAAACATTTCAATCCCTTAGCACACGTGCACTAAGTTCACATTATAAAGCTATACTTAATGACACCACAAGACAACTAGGGTTCGGATTGCAACCTGTTGCAAGGAAGACATACACTTGCAAAACGAAGAATACATCCACAAAAAAAATGCGAATGCTTGCTAACAATCTTCACCAACAAAGTATTGGCAAACTTTGCAATCATTAATCTCTACAAGTCACCCTCAACACCACATTCAACACTATTATCTTAGTTAGAAAAAATTATAAACAAAATATAACCAACGATACCAACAACAATCATAGGAAACTTCAACATTGACTACAATAACTCAAACGCTACCACAATACATTCATGGCGCAAAAAAGATTCACACAATTGATTCATCAACCAACAACTATACATGGATTGACTAGTGACCACATATGGACCAACAATCCAAATGAACAAACAACATTAAAACTAACTTCAGTTATTGGTCTGACCACTCTCTTATTTACACAAACCTAAATCTCACTAGGGGGCAGGCCTTTTGAATGTAATTCACCTTGTTAGGGGTTGGAAAAGCATGGAATGATGACATGTGCCACTTGTTAGGGATTGGAAAAGCATGGAATGATGACATGTGCAAGTGCCTTGCTCGTCTTTCGCGAACACCTTGCCCCTCAGCCTCCCGAGAGCCTGCTTGCCCTCGGAATATTCTCCAGCATAGCAACTTCTCCAGCTTCGTCCGTCAGACGTAAGACCTCTACTATTCTCGCATTTTTGCGAGTTCCATTCTTCTCGAAATTCATGCCTTTGCTTAGTCGTCTAGCAAAGAGATTCTTCCGTCACATTAGCATAGTTTAATTGTTTTTGTTATCCTTTCAGTGTTTGAGGATGCCTTTTTTCTCTGCCGCATCTCCTGATGCCATTGTTGCTTCTGAATCAGGTATGTTCTAATCCCTTATATTCATTTCTATGCTCAGCACTCAAGTTCATCGTCGGGTTAGGCAACATTATTGCAATATGGTTGCACATCTGGACGACGATGCCCAAGGCGGGGCACAATGTGAAAGATGCGTCGTGGTTTAAGACATCTGTGTATGGATAATGACCTCTGTTGCTAGGCTGGCAAGGTTTCGTCCTCAGGGCTATGCTTCCCGTCCCTCACAAACTGATAAGTATAGGCTTCTGTAGATAAATACCACTAGGAACAAAATGCGAATTCTTGAACGCTCCTATGTTTGCTTGTGGTGGCAGCTCGTCTTTACCACATTGGTACTCTATGTGGGATTTGTTCCTGAGGATGTGATCGGTATATATTGAATATGTCCCTCCTCATCCATGGGAGGTAGCTCCCCCATAACTTGGTCTGTGGGACCCAAGAAGTTTTTCAAAAGGGATACATGTAACACATTATGAATCCTAGAAGAAGAGGGAAGCTTCAACCTAGGCCACCTCACCATTGCTGTGCAACACCTTGTAGGGTCCATAGTATCTGTGGGTCAGCTTAGTGTTTCTTCCCTTTCAATGATATATATCTAGACTTCTGGACCCTAAGAAAAACATAATTACCTTCTTCAAAAGCAAGCTGTTTCCTATGCTTGTCAGCTGCCAGCATATGCTTTCATGCATGCTTGGTCTTTAACCATATGGTCCTTGCATTGCTTGCCATGTGTGCCAAATCATCAATAGCTTGCTGACTAGTTGTGGCTGCATCCAAAATAGTAGAGGGAACATGAACCTTGTACGTATACATAGCCTCAAATGGGCTCATCCCAATAGAAGAACATTTAGTGCTGTTATAGCAATCCTGCCAAATATCCCAAGTGGATTTGAGTATCAAAGCAATAATGCATGAGGTATTCCTCCAACCACCTATTAACCCTTTCAGTTTGACCATCAGTTTTTGGGTGTCTATTGTACTTGGTGTGAGATGAGTACGCATTGCTTTGAATAATTGTTGCCAAACTATCCCATAGATTTTGCATCACGGTCACTCACTATCTCTTGTGGCATATGATCCAATTTAACACATAAATTTTGATGCAACCATAGAAGCTGAAAATTGTGAATAAAATGTGCTGCTTTGGTAAGCCTATCCACCACAACATAAATGATATTCCATCCCTTAGCTGTCACAAGAAGACCAAGTATAAAGTCCATGGATATATGAGTCCACTTACCCTCAGGGATTGGCAATCGTTGGAGAAGACCTGCTGGTCTAAGATTTTGCTATCTGTTTTGCTGACGTGCTTTACACCCTTGGATAAACTTTTAAACATCCTTCCATAGTCCCTTCCATATGAAACTCTACTTTATCTTTTCATAAGTCTTGAATAGACCAATATGACCATACATGGGAGATGAATGCATCTCCTGCATAACTAGCAACCTGTAGATGGAATTCTCCACAAGGAAAATCCTCCCTTTGTACTATAATAAGCCATTAGACAAATGGTCCTTACAAGCATGATTTTGTAGGTCCTGGAAAGTGACAGCAGTCTTTGGATCTGACATACATTCTTCTTGGATTCAATGGATCCACTCCTATAAACTTCAGTAATAGAGCTTAAGATACATGTCCACATGGTAGATAGAGAATCAATTACAATATTCTCCTTTCCAGCTTTATACTCAATGTCAAAATCATAGTTTTGTATGATAGAAAGCCACCTCTTTTGCTTGGGAGAGAGGTTAGTTTGGGACAGGAAATACTTAAGGGTTCTATGATTAGCTCTCACCTTGAAATGGCTGCCTTATACATAATGATGCCACTTCTCAATGCAATGAAGTATAGTCAACATCTCTTGGTTATATATATGACAAGTGAACTCTTTGGCATTCGGCTTTCGACTCTTGTAGGCAATCACTCCATGAGTTGCTTTCAGACTGCCCCTATGCCTCTTCCAGTTGCATCTGCCTCAACGGTGAAAGGGAAAGAAAAATCAGGGCATACCAATACGGGTGCTGAGGAGAGGGCAACCTCAAGTTGTTGAAAGTTATATTCCGCATCTGATGTCCATCCAAAGGAACCTTTCTTTAGCAGGTCAGTAGAAGGGGCAGCTATCTTGTCAAAGTGTCTAATGAATTTCCTATAGAAGGAGGCAAGGCCTAGAATGCCTCTCAGCTGAGTGACATTTGTTGGCTGTGGCAATTCCATAATGCATTTCACCTTGTTGGGATCCACCCTTATTCCTTTGCTGCCCACAAAGTGACCCAAATATTCCACCTCATTTGCTATGAAGGTACACTTGCTTGGCTTGGCACTTAGGTCTATCTTGGTGAAGAACTTGGCTCCCTTCAACTCATCCAACAGGCCATCAACCCTAAGAATTGCTTTATGGTCATTTTGTTGAGATCTCTGAAACCAACTCTAGGCACAAAATCGCAGCAACTAGGAGCTCTCGTAAGGTGTTTGGAATCCAATCTGGCTGTCCTAGAACAAATCACAGCAGGTACTTGTCTTCTGGAGCAAATCACATCTACGTCTAGCCTCTTGGTTTAAATCACAATCGGGTTCTAGATGCCACGAACAAATAGCAGCCGGTCTGGAACACTTATGAGGGCTGAAAACCCTAATCACAACAGCGTTTCGGTGGCTGGGATTCAAATTGCCAACAGGATCTCTCTCTTTGTGGGAAGCTCATGCGTGTAAAATGGAGAAGACTTCCGCATTGGAAGCAATCACATCACAGTGGGGGAGACGTGGAGAGACAAGGAAAAGTGATTCACAACAAGAGATTGTGTCTGGGAGAGAGAGAAGAAGACAATACACATCACTAGGGCCCAGAAATAAGGGCTGGACCCCCCCCAAAGGTTTTTACTTCAATAGACATAAACTTTGTACAACTAGCTTTGAGAAGGGCATGAAGCTGAGTACAACCTTGAATGAATCTAGGAGCTCTGAGGCCCCCTTTTTAATAGACTTGGCCTATATAAAAGCTAGACCTGTGTTTCTAAAGCTACTTTTTACAAAAGTCGAGTTTTCCTCCTTTTAGCCCACCTTGGGGCAGCTTTTATGCTCTTTCTAGAACTCGTGGGTCCTTTAATGGTGCCATCTGCCGGGTGCTTTTGGCCTTGTGGGACCTGCTTTTTGCCACTTGCTCCATCTTTTTGAGCCTTTCAGCACTTTTCCAAGTCCTACACAAACTCCAACACTTTAATCCATTAAAGGTTAGTGAAATGCATGCATTCCTAGTTCTTGGACTAATCCTAGTCCCTTGTGAGCGTCCCCACAGTTCTCTTTTATCAATGCAAAGAAAAAGTAAAAGAAGTAACTTTATTCTTAGTTAACCAAAGTCATCTGCTAGGCAAGTAACTGAAAGACATCATTTGGATTTTGCTGTGCCATTTAAGCAAACAAAAAGAGGTAAATAATCTCAACAAAGTTCACTTGCTGTGACACCTTGCTTAAGTAATAGATATCACTACCAAAGCCTTTACTAGGCTTGAGGATGCCATTGAAATACACCAGAAAGATCCCATTTTAAAAAATTTCCTTTACAAACCAGCCAAAGCTTGGCTCAACGTAGCATAAACCCATCTGAATGCTTGATGTATCTGCAAAGGCAAACCTTAGTGGCACGAGGGCCAACAAATGCAAGCAATTGAGAGGGAAAAGGACTCCCAATGCAAGCAGTAAGTTGATGAAACCAAAACCCAAGCAAATGGGTTGCAAAATGCCTCCAAAAAGATGAACTGAAAATGATATCCTGCAAACTATTTGTGCGTTCCTTCAAGAATGCTTGCCTTAGCAAGCAATAGATGACTGATTTTTATCTCTGTTTGGAAAAAAACAGCAAGTCCCCAACTGTATGGACTGAAAATGCACTTGGAGGTGCGAAATATGAGCTGTCCTTGCACAATACTGCCTGAGACATTCAAAACAGCAAGGAGAAGTTTCCGGAAGCTCCAAAACAGTCCTCCAAGTGGTGGAAATGCTTGAAAACAGCAAAACAGTCCTGCAAAACAATTCGGAAAGTGTGTCCAGCCGTCCAAAAATAGGCGCCCAGCCTAGGAATGATTGCTGCATTCGAAAAACAGCAACAAATCCCACAAAAAACAGGTTCAACTGGACGTTTTGGTAAAAAAGGCTCCAAATTGAGGTCGTCCAGCCCAGAAGAAGCTCCCAAAGTGCTAAAAAAGGAGGTGCCCAGACTTGGACTTACAGTAGGAGGTGATAGCTGGTCCATACCAGCTCGAAATCAGCAAAAAACCTCCCAAAACTGGTCACCTAGGTCCAGAACAGCACTAGAACTTCTCCAGAAGCGACGCCCAAGCAAGAGGACCATGCAGGAGGTGACTTCCAGCAAAAACGAATTGTTTGCCCAAGTTCTTCACGACCAAAGTAATTTTTTTCGCGATAGAATCGAAGCTAGAGGGTGTGGGAGATGTGGGGAGAGGTGTGGGAGTGAAGGGGTACCTGCTCTGATACCAAATGTTGGAAATGGAAGCGAGGGAACACGAGAAAATAGAGCTGCAACAAGCTGGAATGAAATTGCAGCAGCAACAATGAACTAAAAAGCTAGGGTAGTCATCAAGATGGAACCCTAGGATGAACCCTAACTAGGTTTAAAAGATGTGGTGTGAATAACTCACCCACAAACTCAGCCTCTAATTGTGGTTAGGGGTTAAAAATCTTAATAAAGGGAAAAAATGCCCTTAGCCCCTTATTACATAACATTGGTCACTACCTTAGGAAATATAAATATTTCTAAGAGGAAGTCAATCTTAAAGATTTCTCGTTATTGCTTGGGATGGGAGAAGTTACAAACTTGTGACATGCAGTCTGCCGCCCAGTTTTTTAATGATTAGGCATTTGGCAACCCTTGTTGGCTGTCTCTGTTGTTGTCCTGCCTGAGCCCATTTGTCCTTAATCACGGGTCCATAATTGGCTGTATACAGCCCTATAGCAAGCCCGCGTGGCAGCGCCTCTCTCTCTCTCTCTCTCTCTCTCTCACACACACACACACACACACACACACACACACACACACACATCTTCCCCCTATGGCAGTCTCATTCTCTGTGCATGTGGCCTCTCTCTGATCCAAACCCCTTTTGCGGTCATCCTTCCCCATGTCCTCTTGTGGGGGTTAGAGGTGTGGGGAGGTGAGTCTTATATCACAGTAAGTATTGTAATGTAAGTGTTAGTCACACCCAAGGTCTATTGAATTAACCCATGGGACTAGGGGTGTGTGAGGTGGGAGCCATGGGGCTAGAGGCTTAGATTCAACCCATTGGCCTAGGAGGTGAGTGAGATTGTAGCCATTTGTATGTTTCCAAGACCTCTTCCATAGTGAGAGAAAGGGAAAACTTAGCACTAACACTGGTTGGGAGGCGAACTAAACTATTTGTTCACATTGGTCTAGCAAAGTGACACGCACATCGCCCCAATTGCATATGAACTTTGGACTATATAAAAATAGGGCTCTTCACTGACATTTGTCTCGAATTTGTGTGGCAACTCTTCCTGATGTGAATTGAAGGAGAAAGACAAACTCATGTTTTCAAAAAGTACTTTGTTAAATTATTTCTTCTGAAAGGGACATGTGTAGCACTCAAGGATGGATTGATCATTTGTTGCTTTGACATCTTCATTCTCCTTGCAGAAAGTGAAGGGGAACTTGATGTGGAAAGAAAGGCTAGATTACTTGATCTTGATAGGGCTCGACAGGAGCAGGAAGCAGAAGCAGAATTGCAACTGAATATACAAGGGAGAAATGAGGATTTCAGATTACCCACACCAGAGGTAAACGTTTTATGAAGCATGTATGGCTTGTTTTGTTTATAACGTTTGATATTGATTATTGCAATGCACAATTATAAAAATCAGTGGAAACTTATTGCATGACGTTGATAAAGATAAGTAGAGTATGACAAAAAGCTCCTGAAATAGCTTCATCCTCTTCCAAAGTGTGTCTGCATTGTTTCCCATATTTGAAGATCCTTGTGCTTCATTTCCTACATGCATGCCCTTGGTAACGCTTTTCTCTTCTCTTGTCTCTTTTCTTCTTTTCTTGTTCTTTTTGTGGTTTGCAGGGGCTAGAAGAGGAATCACGAAGACCTCCAAACTTGCCTGGAATCTTACAAAGAATCAAAGATAGTGGGTGTTTTGCAATTGAAAGTCTGTTATAATGACCTTTGATCTGAGATTATTGCTTGTGTGAAATGAGGTCTTTGCTGATTGATGTCTTGCAGTCGCGAGAGTTTTATCGGATTTTAAGGCCCTTCGTCAAGAGGAAGTCCCCCGGAAAGACTATATCAAGCAGCTGTCAGCGGATCTTAGCTCCTATTATGGCTATAATGACTATTATATTGACATGATCTTGAAGGTAATTAATAGAAATGTTGGCCATAACTCTTTAAGGATGCATTCTTTCTGTAATTTGCATGATAAACCTTAAGGCTAATTTCTGCAGATGTTTCCTGTTCCTGAGGCACTTGAATTTTTTGAGTCAAATGAAACTCCTCGTCCAGTTTGCTTGCGAACTAACACTTTGAAGGTGCAACATTCTATCCTGACTGTTTTTAGTAGGTAAAATCTCAATTAATGTGTATGTATCGGTCTTGTGCTTATTAACTAGTTTTTGATGTATTTGATTAAAAAATTTTGCAGTCAGCCTTTACCAAGGAATGCTTTTTAATTATAATCATGTCTGGACGCATGAATAGAGTTATGCCTTTTGGGAAACAACAGAGAATTGAACCTGTGTGTGCATCCCATATCAGTTTCCAGCTTCTGTCTTTAAACCGAGGGAATATGAAGCAGACATAAAATACATTATTGATGCAGTCCTGACAATGGGGATCATACCTTGTGCAAGTCACTTGCAGCGATTGTGTAGTCTTCATGGGAATTGTTTTCATGATTGGGTTTGCGTTCACCTCTTCTTAATCTCGTTGCAGCGATTGTGTAGTCTTCATGGGAATTGTTTTCATGATTGGGTTTGCGTTCACCTCTTCTCAATCTCGAGGAAATAGTCATGCAGATGATGACATAATTGAACTGCAGACCTTCTGCACAACATAGTCCAGGTAATTTTTTATTGCCTCAGGACAAAGGTTCTTCTATTTATGCATTGGACATTAATATGAGGGCATTATATGAGATAGAGACGAGCTGGTTTGCAGCCTGGTACTCGGGGTTCTGGATCATTGCCTTAGGTGAACTGGCAGCAGGTGCCAGCAGCCAGTGTGGTGGACGACACGCAACGGCAAATGTAGAAGCCATGAGGATGTAGAAAATAGTCAATGCCTTACAGAAACGCTGACAATGCTTTGTGGTTTTCTTTGAGGCCTTGTTACCTTGCTCCCACATCGAGCACAAGGTCTAGCCATATATTGATGAGGGTGGCAATAGGTCAAATCTGGTGTCCCCACTTAGAAGGTTCAAAGTGCGACACAGATATGCCATGTTGTGGTCTCCCCATTGACCAAGGAAGGAAGGGATATTATCTCAATATGGAAGGTGTGCCACCCTATGCGAGCCAAGTTGCCATCCCCTCTTAGTGAACACTCGCGGCATGACCTCGAGTGAACATTATTATAAAATTTATTGAGCTGGCTCCAGTAGCAGCATTGCTCTGTTTTGCAGAAGTTACATGTCATCTATCCTCATCATGGGGAACCCTCCACATGCTGTTCTCACCAAAGTTGAGGATTGGCATACAAGAAGTCATTGACAAGAGCTAGAAAGAACCTTGGAAGAGAGCACTTCGAATAACACACTACTTGAAAGTGGAAACACAGAAGCACGTGATTGAGTTAGAGTCTCTTTCTTGGAGGGACATCTTCCTTAGACTTGTAGACGAAAGTTCCACTGTGGGCTTTGATAGCAACTCAATCTCTCACAAGATGGTGTCAAAATAATCAATCCACAATTGGAAATTACAGCATAAACAATGAACCCACAAAAGCACGTGGCTGAATGGGAGTCTCTTTCTCGGAGAGACACCTTCCTTCAACTTGCTGGAGTAGATCACGTGAGCGCCGTTGTGGGCTCTGATACCATGTTAAAACAAGGGTCTGCTTGCTGTAGTATCCCTACTCAGCGGAAGGATCACTCAATCTCTCTCAATCCCTCGTAAGGTGGTGCATAGACAATAATTACAGCAGAAATTGATGGGATATCTCGAGGTGTATGCCCCAGGCACACCTTGGGTTCTATGTGTGTGCGCTAGAGGCACAGCTAGGTGCCCATAAGCACTGTTAGGTGGTGGTAGATGCCACATAGGATGATTGAGAGATTCTAGGAGCTGATTGAGGAGATGATTGTGGAGCTTGGTGGCTCATGTAGAGGTGCCTACATATGGACCTCACCCTTCTTCATTCCTGTTTTGTGTTCAGCTTCATGCTTTCCTTTCACTTCTTCAACATGGTATCAGAGCACTATGATCCTCCTTGAGCCCATTTATGCCATGTCATCATCTTCTTCTTCATCATCTTCACCATCTCTTCCCCAAATTTGTGAGAGCTTGTTCTCCCTCGTTGTTTCACCATTCTCCCAGCCCTTTGTGCTGTAGAACAATCTCTGTAGGGCACACCTTCAACTCGAAGCTTGTCGCGAAATTGTGCCTCCATCGCCTGTGCCAACAAGAAAACAGTCCGCCGATGTATCGCGTAATGCTGCCTCTATGGTCACTCATTTCCAAATTCCCCTGAGCACGAGTTGGGCGACACTACAAGCAAGCTGCTGATGAAGTTTGAGCTCGTTTGGTCAAGCATTTGAGGAGAAACAAACGAAAAACCAGTTGACAATCAAGCTCCTGGCTATGGCGACGTGACGCGGCATTTCGTCTTTCCTCTTCAGTGGCTCTTCTCTGGTATACCATCTTTATTTCTACCTATAAAGCCCTCTTTTCTTTGCCTTGAAGAGTGAGATACAAGCCCTCCAAGATCAGGCCTCTGTTTTGGACAGTTTTGACAGTGTTGTGAGTTTGGTGTTACATTAGATGCTACTTTGGCATTTCTGATGTTTTAAAGTGTTGAATAGCATCAGTACAATTGTGGCTACAACTTTCCTTTAGGTTGCTATACCTGGATTTGCTTGGAATACTTTCATTTATGAAGCATGCAAGTTGAAGTATCATTTCCATTATGATTTTTTGGTTACAAGTATTTGCTACACCAAATGCTTGTACTTTGAAGCTTTTCAGGCTTTTCTAGCCTTGTAAGAGAGTATACACTGCCCATTTTGGGTTAGACTCTCTCATGGCTACCTTCTTGAATATTGATAAGTTCAATGGTAAAGGCTTTCACACATGGCAGATGAAAGTTAAGTTTGCATTGATGAGGGAAAACCTCTGGGGGCTTGTCAAACCTGCTTCAACTTCTTCTTCAACAGCCTCTAATGCTGGAGAATCCTCAGCTCCTACACGCCCGGCACGAGATCCTGCTAGAAAGGAGAAAGCCTATGGCATTATTGCTCTTGGCTTAGGAGATGACTATATTCATCACATTTCTGATATGGAGTCTCCTTCTGAAGCTTGGCAAAAGCTTGATATTCTTTTTGGTGCTAGCTCTCACATCTCAAAATTGTTACTTAAGATTGCTTTCTTTGAATTGAAGATGGCTAGTGGCACTCCCTTGGCTGCCCATGTCAATCACATGCGCAGTCTCATGACTCAACTTGCTTCTATCAACTCTCCAATCACTACAGATGATGCAATGACAGTATTGCTCAAAAGTATGCCTGAAGATTATGATCATGCTGTTACCACATTGAAAAATCTTCCTAATCCTACTCTTGAAGGTCTTATTACTGCTCTTCAAGAAGAAGAAAGGCACAAGGAACTCCGGAGAGGCAATGACACAGCCTATGCCATAAAAACTCAAATGGGCAAGTTTCAACCTTGCAAACATTGTGGAAAGACTAATCACCTCTCAAAAGATTGCTTCAAGATCAATCCTTGCATATATTGTGGCAAAAACAATCATCATGAAAAGTTTTGTAAGGCCAAAAAGGAAGCAACTATAAAACGAGAAACTGCCAATTTACTTTCAGTTGATGTGCCTCCACAAGATGAGGCCTCCTATGATGATTATGCTTTTTGAACCAACTCCACATATGCTCCAGATCTCTCTTTTATGTTGAGTCAAGGTACTCTGCCTGGATAGTCCTCCAAAATGAATGGAATAAACTATTGTGTTCTTTGTAAACACCTCTGGTCACCATATGATGTAGGCCATGTGTACGTGTTTTGCTCCATGGTACCTCCTGCAGACATTATGTGCATGTACATGTAGGGGAGATAACCATTGGAGGGTCTTATGTATCCCTTTGTTTACTTCACACCCTTGAGAACCCTTGCTAGCATGAGATCCTAGCCATAGATTTATCCTTGACTACCATGAGATGGCATGAGAAACTATGAGACTAGATGTATCCTTGACATAGCCTGAGGCATTCCTTTGAGGGGAGGTTTGATGGAATATCTCAAGGTGTATGCCCCAGGCACACCTTGGGTTCTTTGTGTGTGTGCTAGAGGCACAGTTAGGTGCCCATAAGCACTGTTAGGTGGTGGTAGATGCCACATAGGATGATTGAGAGATTCTAGGAGCTGATTGAGGAGATGATTGTGGAGCTTGGTGGCTCATGTAGAGGTGCCTACATATGGACCTCACCCTTCTTCATTCCATATGCATTCTCTTGTTTTGTGTTCAGCTTCATGCTTTCCTTTCAGTTCTTCAACAGAAATAAAGCACAAAAGTACTCAGCATATATGTTAACAAAGTGTGGAAAGTTGCTCAAGATGTGTGCATGCAGCAAGGGGCTGGGTAAAACTACATACTAAAAATGAAGGCTGGATTGAGATCTAGAGAGCAGTATGGACTGCTTAACACTCCTGCATTGCCTTGTGAAAGGGTTTCTATGGATGGAATGTAGAGAGCACAAACTCCCTTATATTCAAACAAGGCCGACCTGACCAGCACCAGGGCCAACCCACTTTGACCTAGGGCCCTGCAGACCCGCCTGAAGGACAGATCTGGCTGACCAGGTCAGGTCAGATCCAGGGTCTTTTAGCCCTGTATCAGCCCTAAACTCAAGCCTATAAATACGCGTTGCGCTGGCTTGAAAGCTGCTGTCTATCAACAGCATCAGGTGCCTACAAATACAAATAGGCCATATGACGTGGGCATTTACACCTGTTTACACCTCTTGTCTCCTATCCAAAACTACCTAGGTTTATTGCACCCTTTGTTCTCATATGGTGGCTCATGGCGCGGGGTGGGGGGGGGACCTCCAACACCTGCATTATTCAGCTTTGTGTCTTTTGTTCTTCTTCTTTTGCTATAGTTTTTTGTAACCATGGTTTCTCCACATTTTTATTTTCCAATATTGAGATCTCATCTTACTGGTTACATGTGTGTATTCTTCTATGTGAGTTCTGATTACAGGATTCACATCCCGGCCGGGCATCTTCTGCTACAATGTGCACATTCTCTTCTGCAGCTTAGACACCATGCTGAAGTGAAAATACAAGACCATTTTAACTGTATGCGTTAGAAAGACTATTACAGGCTGTAACCTTTCCAACAACTGCTAAATTATTAATCCTTTAAGCATCTTCTTGTTTTAGCTATTTTGCTGATGCTATTGGAATAGACTTGTGTATATCTTCATACAACATGAAATTTTCGTTCAAACACTTATTTGACTAGAATTCTTATGAAGTGACAGAATTATTTTCTATTGGAACGTCCCTTGTCCCTTGTTAAGTGTTAGAACCCCGTTTTATTCATTTGGACTGGTGGTGAATTGGAGTGTTTTGTTTGATACAGACAAGGCGCCGCGATCTTGCAGGAGTACTTATCAACAGAGGGGTGAATTTGGATCCTCTTAGTAAATGGTCAAAGGTTGGCATGTTGTTTCTAACAAGAATTTTTCTCAGTATGGAATTTTGTTCATGGTTCCTGATAGTTGGGTTTGTATGCATTTCTTTTGAAGGTTGGATTGGTAGTGTATGACTCACAAGTTCCAATTGGGGCAACTCCTGAATACATGGCAGGGCATTATATGGTAAATATTTGCACAATATCTCGTATTGCGGTGATTGAATGTGTCTATGAATGGTTTTCTCTGATTGAGGTTGCTGTGTGTAGTTACAAGGTGCTAGTTCATTTCTCCCAGTAATGGCGTTAGCTCCACAAGAAAGAGAGACAATTGTTGACATGGCGTATGCTTCAACTCCATTATCCGTTTCTACCACTATTTATTACAAAATATATAGGAAATTATAAGTTTGTTTTGATAGAACATGACAGAGGACTGGCATTACAAATTGCAGTGCAGCACCGGGAGGTAAAACTTCATATGTGGCTGCTCTAATGAAAAATACAGGTTGGCTTTCCTATTTGCTTACATTTTCCCATCGATATCACAAAGTTGTTCTGCTTATGTTATCTTTGTGTCCTTTCATAAGACTGCTATCCCATGAGTGAAAGTGATAATGGGACAAGCATTTGCCATCATGTTTTGAAGACATTCTATAGCGTTTTCTAAAAGAAAAAGCGGGGAGCTGAACAGCTCGTTTTTCTTTTAGTTTCAAAAGAGTTTAATTAACTATGCATGTGCTTTCTAAGTTACGAATGTAATTTTGCATCTTTGCATGAAGCAATACATAAGTGTAAGTGGTTCCTTTTGTTTTGTAATGTTTTAAATAATTAATTCATTCTGTAATTTCTTTCATTCATTCGTGAGAGAGAGAGAGAGAGAGAGAGAGAGAGATTTTATTCCTGTTTTTTGTTCGATTTTGTTTCTTGATTTTTTTGTTTATTTTTGCTTAGTCACCTTCTTCCTTTCTTCTGTATTTCTTATTATCTTTCTCTTTTGTTTAATTGACGTATTTTAGTAAGCACTAGGTTTGCCCAAGAGACTCCACTGGTCTTTAGAAACCCAGTATAGCTGCTTATGGTTGGGCACTAATAATGGCATAAGCGTTGCTTCACTTGCTAAGTATGCCTACTTTTGTTTTAAAAGAAATAAATTGTTACCTCATTTTTCTTCTCTCTCTCTCTCTCTCTCTCTCTCTCTCTCTCTCTCTCTTTGGACTTAAGAACAACAAAAATCTGAATTTGTACGATTGGATATATTCTAGTCATACAGAGGTATATGTTTAAGGTGTGCTTTGCATCTAGGAAGCAGCTTTTGTCGAAGGTAACGCCAAATGATCAACTGAAATCAGGAATCATATTTGCAAATGAGCTCAAGGAGAAAAGAATCAAATCTTTGAGTGCAAATTTACATCGAATGGGTGTGACAAATACCATCATTTGCAACTATGATGGACGCGAGGTGTGTTTTGTTGTTAATTAAGTCCATCTGTTATTGTTGTTCTAGCATGTGGAGATTTGTAACGTTAAATCTCACTATTTGATGGGAGGGTAATTACTTTCAGCTGCCTAAAGTCTTTGGAGTGAATAGAATCGATCGAGTGCTGCTAGATGCACCTTGTAGTGGAACTGGTGTAAGTTTACACTCCATAGAACTTTACAGTGATAAACAATGTTGTCTAATTCTTCGACTGGGTATATATTGGACCTGGCTTTCAGTATTAACGTTTTGTTGTTAGCAGCTTCTTTCTTTATGTTTTGAACTTTAATTTTGATTTTTATGTGGCAGATAATTGCAAAGGACCAATCTGTCAAGGTGACCAAAAGTAATTTGGACATCCAAAAGTGTGCAGGACTTCAGAAGGTTTGTTCTCTCCCCCCCTCCCTCCCCCCAAGATTGTACCTTTGCAAAAGAATTTTGCAACCAAACACTCACACTTTGGGAATATATAATGCAAGCTAATCGAAGATTCTTTCTATCTTAGTGGTGCATTGCCCTATCAGCTAGATTTAGATGCTCATCTGGGAGAGACCAAAAGGAAATTGTTTAGTCTTCACAAGCAGTTGTAGCTTGAATAAAGAGATTTTGGACTACTTTTTGATTAGCCTTCTCCTTTAGCGCTAGCCTTCGTCATGGCTGAGTCTTCCCTTCACCTTTGAAGTGCCGATAGAAACTCAGTACGAAGACTCTGTATAAATGGTGTGTGGGTGTGTGGATTTGTATGTGTGAGAGTTGTTTATACTATGGTCTACACCCACTGTTGGGCGTTGATGACGTCAGTGGGGATGTCATAGTAGCTAGTCCTTGCTATGCGTGATGGAGTTTATGGTTATCAACCTTATGAGTGACTATCATGATATTGAAACTGCACTATGTTGTGTTTTTAGAGGATGAGTTCGGGCATGTTCATGGATTCATCTAGATATATGCTTCTGCCGTGCAAATTGCACCTTGTGAAGTTTTCGTCCATGTTGCGGCTTGTTGGTATCGCAATAATTCTTTCTATCTTAAGTGGTGCATTTAGATGCTCGTCTTGGGAAGACTAAAATGAAATCGTTTCGTCTTCACAAGCAGCTTGAATGAAGAGCTTTTGGACTTCTTTTTTATTAGCCTTCTTTAGTGCTAGCCTTCATGATGGCTGAGTTTCACCTCCGGAGTGCTGACAGAAACTTAGTACGAAGACTGTATATAAATGGATGCTCAAGCATGTGTGGGTGTGCAGATTTGTATGTGTGAGAGCATATGTTTATACTATGGTTTACACCCAGTGTTGGGCGTTGATGACATCAGTGGGGATGTCATAGTAGCTAGTCCCTGCTATGCGTGATGGAGTTTATGGTTTTCAACCTTACGAGCTCATGAGATTGAAACTGCACTATGTTGTGTTTTTAGAGGATGATTTTGGACATGTTCCTAGATTTTTAGAGGATGAGTTTGGGCATGTTCCTAGATTCATCTAGATATATGCTTCTGTTGTATTAGCGAACATGCAAATTTCACCTTGTGAAGTTTTCATCCATGTTGCAGCATGCTGGTATCGCGATAATTCTTTCTATCTTAAGTGGTGTGTTGCCCTATCAGCTAGATTTAGATGCTCGCTTGGTAGAGACTAAAATGCTTCACAAGCAATTGTAGCTTGAATGAAGAGATTTTGGACTACTTTTTGATGAGCCTTCTCCTTTAGTGCTAGCCTTTGTCATGGCTGAGTCTACCCTTCACCTCCGGAGTGCCGATTGAAACTTAGTACAAAGACTTTGTATAAATGGGTGCTCAAGTATGTGTGGGTGTGCGGATTTGTATGTGTGAGAGCATATGTTTATACTATGGTTTACACCCAGTGTTGGGCGTTGATGACATCAGTGGGGATGTCATAGTAGCTAGTCCCTGCTATGCGTGATGGAGTTTATGGTTTTCAACCTTATGAGCTCATGAGATTGAAACTGCACTATGTTGTGTTTTTAGAGGATGATTTTGGACATGTTTCTAGTTCTTTCTATCTTAAGTGGTGTGTTGCCCTATCAGCTAGATTTAGATGCTCGCTTGGTAGAGACTAAAATGCTTCACAAGCAATTGTAGCTTGAATGAAGAGATTTTGGACTTACTTTTTGATTAGCCTTCTCCTTTAGTGTTAGCCTTTGTCATGGATGAGTCTACCCTTCACCTCCGGAGTGCCGATTGAAACTTAGTACAAAGACTTTGTATAAATTGATGCTCAAGTATGTGTGGGTGTGTGGATTTGTATGTGTGAGAGCATATGTTTATACTATGGTCTACACCTACTGTTGGGCGCTAATAATGACAGTGGGGATGTCATAGTAGCTAGTCCCTGTTATGCGTGATGGAGTTTATGGTCTTCAACCTTATGAGTGATTGTCATGAGATTGAAACTGCACTAGGTTGTATTTCTAGAGGATGGGTTTGGGCATGTTCCTGGATTCATCTAGATGAATGCATTCATTAATGTGAGTGAGTAGGCCCTTGTGCTCAAAGACACGAGTTTCAACAAGATGCTTTGCTGAAAAGAGACAGTTGAAGTGGATCATACTAGCAATTGAGTATGTGCCCTTGGGGGAGAAAATAGCCCCATTTGTTCAGATAAAATTTCTGACATGATGGTTGGTCTTATAGAAGCTCAAAATATGCTGCCAAATCTGTGCATTGTTGTGGAAGAGGTCTATTGACAAACCTGCTACGATCCTTGTCTTTTATTAAATAGTTGTTCACCTAGCATACATGAGTATATTATACACTGAAAAAAGCTCTGCTGTAAGACTTGCCAAAAGCTCCCATGGCAGGTCAACTATTTGACTGGAGGTTTGTAAGGTGTGGGAGGGGCCTTCATTGTTATATGGATGATTACTTCTGACGTGTTGCTTGATCTCTAGGTAGATCTTGTAGAATTCTTGGAGCTCAATGCTGACCTATTTAAGTACTCCATAAATCTGCTCATGGAACCCAAGAACGAGTGTTTGACATAGGACATCCAAGGTGACAATTCAAAAGACACTAGTACTACCTCTTAGTCTTTCCTTGCATATTGGACAAGCTCGCGCCAGGTTTAGGGCCATCCTTTGCCCTGCACAATGCCTCCAGCTTCAAGCTTGGCATGCTCCATAGCCCTCATGGGAGGGACTCGATTGCTTCTACAAAGACAAGATCACTACACTTTCTAGGATTTTTCTTCCTTAAATGAGTCTTTCATGTATTGTTTTGAGCTTGTTTCAGTCTTTGCTTTGCCTTCTTCAGTCTTCATGGTTTCCCTTGTAGGACCTCAACCTTTTCAGTTTTCATAGTTTACTTTGTTGGACCTCCTGTTTCTTCCAAATATGCACATTCATTAAATATGGATATATAAGCATTTTACATTCATTGAAGGATGATACGGGTATACTTTTTGACAGAGATCTAAATATGTTACTGCATTTGAAGTATGTGTGGCATTTACAGATATTGATAAAAGAAAGAGTGACATGCTCAAGTCCAGTCGGGAAGGCACATGCAGTTGATTGTGTCTTGTATGTGGAGCTGTCTTAACAACAATTATGCAGGGCTCTAGATGCTACCTTTGCTTCTAATGCCATTTCCTGGAGAGAGAGCTGCTGAATCTTGTCCTTAGTTCTCTTCGAATTTGAGGTTGGGGCTCCAGGGAATAGTAATGTATGAGCTCACATTCTCAACAATGTGCAATAGGACACTTTATGTGCATCACGTCTCTTTTTGTATAGCATACCTGCACCAATGCTTGAGCGTTTCTTGTGGTATTTTGAGATAAAATAATTAATTCTGCTGGACATTATTTTGCAAGTGTAACAGGATCTCATTGATTGCAGGAGTTGATTTTAGCTGCCATAGATATGGTGGATGCTTTTTCCAAGTCGGGGGGTTTTATTGTGTACTCAACTTGTTCAATCACTGTTGCTGAGGTAATATGTGAGAATGCTGTGTTTTATCAGTTATATGAACTTTTGAGATAAAGGGTGTTCTTATACATATGAACTGTGTGGGACATCAGAATGAGGCTGTTATAGATTATGCCCTCAGAAAACGTGATGTCAAAGTTGTCCCTTGTGGGTTGGACTTCGGTCAACCTGGGTAAGTAAAGCATTTCAGAGACGTTGCTTTTACTCACTGTTCTCATGCTTTTCTTCAGATAAGTTCCTCATGAAAGGTTTTCCTCGTGACAGTTTCATACGATTTAGGGAGCATCGGTTTCATACCTCACTCGCAAACACGCGGCGCTTCTATCCTCATGTTCACAATTTAGACGGTTTCTTTGTTGCAAAGGTGAACATTTTCATGGTCCAAATTAGCTTTAATGCCTTTTATGGATTTACAAACTCCAGCAGTTTTCTAACTTTTTTATGTGACAGCTTAAAAAACTCAGCAACAGTATACCTGACAAAAATAAAGTAGAGACAACAACCAATCCAACTATTGCAAACGTTGATATCAACACTGCTCAAACCGAAACCAATGATGGAGCGGAAGTCGTGGATAATGAGAGAGCAGATGGAGCTGGAGAAGTTGCTGATGAGATAGGAAAATATAATCATCGTGACATTCTTAGTGGCAAACGTGGAAAGTTCTTGAGGAAAGATCTGAAAAATTTACCTTCGAAAGAAGATATCTCGAATTTGAGGTATGTGGTATATTTACCTCTTAAAGAAGATATCTCGAATTTGAGGTATGTGGTGTATTGTTGCTACCATCACAATTTATGCACTGTGCCTTACATACACTGTACATAATATCTTGCAACTTATGCAACACATAATTGCTTGTTCAGAGAAGAAAAAAGACATGCTCTGCGTAAGAAGAAGAGAGAGGCTGTGGATAAAATGTTGGAAGGGCGGCCAAATTCATCTGCATCAGGTGATCTTTCGAAGAAGGATATTGGGGTAGATAGTCTGGTGACCCAAGAGGGTAAGAAAAAGAAGAAGATGAGACTCAAATGATATGTATATCATAGAGTGTCAAATTGTTTTGTTTCAGAAAGGAAAGATGTTCTTCGTTTTTCCTCCTGTGCATACGCTGATATTTATTCTGATAGTGGACGGCACAGGCCAAGTCAAATGTTTGTTTTACGCACTAAGCACCGTTCTATCTGCAATGCCTAGATATTTCTGATGTGGCCTGTAAGCATGGACTGTGACAGTAGGTATATCATGTGTATGTGACTTAGCTTTTAAAAGCTTCCTTGTTTCAGTACTCCTTGTCTTCTCTCTGAACCATTACAGAATCTCTTTTCTGTTCTTTGTAAAGTGTGTAACTTCATATACTAGGGAATAATTCTGATAATTCAATTTGTCAATGTCACTAAGTGCATCAGGTTGCGATTTGGATTATCATTCAACCTGAAGACTTGATGTTAGTTAGTGTTAATGGGCAAAAATTATGCCCTCAAGAGGCCCTTGTTTGAAGTGTTTGTTTGGACCCAAGAACCCTTTGAAGTGGCTAAAGTATGGAGGATACCTATGGTTGGAAGAGGAGTACCCCAACCACCACTTGTCGGAAGGCGTAGTCATGAGCATTTCCATACTTGACACTATCACCATAAAGATCGTGATGCTAACAAGGAATGTCCAAAGGGTCCAGAGTCAGCAGCTATAAAAGTTAAGGGGCTAGACCTATCAAATTCAAGTTCCAGGTTTTCAAAGGAATGGAGGATGAAGACCCAGTCACATTTGCAGAGTTTTTGCCAGTCTTTCATATAAATGGTGTTGTGACCAAGGAAGCGTATATGATTTAATTTTCTTGCACTTTGACCAAGGTAGCATAGTGCTGGTTTAACCAATTTTCGATTGGCTATTCAAGGTTTGGCAACAGATGTCCAAGGCTTTCCTCAAGAAGAAGATGTCC
The DNA here is from genome assembly GCF_047967505.1 of Dipteris shenzhenensis. Classification (NCBI taxonomy): domain Eukaryota; kingdom Viridiplantae; phylum Streptophyta; class Polypodiopsida; order Gleicheniales; family Dipteridaceae; genus Dipteris; species Dipteris shenzhenensis. The sequence continues at coordinate 5,653,287 of NC_141620.1, read as the reverse complement.
GCACAAAGCTCACTAATCTAAAGCAAAAGGAGAAAAAATCCATTCAATGCTTTGTGCTGAGAATGTGAGCTCTTATCACCCAATGACAAGTCCCTTCATGCATGATTGATCATAGGTTGCACTAAGATTTATCAGAGATTTCTAGAAATTGGTAAATTGACAAAGATGTTGCTCATAGGCTGCACTCGAATTGATTTAAGGTCTCCATAATTGTTAACACGACAAAGATGTTGCATTGGATAAAAGTGGACCTATAAAAAATAAAATAAGTCAAAGAAAAAGGTTGAAGGAAGCAATAATGATATACTTTTACAAAACTAGACAAACTAAAGTATATAGTGAAAAAGGCCTTGAAGGAAATGGGTTTTTAAAGAGAAACCAAGCCAGAATAAAAAATTGTGTGACAAATCTTCTTGAAAAGGATGCATAAAAAGTGAATGTAGAATAAAGTGTTATGAAACCGGTACGAAATATGGTTAGGAGTCTGATTGCTAGTATGCAAAGAAGAGGGCTACATGCATGAATCAGGTGGAAATTGAGATTGACGTAAAGGATGTATGCCCCCCTAAGCCCAAGCAAGGGGGGTAAGGTAAATATGACAAGGGGAAGAATCAAGGCTGTTAAAGATTCAATGTTATTTCTATGTAGGTAATCACGCCAAAGAAGAGTACTCATTGTTGCAAGAGCACCTTTAATTGCTCAAGAAAAATATAGAAAGACAAGAAGTGGATCTTGAATGTCGAGCTATATTGGTAGAAGTGCTAGACTCGGTGGACGTCACTTGGTTAAAAGGATACTCCAACGCCATTAGGAGATGTGAAATTAGAAGGCACAAAAGCAATTGGATATCTCGACAATGAGGGACAAAGTGCCAGCTATTGATTTACCTTCATATCTGAGTATGTCAACATAGATTCATAACTTAGGTGAAGCTTGTACAAGCAAATCGTAGAATGAACTTAGTTGTGATGAAGATCCAAGCCCAAAAATGGCTAAGGCATGGAAATATTTTGAAAAATAAAGGTCAGCCTCAGTGTGGCTAAATTGTTAAAGATTGCTCCGTATTGCAAAGAGTTCATCCTACATTAGCTCCAAATGGAGGATAAGACGGTCTAAGGGCTGAATTTTTTATGACCATTCTAGGGACGTCAAGACATCCTGATGGTGGATAAAGAAGTCCTCGTGATCACTATGAAGATCAAGAAGCAAAATGTTTTGGGTGTGATTGTAGATGGTTGTTTTGGAGTAAATATAATTTCGGAAGCTATTGTCCAATGATTGGAGCTTTAGAATTTGAAGCCTTATCCATTTTGAGATCTCAGGGTGTAGAATGACGAGTGGGACTACTAAGTATGCTTTTAGATATTGTTATGACCATTGGTGGGATGCATTGTACTATTAGTTTGCTTGTAATTCCAATGGAAGAGAATGCCTACTCAATATTACTAACTTAGCTAAAAAGTGCCAATGATTGGAGATTCGAGTTGATGACCAGATTAGTACTAACATCAATTGAGAAGTAGAATTTCAAATTCCAATCAATCCGAGTAAAGTCCCATGTAATTGCAGACTAAAAGACTTGGAAGTGGATTTTGAAACTTAGTGGGGGAACTTTGAATATTACCTGTTGGAGAGCTTGACTTGCTTTAAGCTTAAGCAAAAGAGAAAGGTTGAAAAACTAGCAGAACACTATCCAAGTAATTTCATCGAAAATGTTGCTGGTAAAAGAGAATTGGCAAAGATAAATATGACAATTACTCTTCCAAGCAGTTGATTCTAGAGCCAACACAAGAACTTAATATGGAAACAGATGAGGAATCATGTACAATAGTAATAAGTGCATATGTACTTGGTGATCAACTTCATGTTGTAAAAGGCTTGTTTATGATGTCTTTGCCTTGACTTACACTGATTTAAGAGGAGTTGCTTTGGGGATCTGTCAGGATAGAATTCCACTTGAGAGGGTATAGAATGACTCCCAACTATGCCAAATAGGTGAAAGCCAAGCTTGACAAGCTTAGTCAAGTCGAGTTCATCTATCCTATTGACAAAAGTGTGGTTGTTTCCATTTGTGAGACGGTACCAAGATAAAGATGGTAAACTCAGGGTATGCGTGGATTACAAAAAATTGGATGCTCAAACTATACCAAATCCGTTTCCAATTCCATTCAAATATGGCATTCTTGATCAGGTTGAAGGACATGAGAAATACTCCTTTATGGATGGCTATAGTGGCACAATCAGATTTCATTTGTAACCAAGAATCAATCTAAAATTGTTTTTATTACTCAATGGAGTGCTTGTGCTACAAAGGTTATGCTGTTTGGACTCATGAATGCACCTACTACCTTCCAGAGATTCATACTGGAATTCTTTAAGGACTACCTGAATTAGTTTATTCCTATCTACTTGGATCACGTTTGTGTTTACTTGGTTGTCTCTGTGCATCTAACTTATCTTGGAAAAAGTCTTTGAAAGATGCAAATAGACAAGCATTTCCTTGAATCCACCAAAAGTGCTTTTTGTGTATGAGTTGGTATTCTGCTTGGTCATGTCATCTCTTCGGAACGAGTGAAAACTAGGAGTCAAAACCAAGCCAGCTAAAATCAAGGCCATTGAAAAGGTGCCTATACATGAGACACTAACTCATTTAAGATCTGCTGCGGTTTTCATCAGCTTTTATAGAAGGTTTAATAGAGATTTTGCCAAGATTGTAACTCCATTATACGACTTGTACATTGCATTCCATACGTTAAAGAAACATGCATATGAATCACCCATTCTCAGAAAGTCAAGATGGGAGGTTATTTTCTATGTTCATGTGAAGGCTTTTGGGCATGGGCATGCTATTGGTGCCACATTGGCCTAACCGAATAGGATTATCCAATGTATTATGCAAGCTGTTTGATGACGACTCCAGTTGAGTGCAATTATAGAACAATTGAGCATGAAGCTCTTGGTATGGTATACAACATGCAAAATTTTGACATCATTTTCTTGGAAATAGTGTTGATCATCAGGCTTTGCTTTATCTCATTAATAAAATAGTGAGCCAAGGAGATAAGTCAGATGGAAGCTGTTTCTTTAGGAATTAAATTTCAAAGCTCTTCATAAAACTGGGAAGGACTTGACTATTTATCGTAATTTCTAGCCTTATATGACAACATAGGTTTTGCTATTGAGTTACCATATGCCCATTTGTTTGTTGTTGACTTTACAAAAATCGAGTATGATGAGATTCTACACTATTTGTCTTAGGGAACTTTTCTAGAGTGTATGCCAAAGCATGAGTACAGGAAGTTGTCCTTGAAGGCCTAGACGTACAGCTTACTTGGTGGGTAGTTATATTGCCAGGGTGTAGATGCCATTCTATGAAGATGGATTCTCCCACACGAGCAAGTTGAGGTACTCAATGAGGCATAGACAGGCCCTATAGGAGATCACTTTGGTGCTCAAAAAGTGTTGCAAGCTGGGTTGTGGTGGAGTACTCTCTTTAAGGATCCACATGCTCAAATTGTTGAGTGTGATGTATGTCAACACACATGAAGGTTGCTTCCTCTAGACCATAGGTTGTTGCAACGATGAGTCAACTATTGGAAGCATTCTAGCATTAGGGCCTGGACTACATGGGTCCATTCAAGAATAAATCACAACATAGGCAAATTAAATATATCTTAGTAGCCATAGATTATGCTACTAAGTGGATGAGGCTAAAACCTTAAGGGATAACTCGGCTTAGACAATAGCCAAATTTATTTTTGAGAACATTATTTGTAGACAAGGCTACCTAATCAAGTTCATCAGTGATCGAGAAACTCACTTTATGAATGAAGTCTTTGAATTGTTAACAAAGGAGTTTATGGTGGTACACTAGGTAGCAACTACTTATTATCCTTAGTGTAATGGATAGATTGCGTCCACCAACAAAACTCTCAAAATTGGTGATCAAGTACACATTGATAGGACTGTGATGCAAAACTTCCTGCTCCATCAGCTTATAAGGTCACTACAAATTCAATTCCATTTCGGATGGCTTTTGGATTGGAGGCTATTGTTCTTCTTGAATTTTTGGTCTCACGTTTGCCCGTTGCAAGTGACTTCACAATAGGTGATAGAATAGAGAAGAAAAGCCAGGCATATTGTTTGAAAGAATTTGAATAAGGGAATGTTAATACTATTGTACAATGCAAGGATAGGACCGCTGAAGACTAATCTCAAACTTGGATAGAATGGACCATACAAGCTAATTGATGTTCGTAGTGTCCAATTGGTTGATTTGCAAGGTCAAGTAATGCCTAACTTGATCAACAAAGGTTGAGTTAAGCCATACAAAGTTGCCACAGTGAATTTAGTGACAATGTGCACTCCACAATTGCTTAGGGAGATGCCATATGGCTCACCTTAACTAAGCATAATCATGGTATTGACAATGAGTTGGTTTTAGCTGAGGTATCACATAGAGTACTAAATTCGATGGCACATCTTCTCGAATGAAACAATGTTGCATGCAGAAACTAGGAGTGCTTTGATTTCTCAACAATCACACCTCGTAGAGCAATTTCTATTTGCTTAAGTCCCTATGCACGCCTACAATCTTCTATCACCTACTACATCCTACTCGTTACTACTACCCCCCCTGCTTACTTCCAAAATGGTGTCAACTCCTCCTGGATGTGGTGAAAGACCCATGAAATGACAAAATCTCACCTTGTAGCTTGTAGCCCCTCATCTGATTTAGCAACCACAGACCACAGCAAAGATGTGCCCTTGTCCACATCTTTGCATTCATTGATGTTAATGTTCATTGCCACATCTCTGGTAGAGAATATTGACTCGATTCCATTTTGATGTGTGGAGCGTGGTGAGCCCTTGACACATGAGTGTCCCATCTCTTAGGATCAACTAATCCATGTCCAATTGCTGTTCACATGAAACCTGTCTTCAATAGTCTTCAAATTTGTCAGTTGAATATTTGTTACTATCATTAAGATCTAAAAGGGGGGCCATTTCACTTGGGCTCCTGGTTGAAGCTGCACCATGACTCCCATTCCTTCCTACACATTGAGGCCTTGCATAGGCCATGTGCTTCATTTTAGGGCTATTTGATTTGGTAGGTAAAAAATAAGGGAGGAAATGTAGGTCAATGCCATGGAACTTTCCTCTGTGGAAGTTACAAATATTAGCATTGCTATCTTTCTCAGTGATATTTAAAGCTCTAAAAAATAGCCCATTTGTACTTTTGGGTGAATTAATCAAATTTAAAACTTTGAAAATTAGCCCAGCCAACTTGGAGAAGCCTCTAAATTCACACTTGGGCTAAAATTCACCCCTAATCTCTTCCCTTGGTTTTACACAACCCTTAGCAGATTTGGATTTCCATGACTATAATTTTGGTATCTTAATCAATCAATACACTTTGTGAGATTTATGTTGGCATGAAAATTGCTACTTGTACTTACAAAAAATGGCTCTGATTCTATATTAGAGCTCAGTGGAGCAACCCTGATCGCTTACCTATTTAAAGTTTAAGAATATGTTGAGGGTGTTACACTCAGGATCAAGGAAAGAATTAGGGAGGGATATTAGCCCAATGGCAAATCTAGAGCCCTCTACAAGTTGCCTAGGCTAATATCTACAGCTTAAAATTTGATAACTTTGCCCAAAAATTAACATAGCTTTCTCATAACACTTCAACTTTAGCGCTCTAAGTACTCAAATCCATCAACACAAGTGATTTGGACCCATCTATAAGGTTATGTTCTTCAAATTCTAGCTTATTAAAAACCACATGTGGATTTTGAGCATAATTCAACACGTAACCTTGAAAATGGTAACATGGGCTAATATTTATATCTCCATATAGGGGAAGGTTTTGCCCCTGTTTTGCCTTGTTTTGCCCAATGACATACACTTCCATGGCTATGTTCATGAAAGATTTACCCAATGGCCTAACTTCCATAACTATGTTCTCATCTTTTTTTTGGCCCGATTCCTTGATGCCTCCATTACCATTTTCCGTACCAATTAAAACTATGCTACCAGATCTAGCTATCTTGATGGAAACTTTGGAGGGAAACAATTACGAGATGACCTAATTAGTTTTTTTGCCCCTATACCCATTTGACAAATGACCTTAGAAATCTTGTTCTCTACTATTGTAAGGTTGCCATTCTAGAGTTTTGTGAGCCCACTTTGGATGTGTGCTCTTTTTGGTCCTTCAACTTTCAAGATCAGCTATTGCAACAATCATAAGGCTGCGATTTATGTGAAAACCATGATAAACACTTTAAGGGGTTATCTTTCACAAATTAGAATGAGCCTTCATGGTCTTTGTGACATCTCAAATTTCAAAGCTTACAATATGATTGGGTCGAATAGTAAGTTAAACCTAGATTAACATGAAAGCAACCAAACTGTGGCTCTTACACAAGTAATGCACAACATAGCTACTACATTGAACTTCCTAGACTTAAGTCTATAGATCAATGACATTGATTTCTCAAAGAGCACCTGAGGTTCTAACTTGTGAGAGATTAACATATTTATGTGGGTTCTAACTTGGTACTCACCTTAATGGGCATTACGAATGACCACATTCACATAGTTGGTGTGCAAAAATTAGATGGAGGGGGTTTAGAGGCAAAAAGAGGGTCAGCCATGCTTACAAGATTGTCTTCATCATTTGGGCCAAGCCTTGATAGTAGCTTGGCCAAGTGCTCTTTTGGCACCGGCAACTTGCTCATCAAATTTTGAATTTGTTGGAACTTTTCTTGGAGAATTTGCCATTGCCAACTTTGTGTTATGCAATGCCAAAATCTTGTATAAGTTTGCAGTTATAAGCAACTCTCAAGGGCCAAGTTCACTGTAAGCTTGGGCCCCATTTGTGTATGATTAAGTATTGGTTATGCTTGGGGCAGGTTGCTTGGCTAGCAAATTGAGCACATAGATATACTGGCCTACCTGCTTGTGCTTCCGTATGCGTCACCCTTTGGCTCCCCATCCATATGTCATCCATTTGTTCTTCTCTAGCCACTCTTTTTAATAAACCCAAGGGTGAAGAATTGGCAAGGGACCAGGTCCCACCAAGCCTGAAGGTCACCCCCATACAACAATAGAGTCTCTCCACTTGGAAATTGCTTGAGTCTTAAGACCACCTTACTCTTCATCATAGGGCACTTTGAGCAAGCAATTGGTATAAGGTGAGCCCTACATACCCTCATTCTTAGTTTCAACCTCAGCAAACTCAATCGAGTGGGCCATGCAACCTCCCCCTCCACCCCAAAATTTTTTGGTATGAGACGGGGTCGATGAATTGTTCTTTTTAGATGAGGCAAATTTGTCATTAGCTCCATGATGATTGGTAGTCCCTTTAGGGTAGAGGTGCCATGGTCTTCACACCCTCCACCACATTGTGAAGAAGTGGACATTATTGCAAGTGTTGCATTACAATTGCAAGGGCCCACAATCATGAGTAGCATTTGGTTTCTCGCTACATGGCTTAGAAGTCTACTAGCCAAGGATAGGTATCTGAGCTATAGGTGGAGCTCAACACACTTAGCGTTAGCTTTATGGCCCTAACCAATTCTAATGAGAAGCTCCGTGCTGATCACTACACCCTCAACTTTCAAATCCAAGAGACCCAGGCTACATTGAAAAGTGCATAGCAAAAGCAAAGAATCAAGTGTTATGTCAATTTTTGGGAGTCCTAAAAAACAATACTCCTTTCCATTTAGAAGTGTTACAGTGGGACAAGACAATGAATGGGAGTTGTAGTTCAGCCCAAGAGATGGCATGAGACTCGATCTTTGTGGAATTGAAGGTGGGGTCCCTGTGTTCACTTACCTCCTCAATTGACTATCATGGAGCAACAATGCACTATCCCCATGCAAGGAAGAGGAAGGGATCCAACGATGGCATGCAATCAAGTATGAGATGGTTCTTCTCCTCCACAAAGCCACTAGCAGTTCTAGTGCAATTATTCATGTAATCTCTAGTGCAACTAGTTAGGCTTCCAAACAAGCTCCAAGGAAGAACATGGCACCATGAAAGCAATTCATTCCAAACTTGTCTCATTGATTCTAGAGGAGGACTTGAGGGGAACAAAAGCATAAAGCCAGTAGGTTTATATTAACTAGGCAATTGGTCAATCAATTAATGGAGGTCATGGCACTATGAAAGTGCTTCATTCCAAATTTGGTCTCATTGTTGATACTAGAGGAGGAGAAACTAAGGGAACAAAAGCATAAAGCTAGTAGGTTTATATTAATAAGGCAATTGGTCAGTCAAATCAATGGAGGTCAAGGAAGAGAAATTGCTATGAAAGGATAGCCAAACTATTCCTCATTGCCTTCCCACTATAGTGATCCAATAAGAGAAGTAAATGGAGCATATGCGGGATGAACCTCCTCTTGAAATTAACCATGAAACGATTGGTGCCATTATAGATGATGATTTTCATTTTCTAACATATTTTTTCAATGGCTTCAATCCTATTCCCTTGTTGGATTTGTCCATGGCTTGCATTTGATATTAGATATATTGAAAGATTGACTAGAAATAAATTGATAAAAAAGCGTGGAATGTTGCAAATGTTCATTTCACAAGGAGGACTTACTTTGTTGCAGAGAGCAAAAATATGGAAATTTAAGGTTCTCAATCAAGGGTTATGAGTCCATTTGTAATCACTTATAACTATATTATTAGTCTCCATATTTCTCCACAAATAGTCTAGCCTCACTTGAGCTTCTAGACTTAGCTTTGACCCTTTACAAATAGTCTCCACAAATAGTCCTAGGTCTAACTTCACTTGAGATTCTAGACTTTGTTAGATTTGGTGGCAACCAAGCTTCTAGTCCTTGCAAGGAGTTGGGTAGATAGTTTATAAACCCTAGAGGAAATTCCCAAGGATGCGTGCATATAATTGGATTGAATAGAAGAGATTCCAAGGTCTACATAATCAAATCTAGGGACAGTCATACCCATCATGGGACAACAAATAACTCAAAAGAAAATTTCCAATTCATGTTGTCGATGTGGAAGAGCAAGGTTTATGGTGCAAGGTTGCCCATGTAAAAAAAGCAAGACCATAGCCTACTACCAAAGGGTATTCCACTTAGGCATTTCTAATGCCATAGTTCAAAAAGATGAATAGCCTAAAAAGGCATGCATTTGAAAGAAAGCAAGAAATGAAAGGAAGATGGAGGGTTAGTTGCTAAGGCAAAGGATCTAGTTAAGGATTGATTAGTTACGTCACACTTTGTCAATGCAACACGATGCTCCTTTAGTGTTAAAAATTGCTTAATAACAATTCCAATAAACAACAAAATAGAGTAAACCAAGAAATCTTGTGGACACTTGTGAAAGTGGTTTTGGTCTAGAAAAAAAGGAAGAGTAATCTAAGAGACGTTATGCTTTAATTAACATTAACATCTTACATTACCCATTATTGGGAAATCAACATAAGGCCACCTTCTTAAGGAGCATCGATATCCTATTTTGGAGTGGTTTTAATAAACTTTCATCAATATTTGATGGCATTAATGCCTTTTCTTGTAGTTTCAGAAACATGTACCATACGTGGGTCATGAGGTGTATTTTCATAAGATCTTGAATTTACAATTCTAACATGTATTGTTGTTAAGTAATAATGGAAACACCTATATAATGTAGACATTGATAGAATACTATGAGAGAGAAAATGTCAACGATATAAATCATTCTTTTATAATTTGGAGCCATGGATTTGTACCATAATAATTGAGATTTATGATCGTATAAATACAGAAAATCTACAAGGTGGGGACTAGGTAGCACTCATTGTGAAAGAATATGCTTTCAAAGAAATTCAAGAAACAAACTTGGCACTTTTACAAAAATGTGGCTTACAATCACACGTCATGGGCATATGGCAATTGCAAAAAATGTAGCATGCATGCAAGAGGTTCACATCCATGTGGTGGTGGGGTGATTGTGAACCTATGGCATGCTACATTTTGAGCATATCTTTTCACGACCATATGGTCATGAAGTTGCATGCATGCAATGAAAGGTAGCATGCCACAAATAAAACGTGTTCCTTTTAATGCACATTTTATTTTAGCATGACATGAAAAAGCATGCTTTTGATCCCAACCCCTCCTATGTTATAGCCCATGACCAGTGCCATCCTTTCTCCCAAAATCTCTTGCCATTTTCAACCTTCCCTATTATGTTTCCTCTCTCCCGCACTCTCTCAACCCCTCACGCTCTTCCATATCCTCCTTTGTTGTCACATGCTTCCCTTAACTCTCTTTCTCCTCTCCCTTGGAGCGTAAGAGCCCCTCATAGCACTCTCCCACCCCCACCTTTGATGTTTCACACCCCTCCTCATGCTCTCCTCCCACTCCCTTGTTTGCTATTTCCCATCCCTCCTCATGCTCTCATCTCAACCCTCCTTTGCTACCACCCAACCCTCGTGCTCTCCTACCCCCTCCTTTGCTATCGCTCATCCCATGCTCTCCACCTCCTCCTTTACCTATTATTTACTCTTCGATACCCTCTCTTGATGTGTCCTATTTTCCCTCACTAAGGACGCCCCTCATGCTCCCACATTTGCTCCACTTTTTTGTAGCTTCTCCTCATGCTCTTAATCCCCTCCTTTGTTGCCACCCATCCCCTATGGTTTCCCACTCCTCTCTTGCTACCACCACCACCCTCTCAGCCTTTTCTCTTCCACCACCACCATCCCTCTCACCCACTACCAGCACATAAGGGGCTATACAAAGTTGATCTCATCCCCACCTCCCTCAGTAGTAGAGCTAGGGGTAGTCTTTTATGAGTGCAACATTGGCGATAGGGAGTATCATCAATCCTAGCCTAAGTTGATCTCATCCCCACCTCCCTCAGTAGTAGAGCTAGGGGTAGTCTTATCATCAATCCTAGCCTAAGATTGAATATGAATTCATGGGCCTAGGTACCAACTCACTTACCATCCATTACTAGCTGGATTGCTCATCTGAGCCCCTCTTAGCTTCCACCAACACAACCACTAGCACCCCTCTCAACCTTTTCTCTTACCATATATTCTCTCATGCTCTCCCAACCCCCCTCTCACCACTAGCACCTGTCTCAACCTTTTCTCTTGCCATATATTCTCTCATTCTCTCCCACCCCCTCTTTTGCTATAGGCAAGTACCTTGTCTCTCCTCATGCCCTCCCACCCCCTCATTTCCTTCAGCTCTCCCTACCTATCTCTTGCTATCATAAATACTTCCTATCATCTCTTGCTATCATAAATCCTTCTTGTCACCTCTTTCCTCTCCTTATCGCTAAAACAAAAGACCTTACACTCTCCCACCCCTAAGGAACAATTCCCAAAAAGGAACATTTGTAGGGAAGGAATGAGTTTTTGGATCAAATGGTGCCACATGCTTAAACCTCTTTAGATGAGCACATGGTCATTTGGATCTGAGGGTAGAAGACGTCTTGAATGAGCATCTTCATAATCTCATGGTTCCAATGAGGCATGTGACGTGAAAAAATAAAGCTATCAATTAGCAAAAAAGAACATTTGTCCAGTGAGCATTGACTAGGTGAATTGAGATACTACCCATGTCTTGTAAAGGGGGCCTTTTGCTATTAGATGTATGATGAGTGTGAAACCAATGTAAGAACCATATGTAATAGATTCCACTAAGATCATATTGGAAACTTTTAGGCAAGGGCTTACTCGGCTTTAGGGAGTTTGATCTCCTCTAAAGATCTTATAGTCTAAAAAACTAGACTATTTGTCATGGTGAGAAATAGCAACACATTTTTTAGTTCTTTTTAATTGCTATTTTGGATGCTAAATGACATGATCATTGATGCCAAATTGTGGCCTTCAATGAAACAAATAAATCTGATAAAATAGCAAAGGGATAAGGGTCCAAACTAACATTTAATGTGACAAGTGCAGAGAGCCAGAGATGCATACATTTTTTTTCTATTGCACCTAAAAATTCATTTTGGATAAAAAGCTATGAAGATCGGAAGTTTTGCCAAACTTTGATCAAAAGAGGGTGCCCTAAAATGATAATGGGGCATGGTGCATATATGGCATGCTATGCTAAGTGTAGAACTAAGGTGAAAAGTATGATGGTTGCTTGTGTGACAATGATGACATGGTACTATCATATATTTATTGATGATGTGACTTGATCTACCACGTCTCAATTATAAGATGCATAATCTACCAATGTCAATTGATGATGGATGATATATGGGCTATATCACATGTCCTACTAATGTAGTATTACCATGTATCACATGCCTATGGTGGCTTGTTGAGGTAGCGTGACTATCATGTATTGCTCGCAAGTGATCTATCTTCGATGCCTTATTTGATTTGCTTGCTTAGCCACATCTTAGCATGGCATAGATGTTGATGCATCATTGGATTAAGTTTGTTATTGAAGGTATAAGGGGCTTTATAGTCGATGGATCGAGGGCACATCTATGTAGAAGGTAGGCAATGATAAAGTACCTAAGGATGGGTAGCTTAAGGCCTAAATGGTAAGGCATCATACATTTATGAAGGCTACTTCAATCTACCATAGGTGGTTTAGGGTTTGGAACTTTTGTGTGCAAATGGGGTAAAGGGTACCACTATGGGATTTGTGCTACTTCACAAATGGAGAGGAGACTCCAAGAAGTCTCCTTCAATAGGTCTGTCATCGTGAGCTACATAGGTGGCTGCTTTATTAATGATGACACATTGTAGGTTTAGAGCTTGAAGCTACTATGTGGGGATTGATAGGGATGTGATGGGTGAAGATGAAGTTCATCAACATTGAACAACCTATTAGTGTTGAAGATGCAGTGCCTTGGAGCTAGCCACTAGGAGTCATTAACCTCAAAGGGACCTAGAGATCCAATGAACCTTGTGAGTTGAGGCAAGGCTTGTGCCTTCTTGAAGAAGATGCAGGGTTTGATACAAGGGAAATGAAATCCATCCAAGGATCCAAGGTTGATAATTTCATGGTTGCCTATTGATGGAAAGGAGTAAATTAAAAATGGAGGTTGCAAGTGGTTGCCTTGGAATCCCTGCAAGGCCCTTCTCCATCTTCATAACCGGAGATCACAAGTTCATGAGAGGAATTATGCACTAAGAACTTTATGAATGGATAGGAGGTCCTAACTCTGGTTCTAGCACAATTATTCAACCATGTTGTGGCGTCCCACCTAGTTGGATGATAGTACCAATACACAAGGCATGTGACCTTATGGATACTGGGAACTATCACGATTGGTCATACCCTAGACAAGATATATGGATCAGTCTCCAAGGTTGATAATTTCATGGTTACCTATTGATGGAAACTCTTAAATTGAAGTTGGAGGGCTGCAAGTGCCTATTGACCTCAATAGAGATTGAAGCCTATAACAATTGGAGAGTTTGAGGCTGAATTGCTAGACAGACCTTATCTCAGATTGTGGCCAAGAAAATGGGAGTTGGATAGGAGCTTTATAGCCAATAGTCCACTCAATTGTCTCTTTTGTATCAGTCCAACTAAAGGTAATCCATCTAGATATAGGAGGGTGAACCATGATTCCAAAATATTTTGAAAGCTCTTATGCTTGGCTCTTGTAGAGCACAAGCATAGCATTGCTAAGATACTCTCTTTTTATTGTTTTCATTTATTCATAATTTTGTTTAAAATCACTTACAAATTCCCTTCTATCCTTGGTTCTTTTTCTTGTTTCATAAAAAAATTTACTTGTAAGGTTGCATACAATCTAGTCGTATGAAGGTGTGTGTACATACATGCATGCATGCATTATGTCTATATGTATGTATGTATGCATATATTTATGTATGTATGTATGTGTGTATGTATGTATGTATGTATGTATGTATGTATGTTAGTATGCATGCATGCATGCACGTATGTGTGTGTGTGTGTGTGTGTGTGTGTGTGTGTGTACATACATTCATATGCATGTGTCTGTGTGTTTTGAAGTGACTACACATTGCAATGCATTCAAGTTATGTTGCAAAATTATGGCACTGTTGCTTGGAAAATGATTTACATACATGAGAGATCGGCCTTCAATACCATTCTGATCTTGTTGTAGAAATGCTTGCAATCCTTGGTTTGAAGCATCTACCTTGAGCATCAAAGGTTTCAAAAAATATGGATGCCTTAGAACAATATCTTTCTTCACGATATGATGGATTTTATTAAATGCTTAATGGCAATCCCTTGTCCATTCAAAGGTACGCCCTTTTTAAGTAATTTCCTCAGAGGAGTAAAGTGGAATGAAACAAGAATTGAAAGCTTCATGCCTATGAATCTATGAAGTTGTTTGGCAGTGGTTCAAATAGGGAAATTTGACAAAGTTTGCATCTTCTTAGGATTTTCTTTGATTCTCATTCTGAATCAAGTATATTTTTGTGCATTGAGCTTCAAATTGATTTTTTTGGGATCATTAACACATGTTTCAAATTAAAACATCATCCAACTAAATCATACCTTTCCTTAATCATGAAAGAGAATTTATCAACCATTGGAAGGTATTAAGTGCATTGGACAAGCCAAGAACCATCATAAGAAATTCATACCACCCAAATGGTGTTTCGAAAGTAGTCTCTTGCTGATAAAAATTTTCTCGAGGTTAATTTGCCAATACCATGATTTCAAGCTAAGTGTGGTGAATAGTTTTGAATTTGCTAGAGGGTTCAAGGCATCTTCTACCCGTGGAACTCGGTATGACATCGCTTATGATTTTATTGAGAGCCCAAAAACTCAATGTGAAATTTGTAAGATTCATCTTTCTTTTAAACTAGATGTGGTTCAATATGCCAAATGATCTTGTCCTTAGGCATTTCATTCACCTATTCATGAATTTGTGATATCTTTTGGTGACTTGCATTTGATGGCAACTAAAATAGGTCTTGAAATTGCTAATGGAGCTTCATGAAATATATTTGCTATTGTGGAGAAAAACTCTGCTTCAAAAGGCTATGGAGAATATCCAAAGGATTTTGAAAGTAGCAACAAAATATAGAGCTAAGATAAGAGCTCAGAGGACGCATGGTATACAAAACTCAATAATGCATCTTGAACAAATGGCAAGACAAGGTGATCAAGATGATCAAAAGCAGTTGTTAAAAGAAAAATGGGATTTGAGAATTCAAGAGCATATCAAACTTACTAAGACTAAGGTTTATTTCAGAGATTAGTGGGCCGGAAAGATTGACAAACCAACAAAAGACACCTTCAAGTTCTAGAAGGAAGAGGGAAAATGAAGAAATTTGTTTTTTCAAGAAAAAGGATGGAACTTTGTCCTGTCGCACCGAAGACAACCTACAAATACTTTATGAGCATTACAGAGAACTTTTATCCACTTCCATCATTCTTGATGAGACAATTAAGAGAGCAAGAAGTTTATGCTAGGAGGCTAGATGAAATACTACCCAAAACTTTGACACGCTTTTCTAGAAAATATCCAAACTCTAGAGGACTCTAAAGGAGCAGTAGATGTAATTTATGAATGCTTAGAATTTTCTTGCTAAAACCTGATCTCTTCTTTATTAAATGATTTAGGCTACCTCAAATGCAAGAGAACCGGTTCAGTTCTAGTCTTGATAAGGTAATTAGAAACCACTTTTCTTTGCATGTAGCTAGGTTGTCATCTACCTCGAGCTCATTGTTGCAAGTGGCCCTCAGATTCCTTCTCTTGGTGCCAACACTCATCCCTTATTGGCTCAAAATTCAGGGCAACTTCCCGATCTTCCATAGTTAGCTTTGGTGCGTATGTTCTTCTCTTCGTCTTGAATATCTTTCTCTCCTCATCGAGCAGATGTTCTTCTCTTCTTCTTGTATATCTTTCTCTCCTCATCAAACATTGCTTATTTCGTGAATGATATGAAATACTACTTAAGAGCAATTCTAAGTCTAGACACTAGTCGTCAGACAAGTCTGTAAGATACTAACATTAAGAAAATCTCTACATTTAAAACATGTCATTAAGTCCCCTTTTGTAAAGCCTTCAGTAGACACCTTTTCAAGCATAATAGATGCACTTGGACCCTTTTGCCATAGGATATCAACCTCTTTCAAGATATCAACTTCTTTTATTACCCTTAAAACTTTGCCTTTGGACTTTAAATCCAGATGATGTAGATACAACATCAACTTTAGATGGCACATGAAAAATAACTGCTAATAACATGATGTAGTCACAACATCACCAAAATATCCCCTAATAATTGTGAATTTGAAATGAAAAATAATTGGGAATCTAGAAAATTTTTTACCAAATTACCAAAAAATTTAGGAACATAATTCATGCTCTCATGGAAATTTTGTCTAGACCCCCATTCCCCACATGGATTCTATAGAGTGACACCAGCCATTGTCCACAAATCCACATGGAGATTGGAAGGAGTGCCATTCACCATGTGGGATTGTGGAGAATGGCATTGATGCCATTCTCCATGTGAGTTTGTGTTGACTCTATGCCAACATGGACTTAAGTAGCACAGAATGTGTGGGTAGAGTAGCAGCAAATCTCCGCTTGTACTTGCATAATGCACTCTGTGCCAACATGGACTTAAGTAGCACACAATGTAAGTGTAGAGTAGTGGCAAAGCTCCGCTTGTACTTTCATAACGCTAGCAATAATCTCACTTAGGAATCCAACATGCATGTTCTACATGCAAGCCCTACATGCAACTCCTACATCCATGTTCTACATACAAGTTCTACATACGATCATGCCGTTCCTGTCGAAACTAGGAACACATGAAGGAACCATGAACAGGGAGAGAGATAGGCAATCACATGATGGAGCCGGGATGAGGCACAAAAGTAGATCATTTATTCATAGATGATGTCATAGTACAAACCACCAAGATCCTATAATCATGCCACCATCTCCATGAATCTCTCAATCAAACACACACATAGGTGACACCTAACTGATGAGTCACCTAACACACCTACCATGGTGCTCACTAGCACTCACACCATGTCCCACACAAGCACTAGCACATTGGCGCATACACACAACATGACCATGTCCATAACTGTGTCCCCTAAACATCAATTTATCCAACAATTCCTACATACAACTCCTACATGCACTTTCTACATGCAGTTCATACACGCAACTCCTACATGCGTGTTCTACATGCAGTTCCTACATGCAACTCCTACATGCAACATGCAACTTCTATATGCACATCCTAGATGCAAGTTCTACATGTAGATAGAGAAAGTCTTACAATTCCTACATGCAGAGAGAGAAGCTCTCCAAATTGTATAAATACCCCATAATGGAATGAAGCTCAGACTCTTTGGAACATTGTGTTGAGTTCTACTTTGGTGTTCGTCTCCAACTGTCCATGCTCCCTTGCACTCCACGTCTAAAAGCATGTCCTAACCTTGCCTCCTAGTCCTCTCTCCTCCAACCATGCAACTCCTCCTCTCCCTCTCCTTCTTCCTTCTCCTCTCTCTCCCCCACCCCCATGCTGTTACACCTTTTTCCTCTCCCACCCCTATGCTAAACCCTTACTCTCTTAGTCTAGTTCCTCAACCCTTGACCTCCATGATCTACGAGGGAGAGGAGTTCTCTGCCATGTACTCTACTTTGAACCTTGGATCCTCCTAACCCTGAAACCCCTTCTGAACCCTCGAACCTCTTTTGAACCTTGGAACCCCTTTTGAGCCTTGAACCTCCCTCTAACCCTTAAACTCTTTCTAAACTATTCAAAACCAATGGAGACAAAAACTTTCAATACCCCGACCATGATGATGCATGTTCTTTTCATACAAATATGCACGATTTCTGTTCACCACACTTAAGCCTACATCTCTCAGCAGAATAGACCCGACGATGTCCTGAGCTACACTTATACCTACACTTATACTACAAACAACGACACCAATATATCTGTAGGTGACAAAAAGCCTCAGAACCCTGCATACCCTAGACACCCAGCTTTCCTACGGAAGCTGTGGGAAAGAGCCAACATTTGGTGCTGTTTTTGGGGAGGTGACAAAAAGCCTCAGAACCCTGCTAGGTGACAAAAAGCCTCAGAACCCTGCATACCCTGGACACCCAGCTTTCCTACGGAAGCTGTGGGAAAGAGCCAACATTTGGTGCTGTTTTTGGGGAGACTAGCATCTCAAGTAACAAAGTAGACATATGCAAGTACAAAATACCATGAACTATCATGAACATATCACTCAAGGGCTAGGAGAGTTAAAAAAGTTTCCCAACTCTAGCAAAAAATAACAACCCCAAGCATCAACCTTAGGTTATTACCTTTAGAAAAATTTTATTTCTTTAAAAGCATCCACTTAAAGAACAAATCAAACTATCTAATAGAGAGCAATGTGTAGAGCTCATAATTTTGAACATTTCTCCTTTTTACAGAAGAGCGATCCGAGCTAAGAATGAAAAGTTATGGCACTAGAAGGTTCTAGGGTTTAACCCTTACCCTAAACCCCTCCCACATTCACTTTGATAAAAACCTTCTCCACCCCCACATTATTCTTCTTCCACATCTAGCCTCCATTCTCTTCTCCATTTCAAGTCGTATGCAAGACCCTCCTCCTTCTCCGTCGACCGCCACCCTACTCCCATCCTCATCGTCGAGTTGATTTGAGCCCTTCTCATAGCAATAACCTAGCCATCCACATTCGTCCTCAACAATCTCATTACATCGACAAAGAATTGGGAGAGCGTTGTAGGTGCTCATCTCTTCCTCCCTTTGAATTTTTGTCAAGTTTTTCGTTTGTCAAGTTTCCACAAAACCCCTCGCCCCCGCCCCCCTCCTCCCTCCCCCCCCCCCTCCCTCCCCTCTCACCTCCACCCGTCTCCACCCACCCAGCCCTCCACAATACCCCCCCCGCCCCCTCTCCCACTTGACTTGCCGACGGCCGCCACACTGGCCCCCCCCTCTGTTATTATTATTTTATTTTTTCAAAAGAGTAACACTAACCTAATCCTAAACTAGCCATAGTTAGTTTAATTGACCCTAGGTTAGGTTAGTTGACCATGAATTTGGTTAGTTTCACCCTAGGTTAGATTACATTAAACTAATTCTAGGTTAGGTTAGAGTAACCTAACTAATAGTCAATTAGGTTAGGCTAGGTTACCTTAGCTAGACTAGTTAGTGGTTAGACTAACTACATGTTAGAGTAACTAGGGGAAGTTAGGTGAAACTAGTCAAAATGACTCGAACAGTTTCACTAACTAGTTAGTTGGATCAACTAAGCCTCCTTTAGTTCCTTTAAGTTTAAGTACATTCACACCCTAAATTAAGACCCAAAGACCCCCATTTCTTACCCCTCCTTTAACCCTCTATTACTCGCTCGTTTGGTGACCAAATTGGACCTGTTTTTAAAACCAGATTTCACACATAGAAACACCATGCTATGGGAAATTTTCCATCCCTTTACACACCATTTTGGCATCTCTAGCACTCACTAGTTTGCACCCCCATGTGGGCTATTTTTTGCACTAATTTGCTCATAACTTTCACTTTGATCTCTGATTGACGATTTGTCTTCACTAGCACATTCCTGCACTCAAGGGGGACAATCATAGGAACAATTATAAGACGATAGTCCCTCATACAATGACACATCTCTAACCCCCTAACACAATAATATCAACAACCAACATGCATGCAACTATGCTTTGGCCAATGTCTCCGACCACCCTCCACCCTGAATTCCCCCCTTGAAATTCATCCAATCCATTTGATTGCTCTAAGTCACAACATGGCAGATTGCCATCGTGATGATGGTGACATTGATCTAGAAGCAGATGGGGACAATTTCTTTTACCCTCACAAAAATTATGGCTGACACAATAACAATCAAGGCAGGTGACCCCTGGGCAAACTCAAACTTCCAAAATACAATGATCGGGGTGATTCATCATGATTCCTCCAGCATTTTGATGCCGCATGTTGAGCTGGAGGAGATCAATCAAATGAAACCAAGGTCACATGATTCCCCATGGCCTTTACTAATGAAGCCTCCGAATGGTACCTAGACCTCCTAGTGGAAGAACAAGCCACATGGGACCTGCTGCAAACCAAATTCAAGAGGCGGTTCCTAACAAAAAGACTTCAAGATGATCCTACTCTCCAACTAAGCAAGCTCGAACAAAGTCGAAGGGAAGATGTGGTCACGTACTTGGGCAAAACAAAACACCTAATTTCAAAGTGTGATCCACGTCTCAATGATGAGTACCTGATAGTTTGGTTCATTGTAGGACTAAGGAAGAAGATTTGGAAGGATATGAAAAAGATCAGCAGATGAAACATTTAGTGCTACTCATGTAGCAACAATTAACATAGAGGATGGAATGACAGATTCTAACACCAACAGTGATGATGGAAGAGCAAGTGCGTGAGATAAGCACTCTAAAAAGAGCAAAGCCAAGTCAACTACGGAATCATCTAATGAAGATCACCTAGAGACCATGACCATGAAGTTAAGAGAAGAAATGATACACACCATGGAACAAAAGCTTCACATGTCTCAGATGCCACCTTTGACTTATCCAAGGCGAGAAAATGTATGGTGTCCACATTGCATGGCCAATCATACAATACCCCATCCTAAGAGCCAGGATAAAGGCACAAGCCAATCCACCACCAAGGTTGTGGTGCCACATCTTCATAGTTGGTGGGCATGAGGAAAATAGTTGCATCTTCAACATGTGCAACAACCCACCTTGATCTCAACAATACCAACTGGCACCCATCCCAGTGTACAAGCAAACAATAATTGCACAAGTCCCACTAGCATCGAGGCTAAGTCCTATTCCCGTCCGGACCCAACCCCCACAATTACTCAAAAATCCAAATCCACGACAATATCCAAGAGCACCAAATCTAGGACCTCGGTGGTTCCAATACAACAAATTCAGGCTGAGGAAGTGGATTCACATTAGATTATGCAGTTGAGTACCCATTGTACTATGTGGAAGGAGCATAAGGTTTGATCCTTCTCTATGCGAATCAAGTTTAGCCCAACACATACGAGCACCAATCAAGTGCTACGGTTGTGGAGAGAATCACTAGATTGCAGAATGCC
The DNA here is from genome assembly GCF_047967505.1 of Dipteris shenzhenensis. Lineage (NCBI taxonomy): Eukaryota > Viridiplantae > Streptophyta > Polypodiopsida > Gleicheniales > Dipteridaceae > Dipteris > Dipteris shenzhenensis. The sequence goes on along the minus strand of NC_141620.1, from coordinate 5,632,207 downwards.
CTCATCAAGGTAGCCCCGCTACTTTCCAACCACTCTACAGAGATTGTGGCATTGGCCATGATTGTATGGATTTGTCCCATGAAAACCAAGGTCCCACAACAAAATGAGGCTAATCGTGATGATCCAATAAGCATTATTGGGGTAGACCATCAGAGTCTAGGGCCTGCAAGCATATTATCACAACCTATGCATGTAATTACATGCCAACAAAAAGTGGCAACCAAGGGGCCTACTATTCCAATTTAATCAAGAAGACCTCTCCAAAAGAAAGCACAAGTGCCTATACCTCTACCAAGTAATGAGTAGCCAAGCACATCAACATCAGCTCCACATCCTAGAAGATCCATACCCTAATGCAAAAGTGGAGAAGGCGCGGTTTCAAGCACTTCAACAATGGGTGGAAAAAGAACAACCTCAATGTGAGACTAAGAAGCAAGCATAAGATCCAATCCTTGACTTGGCCCCACCAAGTATTGACATTGTAATCGAGCCTCTGTTCTGGTAACAAGATTCACAACATAATGTTCCACCATGCGAACTTAAAGGTGCCACACTCTTTAGCATGCTTTCAACCTTTCACAAAAGCACCAGCAACCACTCTGACTATGCAGAGAAAAGTAATACAGAAGATATCGAGTTCTTTTCTCCTCACAGCATTGTGTTTATATAGAACAAACAACACATGCGTGCCACCACAAGAAATTCATGATAGGTACACCCACATGCATCGTCTGCAAGTTTTAGCAATGAGAACATACACATAGTAATCATTCATAGGAGGGATGAAAGAGCATTGAATGACCAACACTATTAATCCAATAGAGGATGAAATGCCTCTGAAATACATCCTTCAATTCATCCAATCCATTTGATTCCTCTAAGTCACAACATGGCAGATTGCCATCGTGATGATGGTGACATTGATCTAGAAGCAGATGGGGACAATTTCTTTTACCCTCACAAAAATTATGGCTGACACAATAACAATTAAGGCAGGTGACCCCTGGGCAAACTCAAACTTCCAAAATACAATGATCGGGGTGATTCATCATGATTCCTCTAGCATTTTGATGCCGCATGTTGAGCTGGAGGAGATCAATCAAATGAAACCAAGGTCACATGATTCCCCATGGCCTTTACTAATGAAGCCTCCGAATGGTACCTCGACCTCCTAGTGGAAGAACAAGCCACATGGGACCTGCTGCAAACCAAATTCAAGAGGCGGTTCCAAACAAAAAGACTTCAAGATGATCCTACTCTCCAACTAAGTAAGCTCGAACAAAGTCGAAGGGAAGATGTGGTCACGTACTTGGGCAAAACAAAACACCTAATTTCAAAGTGTGATCCACGTCTCAATGATGAGTACCTGATAGTTTGGTTCATTGTAGGACTAAGGAAGAAGATCTGGAAGGATATGAAAAAGATCAGCAGATGAAACATTCAGTGCTACTCATGTAGCAACAATCAACATAGAGGATGGAATGACAGATTCTAACACCAACAGTGATGATGGAAGAGCAAGTGCATGAGATAAGCACTCTAAAAAGAGCAAAGCCAAGTCAACTACAGAATCATCTAATGAAGATCACCTAGAGGCCATGACCATGAAGTTAAGAGAAGAAATGATACACACCATGGAACAAAAGCTTCACATGTCTCAGATGCCACCTTTGACTTATCCAAGGCGAGAAAATGTATGGTGTCCACATTGCATGGCCAATCATACAATACCCCATCCTAAGAGCCAGGATAAAGGCACAAGCCAATCCACCGCCAAGGTTGTCGTGCCACATCTTCATAGTTGGTGGGCATGAGGAAAATAGTTGCATCTTCAACATGTGCAACAACCCACCTTGATCTCAACAATACCAACTGGCACCCATCCCAGTGTACAAGCAAACAATAATTGCACAAGTCCCACTAGCATTGAGGCTAAGTCCTATTCCCGTCCGGACCCACCAACCCCCACAATTACTCAAAAATCCAAATCCACGACAATATCCAAGAGCACCAAATCCAGGACCTCGGCAGTTCCAATACAACAAATTCAGGCTGAGGAAGTGGATTCACATTAGATTATGCAATTGAGTACCCATTGTACTATGTGGAAGGAGCATAGAGGCATTGTGCACAAGGTTAATAGCAAGGGAGCTAAAGGGAATCCTTGCATGGGTGCTCGACACAGATCATAACGGCCCACAATACCTTGAATGAAGCAACCAAACGCCACCATTCTACAAAAACTAGGACCAAACCCCAACTTCTCTAGCATAACATGCATAAAATCCCACCTAATTCAATCATAAGCTTTGTCTAAATCAATACCAAACATAATGAACCTTTGTTGATAGGCACAAGCATAATCCAGGCCTATTGGAACACTTAGATTTTTTTCAAATATACCCCTTGACCTAGTGAAACCACTTTGCTCCCGATTCAGTTTCTTCATACAAACGTCCGGAATTCTTACATCTCTACTACCCTACACCAAAGTTCCTTTGGCAAAGTTCACTTGCAACAATAGGTACACTTCTACTCAAAACTTTCATAGATGATAATGATCGATTGAAGATGCATCCTATAAGGGAGTCTCAACCTCTTCTTGAACCTTCATGGGTTTGCAACCCACCAACTTGTGTTCATGCTAGACTCCTTGGCCACCTTTCAAGATGGGTTGGATGGGTTCATGCTAGAATCCTTGCAACTCCTTGGCCACCTTTCAAGATGGGTTGGATGGAAAACCTAGAAGACCAATAGCTCAAGTGTGCAAGTGCGTGAAAGCCCACCACAAAGTGGCACACACTTTGTTCCTCAATCAGTGTGATGGCATATGTGAGCTCTATCAAAAGCCTCCCTATTCCAACCTGTGATGAATGAGTAGTGTCTTGCATTGAGCAGTGGTTGATTCTAAAACTGATATCTTTTTGGTTCAATTGTCACTACTAGGAAAATCCTCATTAATTTATATTCCTTCAATTAGAGATCTACTTGAACTTGGTGGGTAGCCTTGCCTCTTTGAGGTCCATGTTCCAAGGGAGCGCAACGGCGACCCTCATGAGCCCAATCTTGATGTGTGTATCTCTATGTTATTTATGTACAAATTGCCATCCAAAGAAGGGATAGATGACCATTATGACAGGTTCTCCCTCTGCTACCCTCTCAGCAACCTCTAACTACACCATTGGTGTGGCTTCCCCTAGAGCAGTAGAAGATCTAACAATCTACAACTAACAAGAATGTGGGATAGATGATCCATTACCCCTATGTGGTCATGCACCCTCTCCCTTTAAGAACAATACTATAAGAGTTGGATCAACTTGGTATGGATACTATAAAGAGTTGGATCAACTTGGTGTGGATATTGGGACTACTCATCTAGGGAATCTCCTTTAAATCATACTAAGAGCACATATGCTCAAGCGATTGACTTCCCTTCTCTATCCTTAATACCCAGGATATTGCCTATAAAGAGATGTGAATGGTCTTATTTTGCCGTGATAGCCTAGGTAAAACTTATATCATGCCGTTGTTTTAGCATCCACAAATAAATTTTGATGCAGCATGATCCCCAAGCAAAGAAATCAACATGGACATGTCGACCAACTTTACATCTAGAATAAAAACTAGTCAGCATGTCTACATTGGTTTTCATGTCTGGATTTACCTACTATTGAGTGTCTACTAGTAGTAAATCCACCTTCTTAATTTGACAATATGTTTGTGGCATTACACACTATTTCTACATCATCTCCCTCTAAGAAAGCATGATGAAGGTTGATGCAACACATCCCAAGCTCTAGCAAACGTTAAACCCAACCTTTATGAAGCCTTTTGTGTGCCTTGTTGGTGGTCTTTTCCTCAATTCTTGTGCCCAACCGAGTGTAGGTGCATGCTTACATCAAGAGGAAAATGCTTGCTCTTATAAGGTTTCTTTGCAAGGTTCCTTGCTCGTCTTGGAGTGCAAAAACATATGCCAAAATTAAAATACTAACAAATGAGGTGCTGTGTGAGCGAACCATATGAAGATGGGTGATAAATCACTTAAGTGAAATATAGGCAAGGGATAGAGATACAATCTAATTATGCAACCACAATTGTATTAATCCAAGAAGTCTGCTATAATACAAACAACTTGTGGCTGTAGAACTAGAATCACCAAACTCACACACTCACTCCTGCTTGCCTTGAAGACTCTATGAGCACAACAACTTAGACTCTGCCTTTCCTAGCCTCTCGCAACACAACTAGATAGTTTAGGAAGAAGCTTTTTATAACTGACACTCTACTCCTATATACCCAGACACTCTACTTTGAAAAGGTGGTCTAGATGATCACCTTTTTGAGTCATTCCTCTCAGGCTGGGTTGTTGAGGTATGGTGCCATGTGCACATAATTAGAGGCTAAGGTATGGTATAGGAATGTATTAAAGTAGCCACCCTAGGATGTGGACTACATGATGTGAGGATGTGGATCGAGGACATCCACAAGGAGAGATGTGGATTAGAGGATCCCACAAGTGTTGACTATTCTAAGGGCTCTCTCTATATAAGAAGCCTATCTTGTATAGTTGAATAGAGATATACACATGCACTCAAGATTCTGTTTATGAGTCCAAGCTAATCTATCTTGGAACCTAATTGACTTGAGGTACATGTCATGAGTACTCTCTTCATCATGTTTCCACATAGGTTCCATCCACCTTAGAGCACTCCATAGATCCTGAGGCATGCATGTTTTATCATGGTATCAGAGCTTAGGTTTATTGAAACAAGGTGGTTCAAATCTCCGAATGTTGGAGTAGTCAGTTTCAAAGTGCGGAAGTAGATGTCGTACAAGGCCTCGTTGTTCAGCACCATGCACTCATCTGCATTCTCGACGAGTTGATGAACAGACAGAGTCGCATTGTAAGGCTCAACCAATGTGTCAAAAACCTTTGGAGAGGGAAAGGCAGAGAACATTAGCATCATTCGATTCAGGTATTCCTCTCTGATCTTAGAGATCAACTTTGGGGCTGTAGTATCCTCAAAATGGAACAAAGGGTGGATACCCTTACCTGCATGCCAGTTTATCGACCAACCCTTGCTATGGATTGAATTTTTCGACCACCCCTAGATGATAAGGTGCATCGAAATCTTTAAAGATTTCTCTGAATTTGTGAGATTATGTCTAGGTCATTGTTGTTCTATTGATGAAGATCTACTGCTGTGGCTTGTATGTTGCCTTACGGAGCTCGTGTGGTCATTTCGTCTGTAGCACCGGACCATAGGACGTACTCTCACCGCATTTCTAAAAATGCAGCCTGGTGAAGGTTTGAAGGTCTTTTTTAATGCAGCTAAATGCAGGTTGTAGCTGTCACATCCAATCTGATAGCCATTAGACTTTTTGGGCAAGTGAGGAGCTTTGGGCATTGCAAGGCTGAGCCAGAATCCTGAAATTTCAGGATGTTGAGCTAGAGCTGCAATGCCAGCCTAGCATTCTCACCCGGCCGTAGCCCTTCATGGAGCTGTGACACTTGCGTGGGGAAGCCCTCTTAGGAGCCCAAGTGCTAGTCAAGGACGTTTGACCACGTGTGATTCACAGAGTGGTTCTTCCACAGTCAGTATTCGGTTTTGCGATGACCCTCCTTGCCAGAGGTGTGAAATGCCGTATTAGTGAGAAACTAGCTATAGCCGAGGAGGCTTGCCTTAAGAGCCAGTGGTACATACAGAGTCCGTTGCTCGTCGAGTCCCCTCCAAAGTGCGACAGAGTATGGCTGGAGTTGTTGATGCTCCAAACAAGCAAAGTTTTGGAGGACAAGGCGGAGGATGCATGGCTCCCAATTCAGGAGTTTCAGTTCTAGGGCTCTCCTCTCCATCGAATTCGCATTTGGGCAGACGTGCATCCATCCCCAAACGGATTCTGCTTACTACGCCTCCCTCTTGCGGTCTTGCGGAAGTCCACAGGCCCTTTCGGATGGCAAGCGTGTCCATGATAACATTGTTAAACGTGGACTCGACGAGGACACATTTACGCGAAACTTGCTGATACAGATGTATGGTAACTGTGGATCTTTGGAGAGCGCACGAGCGCTGTTTGGCCAAATGCATTTCCGAGATCGATTCTCGTGGAATTTCATCATTACATCCTATGCCCGGCAAGGGAAGGTAGAAGAGGCACTCTTACTGTTCAACCAAATGCAATGGGAAGGGATATTTCTAGACAAGTTTATCTTTGTCAGCATTGTTTCTGGTTGCACCAGCCCTACAATTCTAGACGAAGGCAAGCGGATACACGCTCTTCTCGTTTGCACTGGAATTGCATTGGATGCTGTGGTGGGAACCGCTCTTGTCAACATGTATGGCAAGTGTGGCAAGCTGGAGGATGCACAAAGGGTTTTTGCTAAGATCACCAATCGAGACGTGGTCTCATGGAATGCCATGATGGCAGTGTATACTCATCTCGGACGGAACCAGGACGCCCTTCATCTTTTTGAGCGGATGCAAGTCACACAAACAATGCCAGATAAGTATACGTTCGTCACCATTCTTTCTGCATGTACCACTCAGGTAGCTCTAGCGGAAGGTAGGTCGATTCATAGCCGCGTCACGGGAGGTGCATTAGAGTCAGATGTAGTTGTAGGGAATGCCCTAGTTAACATGTACGGCAAATGCGGATGCCTAGAGGAGGCAAGGAAGGCATTTGACAGCATTTGTGAACAAAATAGGCTCTCATGGACTGCCATGATTGCAGCTTATGCCCAGCACGGTCATAGCCAGGATGCGTTGCAATTGCTAGACCAAATGCAATGGGAAGGAGTATCACCTGACAACGTTACTTTCGTTGGCATTCTTTCTGCGTTTGCAACTAGAGCAGCTTCAGATGAAGGCAAGAGGATGCACGCTCGTATTGTAGTCTCTAAGTTCTGTTCAGATACTATTGTTGGAAATGCACTTCTCACCATGTATGTAAAGTGTGGGAATCTTGAAAATGCTAAGCAGACATTCGACAACATGCCTAAGCGAGAAGTGATAGCATGGACTGCCATGATAGCAGCATATGCCCAGCATGGCGAGGGAAAGTATGCACTTGAGCTATTTGAAGAGATGCGATGGGAAGGAGTATTGCAGGACAAAGTCTTGTATATCAGTATTATTTCTGCGTGTGCCAGCCAAGTAGCCCTAATGGAAGGAAACTGTATGCATGTGTATACTGTTAGCAGTGGATTTGAGTCAGAAGTTGGCGTGGGGAATGCCCTTATCAATTTGTATGGCAAATGTGGATGCTTGGAAGATGCTCTGACTATTTTTCAGAACATGAGAAAGTGGGATGGTGTCACCTTTGTCACCATTCTTTCTGCATGTACCAGCCAGGCAGCCCTACCTGAAGGCAAGCAGTTGCATGCATGCATTGTATGCAGTGGGTTGGAGATAGATGCTATCTTGGGAAATGCTCTTCTCAACATGTACGGTAAGTGTGGCAGTCTTGTGGATGCCCGACTGATATTTGACAAGATGCCTCAGTTGAGTCTGGCGCTTTGGAATGCTATGATTGGAGCGTATGCACAAAATGGCCTGGGTAAAGCTGCTCTCCAACTGTTTGACCTAATGCGGCAAAAAGGAGCAAGGCCAGACGCAGCTACCTTTGTCAGTGTTCTTTCTGCATGTAGCCATACTGGTTTGGTGGATGAAGGCTCTCAGCATCTTCATTCCATGCATCAAGTCTATGGTATCACACCGGAGGTGGATCATTATAACTGCATGATAGACTTGCTAGGGAGGGTGGGACGGTTAGATGAGGCAGAGAACCTGATCAACAACATGCCATTGCCACCTACAAGTGTGTCGTGGATGACTGTCCTCGGTGCTTGCAGACATCAAGTTGATGTGAAGCGGGGGGAGCATGCTGCAGAACGAATATTTGAACTGGATCCAGGAAACACTGCACCGTATGTAGAACTATCCAATATTTATGCAGCTGTTGGGAGGGAAGACGATGCAGCAAAAGTAATACAGAGGATGAGGGATATGAAGTTGAAGAAGCAGGCTACGAGTGCTAGCACAATGGACATTGAGGGTTGGATGCACAATTTCCAGCTAGATTGTCAATCGTACCAAACTGAATGTGAAGCGGGGGGAGCATGCTGCAGAACGAATATTTGAACTGGATCCAGGAAACACTGCACCGTATGTAGAACTATCCAATATCTATGCAGCTGTTGGGAGGGAAGACGATGCAGCAAAAGTAATACAGAGGATGAGGGATATGAAGTTGAAGAAGCAGGCTACGAGCGCTAGCACAATGGACATTGAGGGTTGGATGCACAATTTCCAGCTAGATTGTCAATGTTGGTGAACTGAAAGGAAAGCATGGAGTGAACACAAACTGAAAATTCTTGCTTATAGAATGAAGAAAGGTGAGGTCCTTAAGTAGGCACCTCTTACATGATCACTGACATCACTGATGACCTCTGAGCTTCACAATCATCTCCTCAATCTGCTCCTAGATTCTCTCAATCATCCTATGTGGCTTCTACCACCACCTAACAGTGCTTATGGGCACCTAACTGTGCCTCTAGCACACACACATAGAAACCAAGGTGTGCCTGGGGCATACACCTTGAGATATCCCATCATACTCCCCCTCAAGGGAATGCCTCAGGCTATGTGAAGGATACATCTAGTCTCATAGTTTCTCATGTCATCTCATGTTGGTCAAGGATAAATCTATGGCTAGGTTCTCATGCTAGCAAGGGGTTCCCAAGGGTGTGAAGTAAACAAAAGGGATACAAAAGACCTTCCAATGGTTATCTCCCCTGCATGTACATGCACACAATGTCTGCAGGAGGTACCATGGAGCAAAACACATATACATGGCCTACATCATATGGTGACCAGAGGTGTTTACAAAACACATTAGTTTATTTCATTCATTTTGGAGGACTATCCAGGTTGAGTACCTTGACTCAACATAAAAAAGAGAGATCTGAAGCATATATGGAGATGATTCAAAAAGCATAATCTTCATAGGATGCCTCATCTTGTGGAGGCACATCAACGGAAAGTAGATTGGCAGTTTTTGACTTTGTAGTTGCTTCCTTTTTGGCTTTACAAAACTTTTCATGGTGATTGTTTTTGCCTCAGTGTTTGCATGGATTGATCTTGAAGCAGTCTTTTGAGAGGTGATTAGTTTTCCCACAATGTTTGCAAGGTGAAAACTTGCCCTTCTAGATTTTTATGGCATAGGCTGTGTCATTGCTCTCCAGAGTTCCACGTGCCTTTCTTCTTCTTGAAGGGCAGAAATAAGACCTTCAAGATTAGGATTAGGAAGATTTTTCAAAGTGGTAACAACATGATCATAATCTTCAGGCATACTCTTAAGCAACACTGCCATTGCATCATCTGTAGTGATTGGAGAGTTGATAGAAGCAAGTTGAGTCATGAGACTCTGCATATGATTGACATGGGCAACCAAAGGAGTGCCACTAGCCATCTTTAATTCAAAGAAAGCAATCTTAAGTGGCAATTTTGAGATGTGAGAGCTAGCACAAAAAATTATGTCAAGCTTCTGCCAAGCTTCTGAAGGAGACTCCAAATCAGAGATGTGATGAATATAGTCATCTCCTAAGGCAAGAGCAATGATGCCATAGGCTTTCTCCTCTCTAGCAGGATCTCTTGCCGGGCGTGTCGGAGCTGAGGATTCTCCAGCATTGGAGGCTGTTGAAGAAGAAGTTGAAGCCGGTTTGACAAGCCCCCAGAGGTTTTCCCTCATCAATGCAAACTTAACCTTCATCTGCCATGTGTGAAAGCCCTTACCATTGAACTTATCCATATTCAAGATGGTAGCCATGAGAGGGTCTAACCCAGAATGGGCAGTGTCTACTCTCTTACAAGGCTAGAAAGAGTTGAAGAGCTTCAAAATACAAGCATTTAGAGTAGCAAAGGCTTGCAACCAAAATCCATACTACAAATCAATGATGCTTTCACTTGCATGCTTCATAGAGGTGACTAAATGAAAGTATTCCAAGCAAATCCAGGTATAGCAACTTGAAAGAAAGTTGTAGCCACAGTTGTACTGATGCTTTTCAATACTTTAAAACCTCAGAAATGCTAAAGTAGCATCTAATGTAGCATCAAACTCACAACCTTGTTAAAACTGTCCAAAACAGAGGCTTGAACTTGGAGGGCTTGTATCTCACTCTTCAAAGCAAAGAAAACAGGGCTTTCTGAAGCAAAAGAAAGCTCATATACCAGAGAAGATCCGGCACAGAGGTTGGGCAAAATGGCACGCTATTTTGTTGGCTGGAGCGTCATCAAAATCGACTGGTTTTTGGCTCCGTTCTCCTTGAATATTTAACCATTGCTGCTCAGATTTCAACACAAGATAGCCCAAGGTATGGAGAAGCTTCCCCTGAAAGGAATTAGAGAAAGATGGAGCAGACACAGAGAAAATGCAGAAGACAGTTTCGATGATTTTCGTGGAATGGCGACCAGCAGCGACGACCTTTCTTCCATTGCTTGTAGGTGGAAGTTCGCCCATACGAGGGGTATCTCCAGCAGGAAGGGCTTGGAGAATGGCAGAGAAACGAGGGAGAACAAGCTCTAGTAAGATTTGGGAAGAAAGGGAAGAAATGGTGAAGATGAAGAAGAAGATGATGTGGCACAAATGGGCTCAAGGAGGATCAAAGGGCTCTGATACCATGTTGGTGAACTGAAAGGAAAGCATGGAGTGAACACAAACTGAGAATTCTTGCTTATAGAATGAAGAAAGGTGAGGTCCTTAAGTATGCACCTCTTACATGATCACTGACATCATTGATGACCTCTGAGCTTCACAATCATCTCCTCAATCTGCTCCTAGATTCTCTCAATCATCCTATGTGGCTTCTACCACCACCTAATAGTGCTTATGGGCACCTAACTGTGCCTCTAGCACACACACATAGAAACCAAGGTGTGCCTGGGGCATACACCTTGAGATATCCCATCAGTCAATCGTACCAAACTGAAGAAATTTGCAGACAGTACGTAGTCAAGTAAGGAGGTAATTTGCATCGTAAATAACATATATTGCATGCCAATCCCACTCATTGCTTGTTGTAAGTCAATGTCCCCCAACTATGAGTCCCCCTATAAGGAGGACATGGGGAACATATCGGGAATGGATAATGGGGGAACTGATTGGGCTGCAGGATATGCAGCAGAACAGCAGCATGGAGGCACAAAGGGCAGGAACAGCCACCCTACTGCACCCCCTGGCAGCCCCTAATATAGGCTGCCCAGGGGGGGTTGGTTGGGGCAGAAAAGGGGCCGACGGGCCAGTCAGCCAGCCTCCTAACAGCCAACCCCTGGGTCGGCCACCTCTGGGGGCTGCAGGCCCCCTATAAATAGCCCCCCTTCACCCCTCACTTCTCCATCCGCCATAGAAGCCAACAAGGCAGCGCAGGGCAGGGGAAGACTTCCAAAGGGTTCTCAGTTTTGTAGTCCAGCCCTTGCTGGTCCTCTTGTGCGCATCTTGAGTTGTGTTTTGCCCAATTCTTGGTGGAAGAATAAGATCTGAGATCTCTCACTCCTTTGTGTACGCTGTTTATGCTCTATCTTTTGAGTGAGGTATTCATGTGTGGTCTACATCATTGAGTGTGAAATGGAGCTGTTTTTATTCCGCATAGGTTGTGAGGATAGAGAGATTCTTTCCTTCATTTCCAACATGGTATCAGAGCACGGTTTTCAGCTGTAGACACTCTCACATTGAAGAAAGGAGTTCTTCTACTTCAAAGCGACTGATTCGAATCAGGTTTGCAGAGTTCTATTCTATCTACCGCACGCTCTATTTGGAGATTCTTTGTTGTGTGAGAATTGCAGTAGACATGTTGAAGTCAGAAAACTCTTCAGTCTCCGCTCTTTGTACCTCCTCCAGTCATGTTCCTTCTTATACTATCCCTAACTTTGGAGAGTCGGGGAAGGTAGATGGGACCAATTATCCCATCTGGAAGTTAAAGGTCCGGAGTCATCTTGTGGCTCGGAAGGTGTGGAAGCTCACAACGGTAACGGAGGTAAGCCAGAGGATGTTGTAAATAACAAGGGGAGGATTCTTGAGCCGGTGGATAGAGACTTTAGTTGGATGACTTGGTGTACTGCTTGGCAAAGAAATCTCAGGCATTTGAGAAATTTAAAGAATGGAAGGCCAAGGTAGAAAAGGAAATAGGGAAGGATGCCAAAGCGCTCTGCATTGATCGAGGCGGGGAGTTCACCTTCATAGAGTTCAATACTTTCGGCAAGTAGCATGGGATCAAATGTTAGCTTACTTGTGCTGGCACATCTCAACATGATGGGGTTGCTGAGCGAAAGCACTAAACAATTATAGAGATGGGTTTGACCACGATCAGAGGGAAGGATCTCTCAAAAGCTTATTGGGGTTGAAGATATAAAAATTTGCATCAGATGGGCTCCTCCTGAACCCGTTTTGCAGAAAGTAGGCATCAATTCACCGGTACCATCCTCAACAGGATCAAGACCAAGGCCGTTGTGACGCCCTATGAAGCTTACTATGGTAAGAAGCTCACTATCTCTCACTTGAGGATTTTTGGTTTTGACGCATTTGTACATGTGCATAAAGATGACAGGTCAAAGCTGGATTCCAAGAGTAGAAAGTACGTCTTCGGTGAAAATTCCTTCTACTGCATCTTCGGTGAAAATTCTAAGGCATACTGCCTCTTTGACCCGGTGAAGAAACAAATATTCATCAATAGGGACATGATCTTTGTGGAAGTAGGTCCTAGGTAGAAGAGGATGTCAATTAAGTCCCAAAGTTTTCGTACCCAAGTTGACTATTACAGAAGTATAGAAAATTGAAGATTCAGAGAAAGAGCCAGATGCACCAGTGCCACCCTCGAAGTCAACTTCTAGTGAGGAGAAGTTACCGATGTGGTATCTGAGCACCTTGCAAGTATCTCAGGTCACGGACATTCTTAAGACGAGTTCTGGAGTTCAATGGTCTCAATGCAAGGTGTTTGCACCCTCAACTAACTTCGCCATGGTGGCTAGATCGACGAGCCGAGGACCTTCGAGGAGGTGAAGGATATACTAGAGTGGCAGGCTGCCATGAAGGTAGAGATGGACGCTATTGTAAAAAATGACATCTGGGCCTTGGTGGACAGACCCTAGAAGTGGAAGGTAATCGGTACCACGTGGGTGTACAACTTAAGTTCAAGTGTGTTGGGAGCTTGGACAAGTATAATGCCAGATTGGCGTTGAAAGACTATGCTTAGTCAGAGGGACTTGACTTCGATGAGACCTTTGCTCTCACAGTCCGTATGCTCACTATTCGGACATTGATTGCTTTGGCTGCCCATCACAGTTAGTTCATATTTCAGATGGATTCAAAGTCAGCATTCTTAAACGTAACCTTGGAGGAGGAGGTATATGTGGATCGGCCACCTGGTTTTCAGCTTCCAGGGTCCGCTCAAAGGTATGCAAACTGAAGAAGACGTTATATGGGCTGAAATAGGCCCCAAGAGCATGATATCAGCGCATCTATGAGTTCTTCTCGAAGATTGGGTTGAATTGAAGTCCATCAGATGCAAATCTCTATCTCCTTTCAGAGGGGAACAAAGGCTGGTTTTGATCCCCTCTATGTGTGCAATTTGATCCTTATTGTTGACCACATCAGGAAGATCTCTCAGGTCAAGAGGCTCCTCATAAAGGAGTTCAAGATGACAAACTTGGGATCTCTCCACTACTTCCTTGCGATTGAGATCAAACAAAAGGACATCATTTTCATCTTGCAAGAGAAGTATTGTCGAGAGATACTGAAGCGGTTCGACATGGAGGACTGCAAGGAGATTGTGACACCAAGGGAGGTTGGGCACGAGTTGAGCATTCATGACTCTTTAGATCTGATAGATGCCAGCAGGTATCGACGGTTGGTGGAGAGTTTGCTTTATCTAACCAACATTAGGCTGGACATCTCTTTTGCCTTGGGCTCTTGTGTCAACTTTCTGCAAAATCAAGGAAAATCACTGGTCCGATGTATTCACAAAGGCTCTCCCACAGGTGCAGATGGAACACCTCATTCACGCATGAGGATCGGCCCACAGTGGCATCGGGGAGGGATAATGGGGGAACTGATTGGGCTGCAGGATATGCAGGAGCAGAACAGCAGCATGGAGGGCTGCAAGAAAGGCCACAAAGGGTACAAAGAGCAGCCCTATTGAACTCCCTGGCAGGCTTTTATATAGGCTGCCCAGGGGGGGTCAGTTGGGGTAGAAAAGGGGCTGACTGGCCAGCTGGCCCGCCCCCTAAGAGCCAACCCCTGGGTCTGCCACCTCTAGGGTGCAGGCCCCTTATAAGTAGCCCCCCTCCCCCCCCACCTCTCCATCAGCCACAGAAGCCAACAAGGCAGCGTGGAGTAGGAGAAGACTTCTAGAGAGTTCTCAAATTTGTAGTCCAGCCCTTGATGGTCCTCTTGTGCTCATCTTGAGCTGTGTTTTGCCCAGTACTTGGTGGAAGAATTTCTCTCTCTCTTGTGTGCGTTGTTTATGCTCTATCTTTTGAGTGAGGTATTCATGTGTGGTCTGCATCATTGAGTGTGAGACGGAGCTGTTGCTATTCCGCATAGGTTGTGAGGATAGAGAGATTCTTTCCTTAATTTCCAACATTGCTATCGTCACAAACACAATAATTATCTTTTAGAACAGAGCTTCAGGCTTATAGGTATGCCCAATCATCTTCTTCCATTTGCACATTGGTATTGTAATCACCATGTTCATCAGTTGCAATCCTTGCAAACTGAGCATACTAAAATTAGATTGCTCTTCGGCTAGATGAGATGCATGGTGAACTGTTAACTTCTTCATGTCGATTTGTCATAACCATGAGTCAGTGACAAAAGAGATGCTAGAACTCCATCAAGACTGAACACATTCAAGAAGAGGATGAGAATGAGAGCGTATGTCAATTCTATATCTAGGGAATCTTATTGCATTGGAAGAATGCTTTGTTTGATTTAAGCTTTATTTAAGTGGTATTCACATTGGTAGAATGTCTTGATTTATAGAAGCATTAGTAACATACTTTACCGGTACTAGTCTTGTTAGGCTGTCGCACTTGCAAACTTATCATTTTAAAAAAAAAAATTATGCTTCAGCACATATTAATTGGTTGTACCAATCTTATGCATTCTTCAATGACTTTAGGGAACCGAGGGGATACTTCCACTAAAATTAGAAATCAAATTGTCAATTATTTTTAGGAAATGTATGTAGTGTTCAAATATTTCAAAAGAAGTAAGGGGAGGAGTTAAGGAAGGCTGTGCAATGAATGGTATGACAAGAAATGTAGTGGAGCCAGGTAGAATTTAGAAACATCAATAAAAGTATAAAATTAACAATAGAAAGGGTTTACCACCATTTGACTTGAAAAAAAGAGAGGAAAAGGTTTACAATCAATTTACTAGAAAGGTATGAATAGATCAAGAAGACCCCTATAGCACTCTTTAAGAAAGATGATGCAATAACATTTCAGGGAGGAGGGACCAATTGGTAGTACATGTTCACATGAATAATGCTCAAGCTTGATGTGTTTGGCCTATCTTTAGTCTGGGAGGCTCGAGCTTGATGTGTTTGGCCTATCTGTATTATCGGAGGCTTTACATTGGTTCCCAATGAAGCTCTTGTATGACTTCAAGTGTACAAGAATATCATCATTGATTCGATAACTAGGGTACTCAGGTCCTCTTGTAATATGTGCTCCCCTTCTTGGTTCTCAATAAAAGTTGATTGGGAACATACTGCCTTGCTTGGCTATTTTCTTGGCCTTTTGACCTTATCACTATCTGGAATAGATACATCTCCCCTATAGGGATGATATTTATCTTCATGAGCCATGATTTAATATGTTGGGAAACCTCCATCAATTATTACTCCGATGATAGTGGCGTTCTAAATCTTGGCCAAGATCATTAGCACAGTATTATCACCAAGGGTGTCTTGGTAATTGGTGTGGTGATAAGCTATCATCATCCATCTGCATCCTTCTTAGCATTATTTCTTAAAGAATTAATGGGAATAGGTGCTAAGCAAAGCAAATACCCCATGCTCAATGAGTCCTTGAGTTCCTTGAATTGTTCCCATGCAACTCATGTAATCGCATCTTGGTCACTCTCTTTTCATTTTCCCGTATTCTCCATTTTTGTTTTATTTACATGGTTCTCTTCATTAGTCATTGAAGGATTGCTACCAATGTTAGCACTACTTTCTACAAGATTTCTTTGCTACCCTTTCCATATCGATGTAGGGGTGGGTGAAATTTTGACTTAAACCATTGGGGCATCACTCTTCTCTGAAATGATTTCCTAGCTACATTCACCACTAGATTCTACAATGCCTATTTAGCTAGCTCAATCACTAAAGATTTCCCCCTTAATTCTTCAATAATGTCCCAAGATTTTCGACCATGCAACTGTTTTCCATCTTGGTATTTTTCCTACCAATATTCCTTCGACACGAGCTACCACATGAACATTGGCAAGGGAAAATTTGGGGACTTTTGTTAGTACAAAGCTGCAACTAATATTTGGATTCACTTTGTGGTGCTCATTGTTGCTCCTCAATGGCTTCACACGTTCATGCCACAACTTACATCAAATTTGATGTGACCGTCTTCTTCATTGAGAAAGCACTTGGCCTTTCCTATTTCAATGTCAACCATTCACACCTCAGTGTTCACCTCAAGTTGGCTTGCTTTTAACACACTTATTGTCCTACATGGCTCGATTGGTTGTTATAGCCCTTTTGTACATTCTTCAGTAGTATGCACTATTTCTCAATTGAATTAATTAGAGTTCGCTTACATGCCAGCTTCTTGGAGCGCTTTCCAAGTTGCTCTTTTTGGATCATGGAGGTACCCTCCCCAATCTTCTCATTGTTGCTTTGTTTCTTTTGGATTTTTTTAAAATTACAGATTACATTCTTAAGGGAATCTTGATATTTTCATTATCTAGAAGGTCTTGGTCATGCTCCAAGAATTCCACAATCAAGCATTTTCATTCATAATCCATCAAGTTATAACATATAGTCGATACTCCTAATAACCAATATTCCTAATAACCCATAATATCAAGTAAAGGTGCCACTTCTCTTGTGGGCACCATGATTAACATAGCTCATAGTCCATCCGTGATGTTAATGTGTGATTTTTCCCAAATTGTCAAATGTTAACACACTTTTTTTCCCCACCTTCTCACACTGCCAAATGTTAATATTAACATTACCAACTGCTCATACATTTTTTCCCCCACCTCCCACACTATGGAAGAAACATCAAGACTCACTTAATTGGTAACAAAACTATGCTCATCTGTTATGTGAACTTGTTACGTTATGTCTGTTGGTCACCACACTTATTCTGATTGTTGGATTACACTAATGTAGTGTGTTGTTATAGCACTTCACTGTCTATTGGACATTAACTATGCATCTAATCTTGTATGCAATTCTACAAACTGATGAGATTATAATTTGATCTTATAGAATACAAATTTCCTCATCCTATTAGGCTTCCATTGTAATGCAACATTGCATTTCAATTAGCATTGTATTAAGAACTACTAGCTTCTACTCAGCTTAGGCTTTGTTCATTGCCAATAAAAATTCCACAGAAGCTATAACTTTTCTACTTGCATCATCAATCTCGAGTACAAAATGTTTCAAAAGCACACACTCACTTTGAAAAAATTGATCCTATCCTCAAGGAAGCACCCTCCCTTTTACACCGCAAATTAGTTCTTGAGAGATGTGCTATCTTTTTCCCCACAAAACCATGGACCTCAAAATGTCATTGGTTTGTGAAAAAACAAAACGAAGAGACCACGAAGCCCTACTTTGTTAAGGACTGTTAGTATCATGAACAGAATAGAGAGAAAACATCATAGTTGCATCGGGCAACGCCACTCAATGCAAGAATCTCCATTGGCCCTTCACATAACCATATACAATAGGCGGCCATGCTAGAGAACAATAGAGAATGTGAAGAGCATGAGGCTGGAGAAGATGAAGGGGAGGAAGCTACTAACACACTAAGAGACAAAACATATAAAACCTAAACTAACACTAGCCCTTAAGTGAGCATTGCTTGCAGCTAATTGGCTAGTGGATTTTCTATTTGGCTAGTTGATTTCAGACTGGCGAGAAAACCGAAGCGAAAACCATAAGTGTGGCACTAGAGGGCAGAAGAACCATGAGCTCCTCATGGCTTTCCTCCCACTCCTCCACATCTTTCTCTTCTTCTGCTGCCACAAATCGCTTCTAGCCCTGCAATTCCACTCCCCGACTTTCAAAGTCGCCTTGTTTGCCGATCTACACTTCGGAGAAGCTGAGGCACAGGACTGGGGTCCCGCCCAAGACCGCAATTCCAACCGTGTTATGTCTTATGTTCTTGACGTCGAGAATCCAGGTAAGATCATTCCTGAAATCGAGTAACCTCCGTGGCTTTGATAGCTAAGTGTGGAACTCTGTTAATTGGAGGAATTAGAAGAATGCCGTCAGCGGGGAGGAGGAGAGATTTGTTTTCTGTAGCCCCTTAAAGAGCTCCAACTTTGATCTCATTGAGGCCGTCATCGAGAAATCTGTTAGGATCGGCGTGTTGAATGTCCACACTTTTTTTCTCTGAATTGTCAGCTCGTAACAGTGGACTATTTCTTGGATCTCCAGATTTGGTTGTCTTTCTCGGAGATGTCTTGACTGCAAACAACATGCCTATCCCAAACGCCACGAAGTACTGGGATGAAGCTCTTTCTCCAACGGTAAAGAGGAACATTCCGTGGGCCTCAATTTTTGGGAATCACGATGACATGCCTTTCGAGTGGCCAATGGAATGGTTTGGCAAGGATGGCATTCCAGGTACCACAGACGTGTTTTTTGAAGATTTCGCTGAGAATTCACACCTTACTTCCGAGCTATTACAATTAGGAGAACTCTTTTAGTTATTTGTCTGACGAGTCAAACCAAGAGCTTGTAATCTGTGGACCTGAAGGTGAAAAGTACAAAGAGCATAAGAGTAATGGCTTGTCATAATCCGAAAGCGGATTTCGTTGGACATACCAGGTCCAATTCTCTATCCAGCGTTAATGTGTAAATGATGTTGTGTATATAATTTGGGCAGGGGAAAACGAAATTCACGGATATTTTAGGGGCACAACTCGAGCTGAACTTATGGAGTGGGATATGAGACATGTGCGATCTTTGTCCAAGGATGGGCCTCAGACCCTGTGGCCAAGCATGTCAAACTACGCCATCCAAATTGCATCATCCGACTCAGATTCACCAGCCGTGATTCTATACTTCATGGATTCAGGTGGTGGGTCTTATCCGGAAGTGATTTCGGCCCGTCAAGCCGACTGGTTCTATGCGATTGCAGCTCAGCTAAATCCCGACCAGAGGTGTGAGCTTGCTTTATGTAGACAGGTTGCAACTTGGAATGTGTAAGAAGTTTATTTTCACACTCTGTTGTCTACTCTACTTGCCTTATCCCAGGATCCCAGAGCTAGCCTTTTGGCACATACCTAGCCAGGCGTATGCAAGTGTTGCTCCCGCCGCAGGCTCGCCAATCCAGTCGCCGTGCTTGGGCTCCATCAATATAGAGGCAGTTGCACCCCAAGCAGCTGAGTTTGGCTTTATGGACGTTGTTTCCTCAAGAAGCTCCATGAGGGTAATTCATTCTCTGCAGTATCCTCTCAGCTCTGCACAGCATTTAAATTCGAGACAATCAATTTAGGTCCAATGTTTGAATGACGCAGGCTTCGTTTGTGGGGCATAATCATGGTCTAGACTGGTGCTGCCCATTCAGGGGCATGCAGTTGTGCTTTGCAAGGCACACTGGATATGGAGGTTATGGCACCTGGACAAGAGGCGCTCGGATTTTGGAAATTGTGCAGAGACCATTCGGGGTAAACACGTACATCAGGCTTGAAAATGGTACCGTCTCCAGCTGGCTCCACATCTCTTAGCCACTTCTGTTGGCAAAATCTCCTCTCTCCTAGGCACCGCATGCTCAATGAGCTAAATAAAATAAAGATAAATCGTTGCTAGAAATCAATTGAAGAACATATGGCTTACAATGGGCCCAATGAAGGTTTCTAGATTTGAGCTAACTGGAAATTGAAAGTGAATCCTAGCATTTTATGAAAATTTTAAAGGAAAAAAGAGAATGAGAAAATGTGAGCAATATACGCGACGCAGGGTTCGTTAAGACCCAATCCGCCTTATTAATGTCGAGGGGTGGTGATTCATTATTGATTTCATGATGTCCATATTTCAGAAGCTGAAGTCTAACAAGTACATGAATAAGGTGATACAATACGTGATCCTTGTTGTAGTATTGTCACATGGACTACAATCATATGAATAAAGGCATCACCATCCTTCAAACTTGCATCCATTTTGGAACTCCTTGCTCTCTCGCATCGATAACATGCATTAAAAGAGAGGAATGTTGTAAGAATTCAGATTGAAAACAAGCAATTTTGAATGAACGAGCAATTGAAAATATTTATATGATAATATATAATATATAATTATCATAACACATAGTGTGAGCAGGGAAGCGGTGCGCTTCTTTTCCCAAAGAGTTATAATCCAAGGGAACGAGCCCTTTCTTGGGCATTGAGAAAATATCGATAATATTAATGCCGAGAATAATAGTGTCTAGGATGAGTCTCATGAATGAAAAAGATACTGGCATATTATCTAGATGCATGTCAATAGCCGTAATCGTAGTTGAACGTTGGTAAAATCACTATGAGCAGTGTGCTAGGTGAAATTTAAATTCTTGTCGTCTTTTGACGGTTCCTTGATCTTAGGGACAATATCGCAAAAACTTATCAATATGAGCGAGAGGATCTGTGTGTGTACTTGAGTAACATTCTCAGATCATTCAGTAGATTATGGACATCACAAAAAGACAACTATCGTTAGACGAAGTCCGAAGTAGAGCATGCAATATTCTCACTCTCCCATAGCCATCATTACGTGTCTCTTGAACCTTGAGAACATGGGAGTTTGAACATTGTATTAAGTCGAGCTTTCAAGCTTGTGAGAGCAGAGCATAAGACCATCACAAGACTCTCCATAGCTTCACATGCCAAGGTTATGTTAGGCTGATAATATAATGTAGCTAAAATAATAAAAAACCATTAAAAAATGGTGTTATTAACCTTTACATTACTCGACCTATAGCTTCCGTAATACTAACTATTAAATCTTTTTTTTTCAAACTAGGAGGATACACTAAAGTAGATAAAGCAAATGTTCAAATTAATCCTCTATAAGTAGGAGAGAAACTTGAGTGACAGTTTCACTAATTTAGGAACCATTCCTTAGAAAAGCCAGCTTTACTTTTAGTGCTTCGTGGGTCACAGATCCATCGGCTACGTCTTCCACTTTGAATCAAAGAAGAGAGGGTGACTCATCTTTATACTTGAGCTTAACAAATTGGCAAACCTGGTAGTGAAGCCTATGAAACTTGTAGAAGGGTAGTCAATTTCAGTGCAGAGACGATCAAGAGGCTAAAAATAAAGGCAAGTAAGAAAGCAAATAACACTTTAGATATTTCGAGGCACTTGTTGCATACTGCTAGGAGAATCTCATCCAAGTAAGTGCATTGAAGCCAAAAGAAGAACTACATACTCTGTTACCAGCGGATTGTAGGGCACGTATGTTCCTACCACTTTGGCAACGTTTTTCAGTGGATGATAGCGATGGTCATGACATAAGAGCTCATGCAGTTAGGGAGAAACTGCTATGCTAGTGCATGAAGCAATCAAGCACATCAACACCAAATCAATGTGAGATATCATGCAGTGGCTAGAGCTAAGTAACAAGGGCTAGCATATATGTGTAACAAGGGCCTTGAAGATCAAGGCCTCCCACTAGCGAATATAGTGTTTTGCCACTCTTTTTTTTAGTGCATAGAATCACACAACTTCTTATATGTTTTTGGGAGAATATAAGTCATGTGATCAAAATTCAATGAAGTGGTCCAATGTATAACGAGGTGGAAATGCCACCATAGACCTTGGTGGGTTGAAGATTTGTCCTTATTTTAAATTCATATGTAAGCTATGAAATGACTAGTTAAAAATATTTCAATTGGTTTATTGTTGCACTAGATTCTATTGCATGTTGTTGTACTAGATGTGGTTGAGCTATGTAGTACTTATTTGTTGGAATTTGCAATGAGAGTTTGTGTTTTCTTCAAGTAAAATCTTTGATTATTAGTATAGTTAGTTTGAAACTATCATCATGCACATAGGCTAGTTTGTTGGTTGAGCTAACATAGCTAGGGGCAACAGACCTATCTCTAACCCTAAATGTATATACTTTCTTTTCTATTAATAGATTGTTGCACATTCTAGGCTACCATTGTTGTGTTCTATGTGTCCTTCTCTCCTTAGCACTACATGGTTTCTTATGGAGACTCATCTTGTGCCCTCTTTTATTTATAGCATGTGAGCTTGAGGATACACACTTACTATCCCCTTTTTCCCTCTTGACCATACTAATTTACTTTTCCTTCCCTTTATAATCCTTTGAAGATCCTTTTAAACTACCTCTCCACCTCTCTCTCTCTCTCTCTCTCTCCAGAATTGTTCCCTCACTCTCTCTCTACTCTTCTCTCCCCTCTCTTTCTGCTTAAATTCCCCTATCTACCTGCTATTCCATGTTTACCCTCGTTTTCCTAGTTTTTCCTTAATTCTCTTTTTCTTATATCACTCCCCCTCAGTTCCCTTATTTTTCTCCCTCCTAATTTTCCCTACTTTTTCCTTCTCCCAAAATTTTCCTATTTTCTGCCCAATTTTCTCCTTATTTGTTCCTACTTTTTTCTAATTTTCTTCCTAATTTTTTATATTTTTCCTAGTTGTCTTTATTTTCCTAATTTCTCAATTCTCCCTAATTATTTCCTATTTTTCCTAATTATTTCCTAGTTTCTTCCTAAAATTTTCACTTATTCTCTAATTTTTCTAAGTTTCTAGTTTCCTCTTAAATTTTCTCCTAAGTTCTCAAATTTTTCTCTTAGATTTTCTCCTAGTTTCTTCTAATTTGCTATTCTCTATTTTGTTCTTATTTTTATCAATTATTTTCTCTTTAATTTTTTCTTATTATGATTTTACTTTTTCCTTCTTTTCCCCTACTTACTCAACTTATTCTCTATTCCTATAATTTATCTTTATTACTTTCGCTTATTTTTATTATCTTTGATTTTTTCTATTTCCTTACTTTCTCATTTTCTCATGTATCTTTTTATCGTTCATTTTTTCAAACTTGTCTCTCCCTAATCTTTTCCCCAAACCCCCCTCTTCTCTCCCTAATTTTCCTATTTCTTAGCTATTTTTTCCTATTTTTCTATTTATGGTACACACCTCAAACTAAACTACACGGAACTAATCCTCCTAAACAGTTCCCTAAACCTCTCTACACTACCGCTCTTGCACTCCCCAAGGTCTCTCTAGACCTCCTTCACTTAATTTTTTATTTTACCCCCCCTTATTTTAATTCCTTCTTTATTAAGGACCTTCACTATTTAGGCAAAAGAACCCCCCACCCCCACGTGTCCCACTGCCTTCTGTGCCTCTGACTATGCCTCCATGACTTCGTCAACAGCGCTCTGTGCCTCCCAATGCGTAGCTCGTAGCCTCGACTCTCCCATCCCCGACTGCACTTTGCCGCCTCGACTGTACTTTGCTTGCCTGTATAAGAGGCCTCTCCCATGACTAGCAGTTGACTAAGATACCCCGCCATCTAATCCCACTTACACTAGCACTGAGCTTTGCCCGGCACGCTGTCCCCGCTCTACACTGCCACGTCGCTCATCCCTCGAGCTTCTCTGATTGTGCCTTCGTTTGGCTACTCTACTAGCACCATCCACGCCTCACAGGTTCTTAATTTTTTTAAACCCTTCCTTCTAATTTACTAGTTAAAAACCCCCCTCCCCCTCTTTTCTCTATCTCATATATGCCATCTCTTTATTTACCCCTCGAATTAATTTTTTCTCCCCCTTCTCTACATAACCCCCCACCCCCCCCTTCCCCCACCCACCCTCTCTCTATTTCTTTTTTCCTCCAATTTATTTATGAAACATAACCCCACGTTCAAATTAACTCTCTAAGGTATTTTTTACTTCCTTAGCCCATTTAATTATCTTTTTTTCTCTTTAGCTTACCTTTATGTAGATTATTTGTTTTTAAGCACTTGTATTCTCCTCTTCTACCCCCTTGTTTAAATTCCTTTCCTCTCAATTAACCATACAATTACACTTCCCATCTTCATTAGTTCAATTTCCCTCCACTTCTTTTTACATTAATTTCCCCCCCCACCACCCACCCCACCCCATTATTTCACATTAATTTCTCCCCTTTCCCCCCGTGCCCCCCTTTTTGTTTCTATTCATTTGCATTAAATTTTCCTCTATTTTAAACTCAATTTGGCTTGGTTGTTTAATACTTATAACTTCTAGCATCACTTTACCTCCTCCACACTTCTTTTATAAACCCCTCCCCTTACACATTCTTCTCAAATTCCCCCCCTCCCCTTTTTTCTACAAAGGATCATTATTTATCTCTTTAACCTCTAAACTCATTGTTCTAAACCCCCCTTTTTTCTACAAAGTTTCATTATTTCTCTCTTTAAACCTTTAAACTCATTGTTCTACCCAAACAATCTTATATTTACATTAAGCTTGATAAGTGCGTGGCCAAGTGTCGATTTTTATTGTGACTCCGATAACAAGGGAGGGGTGTTTATGACACCTATCTTCCCAACTAAAGTTAAAATTGGTTCTTACTATTTTGCTTGTTGGATGGTGATAGGTACGCAGACTCCCCTCTTCAATAAAAGTGATTCTTGCCAGGACTTATCCAAGCTCAACTTCTATACAATTTCCACAAAGTCATTTCTACAAAATGCCCACTGCTAGTTTCCATTATAAACAGGGATTCATTCACTTGTATAAACTTTTCTGTTGATACAATTAGTCCTATTTCATTGTCTAGCTTCGCTCTTTTGTCATTTCACTATGTAAAGAGATATTGTCAAATCTTCCACACACACACATACATAAAGACATGCATGCACACACGCATGCACACATGTGTATGCAAACACACACACACACACGCATGCATGCACACACACACACACATGCACAAGTACACACAACATTCATACACATGCACACACACACACACGTGCATGCATGCACATAGACACGTGCATGCAAGCACACATGAACAAATGCACGCATGCTCTCTCTCTCTCTCTCTCACACACACACACACACACACACACACGCACACCTCTCTCTCTCTCTCTCTCTGACACACACACACACACACTCCTCCCCTTGGGGACCCTTGCGATTGGATCTACATATCAGTTTGATAGGTGAATTGGGAGGCAACCATTTTTCTTGTCGATTCACCCTATCCATTAAAACCCACCTTAGTAATGGAGGGTAATATACAAGGGGATGCGCGCAGCATTGGACCACCATCAAGCAAGAAAAAGTGAAGTTTTTTAGAAAGAAAAGGAGAGGAAATTCCTCCTCACAGAATTTTATTTAGCTTTACCTTGCTTGAACCACAAAGAGATGGGACCATGTACCCTGGATTCCTTGTGCCCTTTATAATCATTGGGGAGTGGAGTTGAATGAGGGACCCCCATGAAATACATTAAAGTGAGAAGATCCACATTTCACATGGAGACTTAGTGGGATATCCCTGCATCATTAGATATATGGTCATGAAGAAGAGTAATAGAGGGATAATGGAGGGATGCACTTACCCATAGGGACCACTAAGGACCACTTCGTCCACATCCTTCACATGTTACTAGTTGATAGTGAAGAATGGGGGAAGACATCCCATGAGGACCACACCTTGAGATATGGACTGAGCAAGGAGTTGCAGTCCATTCACGCTAGTTGGGGAGCTCCAACACAGAGGAGGTCGAGGGAGGCATGAAGACCCAAAGGCTCCACACAACTTAAGGAATGACCACATGTCTCAAGAAGCTCACAGAAACAATGGGAAGTGGTGTTATCGAGGGCAATGGATACCCTCAATTGAGAACAGGCACGGCGCGAGATACAAAGGCCCCAGCCAGGTAAGTCCTGACAATACTCAAGCTCGAGACCCTGCAACTCGATCGGTGAAGTAGAACTCCCTACGTTTAGCTGTGATAAAAAGCCAGATTCTAGAAAGTGCTCACTACCCCTTCCACAAATATTGGTGCGGTTAAACCACGATATGTATTCAAGGCAATCGATTGTTGAGATTACTATGAACCGCATGGGATTTTTGGACAGCCCTTCTCTTGTAGGTTGTGGTCATCATTGGGAACAATAGATTGGATGATTGCTTACCTCTTTGGCTTGCATCGGGATAGATAATTAGTTTGGGTTGAGAGTAGGCGTATGGCCTACACTGTCATTTTGCATGCTTCACTCAAATCTATAGCCGGTTTGCATGCTCACCCTTCTGCCTGGCTTTCCCATAGCCATTTCCTTCCACTCTGCTCTACGCGGGAGATGATTTACTTGCCCATATTATCTTGGCTGGCTCAAATGGCCGAATTCTCTGTGAGCCTCTTTGTCAGGTTGCATTTGAAACTTAGGCCTTGACAAGGTCGCACAGGCTCCACGAAATCCTACATAGCTCACCTTGTCTCTAATTAGCAAATGCATTAGACAACAGCATCACCTTGTCGAGCCACCCTTGAAGTGGTTCTATGAAAGCCAACAACGCTGTTGGCATGTGTGGTCCCTAGCTGCACGTAATGGCGTAGGGTGCGTGAGCTGCGAATTCTTCAGTGTAACTCTCGAGCCCACAGAGGACATGAAACAGAGGCATTTTTACAATAACAAAGGATCCAAACAAGCGTAGGAACAGAGCTTCCTTTCTTCTTTTGCTACTTCTTTCATCAATTAAGATATGAGGAGTCTATTGACATACTTTACGAGTTTTTTATGAATGACTGAAGTGTATGGGAGTCATAAATTTTGCTCGAAGCAGACTGCATGGCAATGACGCATCAGGAGTTTTAGCTATACCTTTTGTAAAAGGAGATGACCCGTGAAACAGAGGAGTATAGCACGTCATTGAGCACTATATTAAAGTGTCGTAAGTAGAGACTTCCATGTCGAACCTGCACTTGTTATATGTCCATGGACTATTCCATCACTTTCGAAGTGCTTGATCGCCTCTCTTATGAACCATATGGGTTCATATTACTAAGAAAGCAATGGTAATTTAGAAGAGAGGAGTGCAAGCTGAACTATCATCATTCGAGTTTGTTGAATAGTTCTAAGAGACGAGATCATGTAGCTAACCCATATATCTTTGCGAATCGTGGGCTCTCATGGGTTGAAGCTTATATGCACCACCTTGATGCTATTCTCATGCGATGAGAGAGGCATATTTTGATATGCCTCTCAAAATTTATGTTTCTGTTAGTAATCATGACAATACTATGACTTATGATGCTCCGAACACAATTACTAATGAGAAATGGGATGTGCAACTTACCACCTTATGCTATGGATAACTATAATAGCTATGGGATTATGGAGATAGTGGACTTGTTATTTTTTAGCAAAACTCTTTACAAGAGGTGGGGACTATTCTATTTTGGAGTATTGATTATTAGATTTAGTGACATTGCTCTTGAAATCCATGCTATAACTGAGCTCTCTAGAATTTTTATAATATTACTTGGTTCTTGTCATGTTTAATATATGATGGCATTGCTTCGCACATATGAGGAGCTAGGGCATTATCTTTGGGCCAATGCTCTTTATGATTTCCCTAGGAAGATGGAAAAGAATGGTGCATTTACTGTTTATGCGTATCATTGACTAGTTAGACTTGTCTACTCGTGAAGGGAACTATACCTTTTCAGGATTACTAAAACAGACAAATGGAGGAAGATCCCCCCCTTGAAAACTTTTACAATTGGGAATTTTTAACAGTAAGGTGCATTGGGGATGTTCTTGGGCAGTCTCATTTATGGTTTGAGGTTGCTTTCTCTGGGATCAAAGGAAATGCCTTTGGAGATGTGATTTCAGATCCCATGCTTGTGGGATTTCATTTAGCCCGTTGGGATTCATCTACCATTTTATAAGCACTTCATTAATGTTATACATGCCAACTACTTTAAGAATGCCAAGATTTTATGAATGCTAATCTTGATTGAGTGACAGGGATAACAACTGTGTGCCGACATTGAAGCCTGGCTTCCACATCAAAAATGTATTGTCCTAACTTTGATTTTTGTTGTGATGGTGCTAGGTGAGTTGGCACACCTCTCCATCGGATTTTCAAGTACAATCTTAGCCATGGTATTGCAGAAAAGGATGTTGGCAACCTTGAAGGATACACTTGGGAGATTTATGATGAGAGATATAGTACTCTCGACCCTATCATGCACACTTAAAGAAATGTATCTGTTAGCAATGAGAACTGAAAATTGAACTACCTTGTAACTTGTTGAATTTAGAAACTATGTTATGGTTTTTAACATTGCGAAAATTGATATGGAGTTCTTCTCTTGGATTGTCGATTAGAGATGCAGCTAGAAATTACTCTCTTGGATTTTTGATTAGAAATGCAGCTAGAGTAATTAGATAGAATTCTTCTTGCTCAGTGATTCTCTTTGTTGCATTAACATAAATGTAATTATAGTAAACAATGGCTGCTAGGGGCCGGAAGCTATGACTAAGAATATTGAGTAGTGGAGATTTAGATTCATTCAAATAGTAGGTAACACACACCGTTGCAAGGTCGCTTGGATTTCAAAGATCCTAACTTGGTGGACTTGTTTCATCTCGTGGAGATCTCTTCTTGGTCAATCCTGATGACCTCGCCAAACTTGGCTATGAGGATCCAATATCACCCCTATCATTGGCATACCAGGCTATCATGACGTTGTTCAATGGAACCAAGTGATATACAATGGGAACATCCGAAATAACCTCTACTCATCATGACCTCAACCAATTGATCGAGGGACCTTCACATGATATAAAATGCCGCTCTTCATCCATTATCAGACGGAAATTTGACCCTGTGAGTTCCATTATGACCACTCCGGAGCTCAGACCGGAGCTCAGACTATTAGCTAGGGAGCCAGGAATACTATGGTGAGAGCATGAGATGAGCTCTGTGGCTCTGCCCCGCCACCAAGGCAGTATGCCTTTGATAGCTGCGCTCAAAGTTGATTACCAAGCCCGGTTGAAAAATCTACGTTAAAAATGAGTTGCCAGGCCCATGGAAGCTTATACACCCTACTAGCTCTGTACCTCCTTCGCGACACGATGTTGGAAGAGATAGTATTAAGGCAGCTCAATCGGTGAAGTAGAACTACCTACGTTTGGCTGCGATGAAAAGCCAGATTCTAGAAAGTGCTCGCTACCCCTTCCACAACTCACTGTAACAAATATTGGTGCGGTTAAACCACGATATGTATTCAAGGCAATCGATTGTTGAGATTACTATGAACCGCGCGGGATTTTTGGACAGCCCTTTTCATGTAGGTTGTGGTCGTCATTGGGAACAATAGATTGGACGATTGCTTACCTCTCTGGCTTGCATCGGGACAGATAATTAGTTTGGGTTGAGAGTAGGCGTATGGCCTACGCAGTCATTTTGCATGCTTTACTCGAATCTATAGCCGGTTTGCATGCTCACCCTTCTGCCTGGCTTTCGCATAGCCGTTTCCTTCCACTCTGCTTAGAAACTATGTTATGGTTTTTAACATTGCGAAAATTGATATGGAGTTATTCTCTTGGATTCTCGATTAGAGATGCATCTAGAAATTACTCTCTTGGATTTTTGATTAGAAATGCAGCTAGAGTAATTAGATAGAATTCTTCTTGCTCAGTGATTCTCTTTGCTGCACCCTTAAGCATTAACATAAATGTAATTATAGTCATGATCAAACAATGGCTGCCAGGGGCCTTCCGAAGCTATGACTAAGAATTTTGAGTAGTGGAGATTTAGATTCATTGAAATAGTAGGTAACACATGCATGCACGCACACACGCACACACACACACATAATACAACATACCTTTTGATCCAAAGAATTTTATTGACCTCTAGTCCATGAAAAATAATGGGAACACAAGTAGGAAGATAATAGAAGGTACTTATAGTGTGTATCTATATATACATACACACTTTGTGCTTGCTGCAAATATTGTGTTGCTAAGCTCTACTGATTGCTTCTGATGTGTTGGCTACTGCTCATTGCATTCTTCTACTAGTGTTGCTTCAAACCTATGACTACTACTTTTTGCTTCTAAACGCTCCATTGCAATGCTTTGCCACTCTACTTCTATGTGCTAATAGGCCCATAGGATAGCTTTTGCTTATGTTATATGGCTTGATCTAGTACTATTGCAGATACTATTGCAGACTAGTGCTTATAGTGACTAAAATGGCAAAATAGCAAGAGTGCAACCTTAGATTGCAAATGCAAAATGGCAATTGAAATAAAGAGGGATCCTCAAAAACAGAGTGTACTATGGCTCTGATACCATGTAGAAAATCTATGATCAATGTAGGCTATGGAAGCTAGGTGGAGTGAGTAATGCTTTAATGTGATAAAAGGAGGAGAAAGAGGAAACGTGAGAAATCCTTATCAAAATACACACTCGCATGCATTTCATTGGTTATCCCTCACAAGATTTGCCAAACCCAAACACACATACATGTTCAAAGATAGACTTACAATACACAAGACGTTTAAATAGGAAGGTATTTGAATGGTCATAAATTGAGTTGATGGCCTTGATTGCAATGCTTTGGTGAAAGGTCTCATTCTGAAATACGTGGAGCTCTCATTGAGCAATGCGATGGCCATTGATAAATCAAGGGTGTGTTGATATTGAGTATTTTTATCTTGTCAAGCTATGTCTTCTTCAGAGTGGTCCCTTCTCTCTTCTCACATTTGTGCTTTGGAGATTGATTTAAAGCCATTTGGTCTAAGGGTTGAGTGTTGGAGATTTTGAGTAGAAGTTTGGAGGTTGTTTAGGTGAGAGAGTTCTGGCCATTCAGATCTTGGATGAGGTCCACTTTCTTAGACAATATATATAAGGGACTTTTTAGGGTTGACCTCTTCCAATGGTTTCTCAAAACGGTCAAATCACCGTTCTTTTTTTTCCTCTCCTTTCAATCATTAGGTTATCCCACATGAGGTCGTGGCCATCTAAGAGTTTGTGACTTTTTTTGGTGTTTCCCCTTTATCATGATCCTACTTAATAAAACCAATAACCTTGATTTGATTTGTAACATATCTTTGGATTGGTGTCCTTGAATTGACACTTCAAGATTGCCTTAGTGACTTTGCCTAGATGAATCATGCTAGTGGCCAAAACAATTAGTTCTATTCTTGTTCTTTCACTTCAAAAATCCATTTCTTTCCACATCCAGTAGAGTAATAGTCCCATTTTTTGTTTTGATGTGGCCCTACCCATAACCATTTTATGTATTGCTTCATTGCTCCCAATCGAGCACTATACAATAATACAAGCATCCTATCTTTAAGAATTCATTTCTTGATGTGTGGTTATGCCACACTTTTCTCCTCCATTATATTACCCTTTGTGTCTATGTTTCCTTAGGTTCACTTTGCCACTTTGGGACAATTCATCCAATCATTTGTGGAGGGCTTCTTCTTGGCCATTTGTGTATTGTATAGCCACCGTTAGGCTTGCCACTAAGAATTCACTAGTGCGACGACTTTGAGAACAAATGTCAGATAGAATGGAGTGTGCTTCATTGTGACCTAAATGTCATTTAGTAGGCTTGTAGTGTCGTTTGACGCTTATGATCCTAATCATTTTAGTTCTTGTTCATCGTCTTGTGGAGAATTGTCTTGAGCACCTTGTTCATTGCTGACCTAGCAAGAAGCAGTTAGTGAAAAAGTTTGAAGAAATTGATGAAGAGGATGCTTCCACAAAACTAGACAAGATGCCATCTACAATGAAGAAAGCTCTAAACGGGATGGACTTTTAAAAAAAATAGAGCCCAAATGAGAAATGGTGTAATGAATGTCTCCAAATTGAACACATGGAGAATGGATGGAGAACAAAGTATTATGAAACCTGAGTCCAACCGTTGGTATGCAAAGAAGAGGATTATAGACATGAACTAGGTGGGAACTAAGCCTAAGGCAAAGGATGGCTGACCATCAACAAGGTAAGGGTGAAGGGAAGAATGGCAAGGATAAAAATCAAGGCCCTTCATAGATTCGGTGTTACTTCTATGGAGATAACCACACCAAGTTCAAGTGTCCGTTGCAGCAAGAACACGTGAAATTGCTCAAGAATAACATCGAAAGATGGGAAGTGGATCCTAGATGTTGAGCTATACTGATAGAATTCCAAACTCAAAGGATGCTTATGAAATTACTCGGTCATAAGGACTGGTGGATAGTGGAAAAGATCCTCCATCGATGTCTAGAGATGTCAACTGGAAAGTACTGAAGCAATTTGCATCTTAGATATCGTAGGAATTTAAGGGAAAAGAACCATCTATAGACCTGCCTCTTTATTTGAGTATGAAACCACTAGCTGACAACTCGACTGAAGCTTCTACAAGCAAATCAAAAAATTAACCGAGTTCTAAGGAAGACCTCAGCCTAGAGATGGTAGAGGCATGGGAGATATTCCATAATATGAAGATCGGCCTTAAATTATTAAAGATTGCACCATGTTGCAAAGTGTTCTTTCTACACCATATCCAACTTGAGGAGAAACTAGGTAAAGAAGTGGATTCCCTCGTAGCCATCCCCCAATACTAGATGAAAAAGTTCTAGTGATCACCATGAAGATCAAGAAGCGAATGTTTCCGGTGTGATTGTAGATGGTGCTTCTAGAATAAATATCATTTCAAAATCTATTATCAAATGAATGAACTTAAGAATCTAAATCCTTCTCCATTTCAAGTTTGCATGGTGGACCAATGACCTGTGGAACCAATAGGTATGCGTTCAGATATTGCCATTACCATTGGTGGAGTGCATTCAATTGTAAGTCACTCGTAATTCCCATGAAAGGGAATGTCTACCCGATACTACTCGACATTGGCTGAAAAGTGATAAGGTGTTGCATGACTAGGGCTTTAAGTTGATGACCATTAAGGATGGAGAAGCACAAGTTCGAATTCTAACTAGGAGTAAAGTTCGAAATAGTTGCAGACTAAAATATTTGGAAGTTCGAGATCAATTTCCATAGAATGTTGAAATATGGCTGATGGAACTTCTAATCTTGCCTATTGGAGAGCTTGACCTATTTCAGGTAGCTATAAAGCTCAAAGAAAAGATAAAAGCTACTGAACAATAGAACCTTTGTCCAAGTAACTTTACTGAAGATGTGGTTGGTGAAAGAGATTTGGCCGACCCAAAGAGCAATTGATTCCACAGCCAACACAAGAACTAAATATGAGATCAGATGAGGAACCACGTACAAGAAGTAATCACTGCTCATGTGCTCACACTTTAAAATATTGATTTCCTATCCCATTCACAGATGGCATTCTTGACCAAGTTACAAGACACAAAATGTACTCATTTATGGATGGTCATAGTGTTTAAATCATATTTTTGTGGGACTCTTGTATCAGTTAAAAACAATTTTTGTTACTAAGTGGGGTGTTTATGCCAGAAAGGTGATGCCATTTGGACTCAGCAATGCACATTTTAGTTTCCAGAAGTTCATGATAGAAACTTTTTGAGCCTATTTGATTGCGTTTATTGCTATTTATTTGGATGAATTTTGTTTTTACTCGGCTGTGTCTGTGCATTTGGTTTTCTTGGAAAAGTCTTTGACAGATCGAGATAGGTAGGAATTTCCTTGAATCCTGCCAAAAGTATTTTCTGTGTTTGAGTTTGTATTTTGCGTATTCATGTCATCTCTCAAGAAGGAATCAAAATCGAGGTAGGTAAAAAAAGCTATTGAGCTTGAGACTTTAATCAATTAAGGTCTTATGGGGGTTTTATTAGCATTTATAGAAGGTTTATGAGGGATTTTACCAAAATTGTAACCCCATTATATAAGCTACCTAAGAACACGTGGATGCTGAGTTGTCTACTGCATTCCATACATTTAAGAAGAGACACCCATTCTTAAACAATGAGGATGGCATGTTCTTTTTCATATTCATGTGGATGCTTCAGGGTATGCCATTGGTGTCATATTGGCTCAGCTAAATGGAAAGTGAATTATCCAATCTATTATGCAAGCTGCTTGATGACACAAACCGAGTGCAATCACCACATAACCGAGAATAAAGCTCTTGGCATGGTATACAATGTGTAGAAGTTTCAACATTATTTGCTTAGCAACTAGTTCATTTTCTATGTGGATCATCAGGCATTGCTTTATCTTATCAATAAAATTATAATCCAAGGCAGGTTGGTCAAATAGATGTTGTTGCTTCAAGAATTCAATTTCAAAATTATTCATAAACATGACAAATCACATGCAAGAGCTTATGTTTATCCAAGTTTCCAACCTCAGAGGACAGTAAAGGTGTTGGTATTGAATTGCCAGATGTGTATCTATTTGCTATTCATTTTACAAAAATCGAGTATGATGAGATGCTACACTAGGTTATCATAGGGAACTTTTTCATAGCACATGCCAAAGGACAAGCACAAGCAGTTGGCATGGAAGTACAACTTGATTGGTGGATAGTTATATCATTAGGGTACTGATGGAATTCTATGGAGATCGATATTGTCTTATGAACAAGCTGAAGTACTTCATGTTGCACACACAGGCCTTGCAAGAGGACACTTTAGTGGCGAGACAACAAGTAAGAAAAGTCTACAAGCTTGATTGTGATGGAGTACTCTGTTTCAAGATGCCCATGCTCATATTGTTCAATGTGATGTATATGCATGCGTAGGGGGATTCTTCCTTAAGTCACATGCCTCACACAATGAAGTCGTCTCTCAAAACAAAACAAATTTTATGCCCTTGCAACCAAGCCGAATGTGGGAAGCATTCCAGAATTGGGGCCTTGATTTTATGGGACCATTCAAGAATACAGCTACACAAAACAAATACATTTTAGCATCTATAAACTATGCTATGATCATCCATGAATCGAGCAGACAAATAAAATGCTTTAAGCATTTCCACTTCTCTAAGTTTGGATAGTTTAAGGATAAATTGCAGCTCAAACCAAGCTAGGTACAAGTTGCACCATAGTGGTGAGCAAGAATACCCCATAGGGATACCTTTAGTTTGTAGAAATATAGTATCACCAAGCTTTGTATAAGAATTTTCTAAAATAAATATGTTAAGATTAATAAAATCTTTAAAATTAATAGTACACTCTTTATTTTTCTTAGTAAGCACAAAAAGTTTCTTTGACTTTTTAAACCTAAGATAGCCAGAGGTTTGTAAGATTTTGATAAAATTTTGGAGGGACTATGTAAGGTTCTTTTCTCCAAGGTGAGGAACAACTTCATAACAATAAAAAAGGAAAATCCATAAAAAGCTAAAATTTTAACAAACAAGGGGGGAGGGGGAATTAGGGGGGATTTATATACTAACCACTACAAGACATCACATGCAGTAAAAGGAATGGTGAAATTTATTATCAAGGGGTCATAAGTGAACCAACTTCAAGTGGGATGAGATAAGTGTGTAAAAGATGATGCGCAAGTATGTGTGAGTGATTGTGTAAATGGTGGGTGGGTGTGAAAGTGAAATTGTGTGTGTGTGTGTGTGTGTGTGTGTATGTATGGTCATCGAACCAAGAAAAGATTGGATAATTATTATCGTTTTCAAGACACAAGATAATTAATTACAAAAAAAAATAAAAATGATTTAATATCATTTATAAAACACACAATAAGCAAGGGGGTAAGCATCACTATATTAGAGCACGGATCAACGTATCCCAAAAAAAATATTAAGACCAAAATGATTTTGAAGACAAACTAACTAATATCCTGAATACACCAAAATATGAGGATCCTGAACTTGATAGCCATTAGATGTCATTATTCCATCAAAGAGAGAGTTTCCTGCATTTATAACCATAAAAAGGTTGATAAAAAAATTGTTAGTAAATTTTGTGAGTATTGTGTGTGCGCATAAGTTTAAAAATGCTTGTGTGTGTGAGTATGTTTGTGTGAGAAAAAGTATAATTATGAGTGTGTGTGTGTGTTTAGATTAAAAGTCCCATCAATAATTAAGCCATACAATTAATTCCATCAATTGGATAAAAAGTTTAAAAAGAGAGACATATATATTTGAACTAGAGTTTGCAAAAAGTTCTATCAAAATTAAGAATTTTTAATAATATTTAGTTTGACAAACATAATATTGAAAAAATATGTCAAATCCTCAAGTAGTCCAGGTTCCTAGGTCAGGGTCCACTTACCTACCAACAAACTAGGTGTTAGAACATCATAGTTATGTTTGGGTAGACGGGTAATGCATGTTTTTCTCGGATTATTATCGCTTTACCTAGAAATATAGACAACCATATGGATTCTTAGATATTATAAAAAACAATTTAGCCACAAGTGAAGTTTAAGTCACAAGTGGAGTAAGGAGCAAATGAGTGCATGGGTTAAGAAGGGATTAGAGGAGGTATGGGACGATTAGTGGGCTTGGTATGTGGGGTGGTTAAAAAGAAAGTGTAAAGGGAAGATTTCACAGGGGTACATAAAAGAATAATTCATAGTTAGGAAAGTATTCATGTGTGTGTGTGTGCGTGTGTGCATGTGTGTGTGTGTATGTGTGTAAAGAAATAAGTGTCTGTGTGTGTGAGATACATTTACTAATCAATTTGTGTGTGTGTGTGTGGCCCACCCCCAACCCAGAGGGTAAGACTACATGGTGGGGAGTAAGCCCACCATATGAAACTTACTGATAATAAGTGAATAAAAGTGGATCTATATGATAAGTGTCAAAATGAAAAAATAATGCCAATAGTACATGCATAAGCCACTTCTGCAAAATAGGTATAAAAGTTAGTAAAAAATAATGTGGATCACAACATGATTAAGGATTATCCATGCTAAAGAATTATCCAATGGATGTGAATTAATTGGATGGCCCTAGCCCGCGACCAAAGGCTAGTTGGGAAATCAAAGTGTGTGTTTAGATTAAAAAGTCCCATCAATAATTGAGCCATACAATTAATTCCATCAATTGGATAAAAAGTTTAAAAAGAGAGACATATAAGGAAAAAATGTTTGAGACATCTAAGTTGAAAAATGTAACTAGAGTTTGCAAAGATTTCTATCAAAATTAAGAATTTTTAATAATATTGAGTTTGACAAACATAATTTGAAAAAAGATGTTGAATCCTTAAACAGTCCAGATTTTGAGATTGGGGTCCACTTACCTGCCACCATCCAAAC
The DNA here is from genome assembly GCF_047967505.1 of Dipteris shenzhenensis. Lineage (NCBI taxonomy): Eukaryota > Viridiplantae > Streptophyta > Polypodiopsida > Gleicheniales > Dipteridaceae > Dipteris > Dipteris shenzhenensis. The sequence continues at coordinate 5,594,796 of NC_141620.1, read as the reverse complement.
AAACTAGATGTTAGAACATCATAGTTATGTTTGGGTAGACAGGTAATGCCTATTTTCCCTAGCTTGTTATCGCTATACTTAGGAATATGGACAACCATATGGATTCTTAGATAATTAAAAAAACAATTTAGCCACAAGTGAAGTTTAAGTCACAAGTGGAGGAAGGAGTGAATGAGTGCATGGGTTAAGAAGGGATTAGAGGAGGTATGGGACAATTAGTGGGCTTGGTATGTGGGGTGGTTAAAAAGAAAGTGTAAAGGGAAGATTTCACAGGGTTACATAAAATAATAATTCATAGTTAGGAAAGTATTCATATGTGTGTGCATGTGTGTGTGTTTGTGTGTAAAGAAATAAGTGTCTGTGTGTGTGAGATACATTTACTAATCAAAATTTTTGTGTGTGTGTGTGTGAATGCTTGCCTATCACACGTACAAATAACAAAAGTGCACAAGTACCCATGGGCACTACTTACTAGTAGTGGTAAAGCAAGCACTTTTTGAATCAAAAGAGAAAGCAAATGATTTTGGAAAGCATATTGGGCCATGAAAATGCAATTTGTAACTTAAAGTTTTGTTAAAAAGAGTATACTTGGAAATTTAGAAAATGAAGTAGATGATGGAGGCACATCTAACCTCATCTTTCAAATAGGTTGCCATGCCAAATAAAATCAAACAAACAAGAGTTGTATGTCTCCATCTTTGCTTTTTCTTGATTCCTCCCTAAGAACAAAAACAAACTTCATATTTCCATGATGCAATCAATGCTCCATTGATTGCATGCAACATGTCTGTATTGTGAATCGTGTGATGCAAGCACCATGTAGGGTCCATGTGTCTTGGAGATTAATCAACTTCAACTCTGATTGCCATTGAAATATGCCATTTACAACAACAGAATTAGCCTTTGGGAAGCACTATATCAATTGCATTTTTTGCTTTCATGATGGCAATGCATTTGCATTTGTTTTGCTATGGGATCTATTTGTTTAAGCGATTAGTGCATCCGCACAATTCAACCACCTTTGCTTTGGAAATTGGGTGTTAAAATTTCAAACTCTTGGGTGAAGAAGAAGAAACAAGGAGAGCAAGGACTGTGGAGAGATTATATCCCTACGACAATCCAACACATAGGTTTGCAACAGTCACTAGAGGGCAATTGTCCGATCGGGATAACAAACATCCTCATTCCCGTGTTCCTCCCATGTTCTTGTCACTTTTTGGTCTTGTTGATCAGTTTGATTCACATGTGATTTGCCAACGAGAAGGAACTTCTTGAGGCAACCACAACTTGGCAAATTTTGAGCACCAGGAGGGGTTGTGATTGAGCAGTAGAGGCACACAAGTAGTCAACGAGCATCATTGGATCTCTCAAACTTTTGAAGGCTCTCTCGTTTGTCGAGACTTCTTGCTGGGAGCTGCTACTTGTGATATATCAAGCTTTCAAGGGCTCCATCTTTGAAATTTCCCAATTGAATAGACTCAAACGCTAAATATTTATTATGGGTCCGTGAGGGTTGCAAGAATGGGTTTGGACTACATTAAGATTTCATGAGTTTTTCATATTTCAGAGGTGTTCACATGATGTAGCCTACAAGGTGAGCATGTCAGGGAGGAATTTTAGGGGTTAGAGCTTTGAAATGGGCTTTGCTTTGATATAAGTTTCATAAGAAACAGAGAAGCGGTTGGAAAGATATGGGCAATTTACTGGACGGGGGTAAAAACTATCTGAAAAAGAAACAGTCACACACAAAGAGTCATAGATTTTTGGTTTGACATCCAATACAAAAACTGAAGACATAAAATGATGCTCCTTGAAGAGAGCTTCACGCTGATATAGGTTTTGTCCAAATCGGACCATTGAGCAAAAAGTTATGCGCAAAATACTGTGACAGGGGGTCAAACTGTCATGAAAAACACCTACTCCTTCTACTGGTGCCGACTTGGGAGAATACTACATCCATGCTTGGACTTCATCAATGATCCAAGTCCCATAGAGGTTGCTTAGGTGGGAAGGAATAGCCCCCTTTATGTCTTGGGAAATAGATAAACCATGTATGTGCAATGAGCAGCTGAACAGATCACACTTCTGAGCACTTTAGAAGAGAAAGCAATGGAAAAAGGGAAGAGACACTCAAGAGAGAGAGCTTGAAGTAACCTTCATTAACAATAGAGTGAGAATCCACTCAAATGCAACTCAAAATACTACAAACACAAGGGAGAAGAAGAGGATTCATACATACAAGAGGGAGCAAAAGCTCCAAGACTACTCATAGAGATAGAATAAACTAGAGAGAGATGGACTCAAGAGTCTACATAAGAGAATATCTACAAGAGGGAGAGAAGGCTCATGGAAGAGGCTTGAGGAGACTAGAGCCACAACAACATGAGGCCTAATGGGAAGAGGTGTTGAACAAGGGAGAGGAGGGCTCCTTTTATAGAGATTTTGTCACCCTCCACCCATTTACAATTGCTGCCTGTAGATTCTTTTCCCCATCAATCACATAAGCCCGTATGTCACCATCCATTTCCTTTTTGGCTACTCTTGCCATGTGTCCCATCAAAATATGCTCAAGAGTCTTAAAATATTAAGAAAGTCAAGAGTCTCCCCACATGGAGCCCATAGGGACCCTCTCTTTTCCATATGTCCACATCCTCCTTATTCAACATAGGAATTCTAGAAGGATTCCTCTTGAGTCCACACTCCTCCACATGCCTTCCACACGCTTGGCATGTGATCGCTCTTAAATTATTTGAACACATGGACATGAGCCCACCTCTTTATATGACTCACTCTTCCTATTTTCTAAAAACCCCATAATATCCCATACACAAATAACTCTCACCCCATACCAAGGTATTTATCATTCATACACATGGTATTTACAATGATCCATTCCACTCGTCGTCTCAATCCCATACAATATCTTAGAAAATAGAAATAAGTGAGAGCCGCTAGGCTATCACTTGATGCTCAAACTCTTATCAAACATTGAGAAAAATAATACCAATGCCAAAATAAAAAATATCAATTTTTGGCGTCACATCTTTCCCCCCCAAGCAGATCCTCTCCAGTGACAGAGAGGGTTTGCTGGCCCTTAAGGTGGTCGAGCATAGAAGAATTTAAGGCGATACTCATTGATGCATCCGGGTATCACCATGCTGTCAACATTCTTAAGCTGATAGGTTCCATTGATGAACTTCTTCTTAACTCGATATGGTCCCTCCCATCAGCGATAAACTTTTGGTCTAGCCACTTGTCGAGATGGCTATCAAATCTCATGACCAAATCTCCTTTTGCAATATCTTTCTTCTTGTGTACTTTGGTGTCAAAACGGGCCTTGCGTCGTTTTTGAGAAGCTTCCAAGTTTTGTGAGGCTTGTAATCTGCATTCATCCAAGGCTTCTAGCTGTACAACCATTGAGCATAGGCATCCTCCTATCCTTCTATTCTTGCAACAGTAGTGCAAAGACTATGTATCTCTAATTCAACGGGGGCAAAATGGCTTCTATTCCATACACTAGTTGGAATGGTGTAAACCCAATAGCTAGCTTGTGTGTGGTTCTATAAGCCCATAAAACTTCTGCCAAGTGCCTATCCCAATGCCTTTTCTTGGTGTCTACAAGCTTTCCCATTAAATTACACAACAATCCATTTGTTTTCTCAGCCAAGCCATTACATTGGGGATAGTATGGTGTGGACATGCTATGATTTATCTTTAGCTTATGCACCACATCTTCAATTAGTCCATTTCTATAAGATCCATCAGTGATAATTTCCAAAGGACAACCAAAGCATGAACAAATTTGATGAAAGAGGAAATTTGCAACTGTGCTTGCCTTGCTATTGGATGTGGCCTTATCCTCTGTCCACCGAGTCGCATAATCTGTGGCCACCAATAAATAATGCTTGCCCTGAGATGAGCGAGGGAGTGGTCTCACAAAGTCAAACCCCCACCTCTCAAATGGTCCATATGCTGTAATAGGCTTCAAGGGCCCACGAATCAGCTATCGCCTTGCAAACTTTTGGCATACTTCACAACTTCGACACCATTCATATACATCCTTATGGAGGCATGGCCAAAAGTAACCTGCATTAATAATTCTCCTAGATGTGCTTGCTAAAGCAAAATGACCAGAGCATTCATGACACATTTCTAGGATTCTTCTAGTCTCCATGGGATGGACCACCCGACGGAGCACCTTATCTTTTCCCAATTTATAAAGAATGTCATCAACAATAGTATAGGGACAAGCCTTCCTTACCAATCTCTACTTCTGTTGTGGAGTTACCTCAAGGAAACATGCCTTCTTCCACATACTGCTGAACATCTTGCAATTCTGGCCATCCCCAATGTCCACCCAAGAAACCACTTCTGGGTCTTGTACTACAATGGCTTGAGTAGCTAACTCATCTGTCCTTTGATTTTCTTTTCTGTTTATATGATCAAACTTGCAAAAATCAAACTGACTACATAGTGCCATAGCCATTTGATTAAGCTCCTTCAAATGAGGACTTGTCTTGTAATGCCCTTGTATTTGCTTTATAATAAGCTGAGAATCTCCTCTTACTTCCAATTCTTTAACTTGACTTTGAAGACAATCCTCCAAACCAAGAATCAAAGCATTATACTCAGCTGCATTGTTAGTTGTGATACATGGAAGCTCTTGTCCTCTTGCCTACACCTCTTGACCTTTAGGATTCATCAAGACTATCCCCCCGGCTCCTTGTTGGCGTGAAGGACTAAAAGCCCCATCAAAATACAAAACAAAAGCTGTTGGTGGTGTATCCCTTTCATCTTTAATGTTCTCCTTACATTTTTTTTCTTCTCCTAGATCCTCCCGTCCTGTGAGGAAATCTGCCATAGTGGACCTAGTGGTATTTTCGGTGACAAAAGAGAAAGAGAACTATTGAAGCTCTGATAACCAATTTGCAAATCTCCCCCCAAAATTAGGCTTGCGAACTAGATATGCTAATACAGACTGAGAGGTGAGGAAGGAAAACGGTCGAGGTAATAAAGAAGAGCGAAACTTTCTGATTAAAAACACCAAAGAGAGAGCTTGTTGCTCCATTTCTTCATACCTTGTTTCCACCTCTGTAAACTGTCAATGACTGGCATAATAGATGGGTTGCATTATACCTGCCTCTCCTTTTTGTAGCAATACAGCACCAACTGAATGCAAAGATACACTTGGATTTACATAAAAGTCTTGAGACCAATCAGGGGGCTTCAATATTAGGCCCTTACTCATGGCCTCCTTAAGTTGCTGAAAAGACTCCTGTTGCTCCATACCCCATTGAAAAGAAACTCCTTTTCTTGTCAACAAGTTCATGGGATGCACTATCTCTATGAAATCATCACAAAAGCGTTGATAATACTTGCTCTTTCATAGAATTCTACGAACACCAATGACACTCTCAGGACTTGGCAATGCCATGATTGCTTGAACCTTGTCAGAATCCATTTGCAAGCCTTCTTCAGACACAATATGCCCCAACAAGACTACTTTTGTTTGAGCCAAATGACACTTGCTAGGATTTAGACACCCTTTTGCTTCATCAATCCTAGCTAAGGCCATCTTTAACTTCTCCATGTGATCTATGTGCCGAGAATAAATGCAAAAATCATCCAAAAACACCGTTATGAACTTTTACAAGTAAGGCTCAAGGACTTGACTCATGAACCTTTGAAATGTAGATGGTGCATTGGTCAACCCGAAAGGCATGACTCTATAAGCAAAAACTCCACAAGGTGTGATAAATGATGTCTTCTTTTGATCTTCCTCCCGAATGCGAATTTGAAAGTTCTCAGAATACCCATCACATATAGAATACATCTCATGCCCTGCTACTTGATCTAGTATTTCATCTTAGAATGGCAAAGGAAAATGATCCCTCTTAGTGCATGCATTCAAAGGACGAAAGTCCACTTATTTCCTTTCTTTGGTGTGACAACTACAGGAGATATTTATTCTGAATCATCAACAAGAAAGATGAATCTCGCCTCAAATAGTTGTGTTACCTCTTTCTTTAGTGCTTCAGCTTGGATCACCCCCAATCGCCTTAAGCACAATTGGCTTTCTTTTTTGCTTCAATTCAATCTTGTGCTCCACAAGAGAGACTGGTCGAATTGTGAATAGCTTGTTGCAAAGAGACATGGAAAATCATCTAACATATCCAAGTACTGGAGCTTCTCACTACTTGATAGAGAATCACCAAGAAGCTCTTCATTGCATTGGCATCATTTAGTGTGCTCCACATCCTCCACATGAAGTGTCTCTACAGGATCTTCTTGTACCACCACCTTGTGGCCTCTTGACTCATCCCGATCAGCACCAAGACAAAGACCAAAGGCCACTCCTTCCACCTCACCCTCCTTCTTGACAACTTCCTTTTTGTGACTTCTGATGTTGTAGCGCACCTTCTTATCATTTCCCTGCAAAATCAATTCTCCAATATCCTAACTTTGAACAGCCTTTAGCTTGCGTAGCCAAGGCCTTCTCAAAATCAATGGATAGGCACGTGCATCTGGCTTGGTAGGGATCACTTGAAAAGTAGTCGGCACAGAAATTCCACATACATCCACTTCTAGATTCTACACAACTCCCAAGGTCTTAACCCTAGTGTTGTCATCCAATTTCATGCGATAAGGAGAGGTAGTACTAGAGTATTTTAAATCAGCATCTATCATGGTCTTCTCACTCATGACATTAATTGACGCACGTCCATCAATGTACACATTAGAAATCACTTGACCACATCAATGATCACATCAACCATAGGTACATCATCACCAACATCTATATCTACCTTTTGAACAAAAGGAATGGCACTTTTCTTCTTTTTCTTCTTTGACACTCTTGTGCTTGCTAGCTTTCCCCATTCCTTCCGTAGTTTTGGAGACAGAGCAAGTAATTGACCAAAGGTGATATGAGCTTCCTTTTCTTTAAGGTCGGACAACAAGTCATAGCTTCCGATGCCTTATCCTAAAGGAAAGTTTGACTAGCTATTTCTCCTTCTAGATGCCTTCTTTTTCTTACTACGGTGTTCCTCTTCCTTATGTTCCTCATCTACTTCTTCCTTGCTTTCTTCTTCTTCTTTTGCTTTACCATGCCCCCGTATAGCCATCATTACCTCTCTTTCCTCATCCCATGAAGAAGCTTCTAACAAGGATACTTGTTTTTCTTCTTTCTTTCTCAATCTAGGACACTTGGGGCGATAGTGACCTTTTTCATTACATTCATAGCAAGTGACCTTACTCTTATCTCGAGGCCTATCTTACTCATTGGTGCTCTAGGTTGTCGTGCATTAACCAAATGCAATTTCAAATTAGGAAACTCTGCCATCAATTGGGAGATATTATGATCTAACTCAAAGGACTTTGGTACCTGAGGAGTGCCCATTACCTCCACCTTAGAAGTTGAAGATATTGAAGACATAAAAGAGGATTCGATGTTTAGAGAAGCTTCTTTCTTAGTCGCAATGCGAAGTGCCTCCATGTATGTTGTTGGATCTTTACTCATTACTTTCGAGCAAAGATGAGGCTCCAAAGCCATAACAAATTTGCTCATCTTTTAATGCTCCATCCCTACGAGACTTTGAGGGGCCGATGATGCAGATGCCACACCTCGCAAATCTGCCCTTTCATACTTTGTCCATAAAGTTTCATATCGGATTGCCAATGCAGAGACCATCTCACCCTTGGTCCAACTGTAACATCAAAGCATTTGGTGACTCCACTACCCCAAATCTCCGCTTCATTGCAGCCACCACTTGGTCCCAGTCCTCCTTAGTAGAGTCCGGCAAGGCCTTATGCCAACTCAAGGCTACACCTTCAAGAAAATCAAGCAAAATCTCCGCCTGATGCTTCATGGACCGTTCAGAATGCCAGCATCCTCGAACAAAATCCCGAAGATAAGACTCCGAGTTTTCCCCTTGGGTCCCTCGAAACACTGGAATCTTCACCATGATGAAACGCAAAAATGAAACACTAAGATCCAAATAATATCCCATATAATATCCCACAGAGCCCTAGTATACCAAGACCAACTTTTTATGCATAACCACTTGTTGAAAACCCTCCACAATGTGATCCTCAATAAAGTCTTCAAAAATAAGTGACCAACCAGCACCATGAAAACATTGTGTATACATGCATTCAAGAATCACCTTCTCACAATTGGAAGTGCACATAACAGCTTCAAGATATTGTACTCTTCATTATTTGCATAGCAAAGAAGTTGAAAGCATTGAGAATCACCACTCCACTGTTATAGTCAAAAACTACCCAAAGACTCAACTTTTCTTCACATCAAGTTGCTAGTGCATGAAACAATCCCCAATCTATCATTGTGCCTACTGTCGGCGTTGTCGATTCACCAACATATTCAAGAGTACAAACATAAAGGGTATGATCATGATGACCATGTGAATAGCTTGAGCATCACCTTCGCAATCTTCTAAGTGAAGGCTTAACCTTGTAGCCCGACTACAAGGAATTGTCAATGTGAGAGCTAAAATAGGTCATCTTGCAAAAGATTGCAAGAAGCCACATGAGGTGAGCAACTTTGTAAGCTCATTGAATGACACCGCTAATGGAATACTCTAAGTGAAAGAGGAACATGCATGTTGAACATTGGCATTCCTTTTCCACATGCTATGTAATCTTCTATGCAATGCTCAACATGTAAGTTTTACATGTTTGCATTGAGAGGGGATGTTGGAAATCCCTTTCAAGTGTAAGCAAGAGAGTGCATGGGTGAGTGGGTGTTGGCAAGCCAATGAGATGCAAGCTTGAGGATTTAGGGGTGAATACACTAATACTTACTTTTGTATAAGAACACACACAAGTGAAGTGTGTGATGTGGAAGAGAAATCCAATAGATGGAATTTGGATAGCTTGTGCATCTCTTGTCCTCTTCATGTTTATGACTTTTTCCTTGTGAGAGTTCTTTGCTTGAGGGCCTTTTCTTTAGCTCTTCTTTGTTCTTTAACAATTCCTTCTTATTGCTCCCTTAAAAACCCTCTTCATTTTTGTTTAATCGTTCAACACCCCATTTTATCTTATTGTCTCCACTCCCTGAACTATCCTAGCCACCCCTCCCTATGCCCATCTCCCTCATAGACTATCCAATGATATCTCTAGACCATCCCATTGTCCTACACCCTCTGTTCACAATCCCCTTTCCCACCACAACATCTACCACCTTATTTCCCTTATTCCCATCCTTACTCCTTGCCATCCTACTTCCCTCACTCCCCGCCCCTACTCCTACCCACATGGAACTTGTTTCCTTCTCTCCTACTCCTTCTACATCTACATTTCACATCTACACATCACCACAGCATGGCCATGCTTGGTGCCACATTAGCCCTCACATACCACCTTGTACGACCACCTCATACTTGCCCTCACATATTGCCACATCATTTTTCCACCTCATAGGAGTGACACAACATGCATGACACATCATCATCTCAATTGGTGCTATATCACGAGCACACTTGGTGGCACATCAGCCACAAGTTACCATATCATCATCTCCATCTCCATCTCCATCTCCATGCATGTGTGCCACATCAAGAGGGCATGGTACCACATCATCATGCAGGCTCATGCATGCAGGTTGACTAAAGCATAATGTCATGCCAATTCCACTTTGGATGCATGAGGGAATGGTTTAATAAAAATGAATACAATTTAGCATTGAATTATTCATGTAGGGTATGGTCTGATGGCATCATTAAATTGAATTAAAATACCATTAGAATAGTCATATAGTGTATAGTCATATGACATACTTAAAATAAATTCAAAATAGTATTTGACTATTCAAATAGGGTATAGTCACATGGCATAATTAACATGAATTCAAATTAGCATTAGAATAGTGATATAGGACATAATCATATGGCATAATTAAATTGAAATTAAATTAGCATTGGAGTATTCATAGAGGGTATAATCGTATGGGTAAATTAAATATTCAACTTAGCATTATATTAAATGATACAGTATAGTTATAAATGGATTGATTAAAATCACTACATTTTCTAAGAAGGATATTAGGGACCTAAATGAAACCAACTTTGGATTCCATTGTATATGAATTGATTTGTTTTAAAAAGATAGTCAATCAAAGAATTGAATTAATTTAAAAAATAAGGAAATATTAAATTTTACACACGTGCTTTTAGCATGTATGCTTTTCTTCCATGTGTATAATACTTGTTAGTCAAAGAATGAAGAATTAGATAATGTATTTGTAAGGTAGGTATTTAAAACCATAGAATCTGGAAGAGGTTTAGCATACTTTCTTATCTTTGTTACAGTATGTAATAAGGCTTTGCACAAAACTATAGTATCATTGAATCCATATCATTTTTCTACTTTAGCAACCACCAGATATCCATGGTATGAATCCATGATATGGAATACATATTTCTTTTGAATATTTCTTATCACATACTTCTTCATTTCTTCGGATACACCATGCAGCATAAATGTAAGAAAATATGAATTGGTGTGCTTTTAGCCTATGTACTTGTCCCTAATCAGTAGGATACTTTGACTAGGTAGACTTATAATTACTTAAAGTAAAGCCTTTGCAAAGGATCGTACCTATTATTGGATATAAACAAAACACTTTGGAAAGCATATAACATATAATCTATATATATCTAAACTAAATACTTTGGAATGCATATTTTATATAGTCTATATACCTTAAATCTAACACCCTAAATCTTAAATCCTAAAGTTCCCTAAATCTTAGGTTATACAATCTAAGCTCTTAAACCTATAATATAACAGTTCTAATCCCTAAACCCTAAATCCTAAACCTTAAACCCTAACCCCTATAGCTTAAATTCTAAAACCTAATTTTCAGATCCTAAACCCTAGATTCTAGACTCTAAGCTCATGACCTTATATACTAAACCCTAAACCCTAAATCCTAAACCCTAAAACCTGAATCCTAAATCCTAAACCCTAAAATAATAATCATTAACCCTAAACCCTAATCTCTAATGCTTTTAACCTCAATGCAATTAGAGTCTCTCTATTGACTTTGAAACTCTTATATGACATTGTGATGATTCCAAGACTTGTCGGGTTTTACTTATTTGCTTTTTTGTTCTAATCATCACATCATGATTAGGGCCCCTCCATTGATCCTATTATCGTATTGTAATGATTCCGTGTTTTTTCTTATTTGCTTTGTCTTTCAGATGATGATCACAACACAATTGGGGCCCCTTCATCGACTTTGAAACTCCCTTATCGTGTTGTGATGATTCTTTAAGGATTGTGGTTGTACTATCTAGCTTCTCTTATTCACATTTTCATTTAGATTTTCTTATTCATATTTTCATTCAAATAATAACAATACAATTAGGGTCCCTCTATCAATTATGGAGCTCCCTTATCACATTGTAATAATTTTAAGACTTTTTGTGTTTTTCTTCTTGCAATGTCATTCAAATCATCACAACATGATTATTGAAACTTGTTATAGCTTAATTAATAGTTATAAATTAATGTTTGATGGTTGGAACAACGTGTTTATAATTAATGTGTAAGACTAGCCTAGTGGTCCACCAGCCCATGGTTAATCAAAGTTTAATGCCTTAAAGTTTAGCACTAGGCTAGATTACTCTTGACTTCATAAATTTTTGAGAATTTATCAAAGTGAACTCATGCTAATATGTCTAGATAGCCTCAACTCTTGCATCATTTACTCTCCACCTCTTGCAAAAGCACAAGGAAAAAACATAAAGTGCATTGAAGGTGTTGGCTACATAAAATAAAATGTGAAATGTCCTAACATGGGTGGAGCAATCAATCCACACATTGGGTCATACTGTCTAGCATATGACTAGGTGGAGAATGTTCCAATAATGCCAAACTATGGAGGTACCCACATGCATTAGCTTGGACCTATCAAAAGATGATTTACTATCACCATAGAGAGGTGATATAGATTAAAATATAAAGATATCATATCATCTTGCCAAATTCATCTATGTCATGTGTGAATGAGCCATGCCCCAAACCAATTTTAAATCTTGTCAAACACACATTAGGATCACACATACATGAGTAAAGAAAAAGAACTAATGGAATAATTATTATTATTTAGAAGGACTTCACACTCCACCAATGTAAAATGCTTGCATTGCATGGTCCCTTTTCTTATATTTGCCAAGTTGTCATATAATTTTTATCAATGACAAAGGGGATCCTAGCAATAAAGTTTTTGGAGGGCTGATACACCTTGTTTTTTTTAAGACTTGAGCAAGATGAGCCATCTAAATCTTTTCTTTATCTCTATTTTCCTTAAACTTCTCTAACCGATGATGAAATGTACCAAACTGGAATCATGATAGTGGTGAGGATATGGTTTGCCCAACATCCCCTAGACCTTTAGGCAAAAATAGTGTATCTTCAAAGAGACTTTCTAGGAAGGTGACTATTCTCTTAACACGCAAATCATGTTTAAGGATGACCCAAACTTGGCTTTTGCTTTAATAAGACAAGCTTCACTACAATGTTGTTTAAATGTTATTACTATGATCCTAGGTATCCAAACTACTTAGCACCACATGGATTATCATGGGGCTAATTGTAATCGATTCTCCAAGCAATGATGTAGCCACCTCTTTCCCTCAAAGAGTGGGAATTCAAGGAAGGACGCCCACATATGATACTTGAGAAAGAAGAGATCATTTGGACAAAAAGATGCCTCCTAAGAATCAAGAGCACCATATGTATTTGTAGGAATGAGAGGATTGTTTTACATAGGTTATCTCTTATTGCTTCCATAGGGGCTAGGGCCAAATAAGAAATATTTTCTATGCACTAGAGCGAGTCAAAAGACAAGCAGCCTTTAGTTCCAATGAGAACCAGTTGCTCAATCTCCTATGTCTTCTAGAGAATAAGATAAGACATGTAGAAGGTAGACAATGTATCATCTTACTTGTTTGAAAAGTACATCCACTTTAAGAGAGCGATTCCTACTATAAACCTCTTTTTTGAAGTTGCAACCCATCCCTCATTCTATTGTCATGCCTTCTCAAGAAGTTGTGTGTCAACTAGAGTATAGGATTCCACCATTATAGCCAAGTAAAAGTGCTTGTTAAGGTTGCAACAATTTACCTTTTCCCACTTACCCCTGTGTAAAGATATTTCAATAAATCTCTCTTTTCAAGACATGCATATTAGAAAATTGATTAGCTGTCAACCATGACAAGGATCATGATGGAACATAGGTAGGAAATCATAGCATCATCTCATTCTGTACCCCTTGAAATACATCTTACACTTACAGGTGGAAGACCTTATGTTTAGGCTTACCACATCATCTTGAAAATCCCATTTAATGGACATGAAGCATGATTCCTTTGCCATTTCAAAACAAAATCCACCTTCAAGTCACTCGAGAAATGTGGATGACTCTTTTCTTGGAATCAGTGTAGTCCAACATTAATGCAACCAATTTATCATGTCATAATGCAACAACACATGCATCAAAGTCAGGTCATGATCCTAAAGTTTGGCCAAAAAACATTAGGTGCATCTCTAGGTGAAGACACACACAATTTAGTAGACTATAATAAGTGGACCGATCATCAAAAGCAGAGGAAATTCAGCTAGCTTGGTAGTAGCTAGGTATCATCAACATATGAGGGCACTAAATTATCCTAGCTACACTACACCTTCACGTGGCATTAGCAAGTGCATTTGGAAACATTGACATAGTCAGGATGCTCTAACACAATTACAAGAAGTAAGGCAATTCCAATGGAGTCTGTGTCACAATTTGGAGTGAATATCAACACATTTATTATGCTAAGGGTCGATAACAACATGCTTGAAGACCTTAAGTTCTTCTTCCTTTTGCTTCAACTCCAATTGACATCTCTCAATGCACTCAAGACCAAGGCCCCAAACTCTTTATGGAATAATGCTATGGTGGCCAATCAAAGAATTGAGCTCAAGTCGGCAAAATACATTCCCAAAATTCATCCTCTTCCTTATGTTTCACCATTCCCTACATAGAGTCCAACCCCTATGGATTTAGATTCTTAATGCTCAACTACACTCCAAGGCACCCTTCAAGAATCCATTCAATGACAATAGCAAATTGCCAGATGGAGACCCTTTATTGATTTAAAAAAATCATTTTCCTCCTTGAATTTGCTTTGAATTTTCTTCTTTATTGTTGAGTACTAGGATTTCTTGATCAATAAAGCTCTCATGAGTTATTCTATAGAATCACATCAATAGCTCTATGCACCCATTGCTTCCTCCTCTTCCACCTCCATGTCTAGTGCATCATAATGTATAGCAAATTTTCCACTCCTGCTTTGTTCAAAATATAATGAGTTTTATACTATTAATGGACCATGGCCTATGTGCAACTATGCATTGGATTGCACCCCAAAAAGAAACTAACATTAGGATTTGAACCTGTACCCATATTATACAAAATAATGGAGCTCTCAAGGGTTACCAAACTTAAACTTGTGCAAAAGCATAACATGTAGTATGTGAAATGGGGGTCTCCTTATCAAAATGATTTGGAGAACTCCCAAATTAGCTTCCTTTAATTATCATAGTGTTTGTTTTTAATCTGTTTTTTCTCATAGAAGACACAAATTTATTAAATTTAATCCATAACTTCTTGCAATCTTATGTGACTTTTTCATTGCTTGTTTAAAAATTTATTGTGTCACAAATTTGCCTCAAAACTCTCATTTTTGCATACGTATGTTTTTTCAAGTTGACAGAGTAGTTGCTCCAGTATTTAAAGCTTTTGCAATATTACCTGACTTTCTTAACAAATTTCCATCCATGTAATCCCATGTTACTTAACATTTGATTTATTTTTCAAGAATAAGCTTGGGATACCATGTTGAGAGTCGTGGTGCCATGAGGACAAGACTAGAGGTACGGTATAAGGAAAGGTATGAAGCAAGAGCCCCACAAAACCATGCTACCACATGGGACGAAGCCATTATCACACATGTGAGCAAGAAAATACAAGTATGTTCCCACTCCTGTAAGAGAGGCCATTTGCATGCAATAACATAGTGCAAGCTCTCAAGCCTCCTCATGGTACAATTGTGTCTCAATCTTGTAACCTAATTGAACTTGTGTCTATGCCTATGTCATTTAGCTCTTCATCATGTGTTCACTTAGGATGCCTCCAGCTTAGATTAATTTTAGGCGATAATTATGTTCTACCATGGTAAAAAAAGCCTCTTTGTAAGGGATAGTTTTTGCCTAGAGGTCGAGTGAGCTTCTTTGCAATGCCGGGGCCTTGCTTCAGAGACAGAGGTTGAAGAGTTTTGAGTATTCTTTGTGAATGTTTGTGAGTGAGAATGTTCTTCTATTTGCGTATGAGAGAGATGATTTCTTTTCTTGCAATCACAGAATCCTTACGTGTAAGCTTAAAGATGTAAGACGTTGAGAGGTGAGAGAAGAAGGTTGCTAAGACCTTGTTTTGGAGTGCCATCATCGAAGCCACACTAGGAGATGACCCCAAGAGACAAGGCTTTGTTGGTCAAATCATTGGAGCTCTCAAGAGATGAAATGCAAGAAAGCCAAAGCAATGAAGCAATCTAGAAAGTGAGAAAATGGCTCATGTTCAAAAGCTTCCTAGGATTAAACTGACATTGAGTCTACAAATCATGCTACTAAGAAACTACCCTTTGAAAGCTCAATATCAAAAAAGGAAAAGTATGTAAAGAATGTGTCGTTACTAAAGTTTTGGTTGAATGCCATAGTCTCGTGTCACTCACAATGCAAGATGACTTTCTACATGATAGACTAAGCTACAACCAACACAATGATTAAACTAACGGCCTATAGATTGGTAGCTCAATACACAAACTATAGCCATGCTTAGGTAGTAGACTCACACAATAGAACAACCATGCCCCATCTAGCAAGACCAAGACACAGGAAACAACTGATAATTGACTGGCAATGAACTGACTCAGAACCTACAAGCTACTATGTAGGATGATCGACTCGATAAACAAACAAAAGGACGTTTGAGACACAACACACTAACCAACAAATGGACACACATAGTAAAGTGTCTTTGATAGTGATGTGAGGAGAGGGCAATAGAGAAGATCTTACCTTAGATTGATAGAGGTAGTGTCCACAAAGAAAACATCTCCACAGAACCTTTGAGGAAGATGATGCCATGTGGTAGTTGATAAAGCAACATGGCAATTTATGCACCACATACAAGAGTGACAGGTGGCATTTCACACACATTCATTAGTGCCATGTGGCAGTTGATAATCCCACAAGGTAATTCACACACCCACATACCAGAGTGACATGTGGTAGATGAGGCACGAACACATGGCAAGTAGCCACATCACCAAGATGCCACCTCAATACACATGTAGAAATTTCATGGCATCCTTGTCATGTGACAACACATCATAATAATGCCACATGGCACATTGCCACATCAATGGGTACCTGAGGCACACACTAACATCTTTCCAAGCACACTGCATGTCAACACATAGTACTGCATCATCACATGGAGCCACATTGTCATGTTAACCCCTCTTCTTGATCAAAGCTTTGCCAAGCAAGAACTTTTTATTACAAGTAAGTTTGCATAAGTCTAAAGGAAAAGTGATAGGTTTTTGAGCTCTATACACTCATCACGTTAGAATTGGTGTAGGCAAATAGACACTGTCAATATTGAAAGTAGTCAATGGGTAAGACCTTATTCACAAATGGAATTTGCCACCTCATCTATTGAGAAGTTTACTAGGGAAGGGTTTCACCCTAGACTACACAAATGAAGTACCTCTTAATGCACAAAAAGCTTTGGGAAACTGTTACAAAAGAAATACCTATTGCATTAAGTGAAATTTACTCATTGTTCTACACTTGGGTACCAATATAATCAATTATATAGACTCCAAAGGACATGCTAAAGATGCATGGGGTGAATTGAACATTCTAAGGCAAAGAATCAAAAAATTCATCTGAAGGTTGAACTCTATGTGGTGCAAATGAACTTCAATGGATCCTTGGCATAATTTGTGAACAAGATAAAAAGTATCTTGACCCAATTAGAAGGCATAGATGCCAAAGTAGGAGAAAATTATGCACTTTTGATTCTCGTAAAAGGTATGCCTAAGGAATTTATGCATCCACAATTAAAGAATATTCCAGATCCAACGCTCAAGCGATGTGTCTCCTCTCTATTTGAGGGAGTTGAAGGCAACTACATCAACAAGCAACAACAACAACTATGAGAGAAAAGCACTCTAGCAAAGCAACTAAGAAGTGTTAAATTCATGGAAGGATGGGTGCTATGAGAGTGATTGTAGATTGAAGAAGAGGTCGAAGTGTAATCATTACAAAAGTTAGGACACAAGAAAGAATATTGCATATCGAAGAACCAAAAAAACCAGTCTTCATCAAGCAAAGCGGAGAATGGGAATGACCAGAGAATGTACTAAGAGCCACAATCAACAAACCTTACCACCTTAGCCTATGATTATAAAAGATCACCATATCAGTAGAGCTAGTTATTCTTCTACCAAAATTGACCACCTAAGAGTAGCTATGTAAGCACCTAAGGGAAGTATTAACATGTTGTAATACCACATTAAGTAGGAATGTATGCACTAAGGGGAGGTGATGGATTTTGTTTTGTAACTCACACCTTACCACCACCTGCTATATAAGGAGAGGTGTTGAGCATTGTGTTGCAATCAGCACAAGGATAGAGGCAGGGTATGAGTAAAGGTATGGAGCAAGAGCATGATGCCACATGGCAAGGAGGCATTATCCCACATGTGCCAAGTAAATGCAAGTACAGATCCACTCCTATAAAACACATGTCATTTTCATGCAATAACATAGTGTAAGCTCTCAAGTCTCTTTATGAGTACAAGGCCCAATCTTGCAACCTAATAGTGAATTGAAGTCTATGCATACTTAGTTTAGCTCTTCATCATATGTGGACTTGAGATGCATCTAGCTTAGATTAATTTTAGGCACACCGATGATACTCATGTTTTAACATCTTGTAAGCATCATGGATATGTAAATGTAAGAGTCTATTTATAATTCTCATTTTTGTATAATGCATACAAAAATGCATTCTTGTTTAGAGACTATGGGTTTTCAATTCTTTACATTAGTTATATCTTTTGAAGATGCTTTGTTGAAGTTACATCATAATACAATTTTTTTTCCATATCGTATTATTTGCGACCGAGTAAAAATGGCATTGAGGATTCAAGCAATGTTGACAAGCATTCAAGATCGACTTTGAGTATCTTTAAATTTGTTGGTAAATGTCATTCTCTAGTGCATTAAGGATTCAAGAAATGTTTACAAACATTCAAGATCGACTTTGAGTATCTTTAAATTTGTTGGTAAATGTCATTCTCTAGTAAATTTGTCGATAAATCTCTTTCTCTAGTAAATTACCTCACATGTTTAATGAAGAATTTATTTTCATAATTTTGATCCTTGATGGTATTAATATGTGGCAATCAGAATATCCACTTTAGGACATTGTGGTCTCCTTTTTGAAGAGCTATAAGCCACCAATATAGCTTTAAATATGTTAGTATAGGTATTCTCTAGGAAATTTCCTCACATTGTTAATGAAGAATTTATGTTCATAATTTAGATCCTTGATGGTATTTAATATGGTGAAATTAGAATGTCCAATTTAGGACAAAGTGGTCTTCTTTTGGAATTTGAAAGGCTATAAGTCACCACGTGCCATTCTTTGACTATATGCTAAAATGTGAGATTCATTTTCTTGACATAGCCTTCAATGGTTACTCTTTAAATTTTTTGATGTTTTACTATTTCAAACTCATCCATCTTGTTAATAAATGTTTTTTCACAATTTACAACTAATAAGGCTTAAAACAAGCAATTTTGTTTTCGTGATTGCTAAAAAATTGTATCTAACTTTTAGTTATCATTTAATAAAATTTTGTGATTACTCTTTGAGTTTTTTAAAATTACAAAGAGGACATTATTTCTTTCATGTAGATGGATAACATTTTCACACAATTCTTGTTTATGAATTGTTATTCTGATAATACATGCACGTATCATCCTATTAGTGTCTTTTAGCTTTGTATCCATAAGTGGTGCGGTGAAACAACATGTAAGAAAGAATGTTAAGTTACCTTTTGTTTACAATTACTTTACATTCTCTCTTGTAGGAAAGAATGGGTGCATAGTAGAAAGGAAAGTGGCAAGGCACAACATCATGGGAGAAGCAAGAAGTGATGTAAGATTCCAATGCTCATTGAGTGGGATGAAACTCTTGGACAAGGAGAGGCATTGTTGTGAAAGCAAGGGAAACATGTATGCTGGCATGCGTTGGAATGAGAAAATGGTTTGGATTTTGACCTTAATGGACATATTGGCTCTTTAAAATTCAAAAAATAACTAATTTAGTTCTCAGTAGTGTAAAAATTGAATAAATTTATGTAACTCACTATGCCCCTCACCAAATTAACACAATATTAGCTTAATCTCTCACCTTGCCCCCACCTCTATCTCCCTTGCTCCCTCGCTGCCGCCCTCTTCTCCTGCTCTCTCCCTTTGCTCCCTCCCTACCTCTTGCTTGCCTCTACCTCTCCATCCACCTAGCCTCTCACCCTCACTCAGCTTCCTCCCACCTCCACCTCTCCCTCTGCTTAGGGCTAGTGCACATGGGAGAGGAAATGCACGACTGGCTACAAGTGAATCTTTTCACACGTATGAATACTTAGTTTGCCATTGTGATTCCAATGTCATTCTGGTGCTCAAAGTGGCACCTCGATTCTGGAAGGTGAAGATTGCAGCATTGGAGCGCCATTTTTATTTCAGCCAATCACATGCTCCCATTTGGCTTTAACAATGCATTCAATGCTGCTCCAATAGTCCACTGTTTTCAAGCTGCTCTGCCCCAGCCAATGACTAATGTCCACGTACACACTCTGCCATTGAAAGAGTCTCCCTACAAGTGCTCAGAGGGCTTTTGTCCCTCACTTTGAATGTCTGTCTGATTTTCGAACACCCACCATTGGTTTCACGCACTTCATTTGAAGTTGGGCTTCAAGATCGCACCAACTAAGCACCAACTTTGCATTTTATTCTACCATGTTCATTGTCCCTTAGCCCCTAGCACCTCCTCTCTCCCTTGCTTAGCCCCCCCCCCATCCCCTCTCTCCATTGCTCTCTCTCCCCCTCTCCCTCTCGACTTAGTCCCCCGCTCTCACTGTCTCCATCTCATCCTTTAAGAAAACACATACCCCCCTCCACCAAGTCACATCCCTCGACCTCACATCTCCTCCCTCCCTCGCCAACTCTACGTCTCCACCACCTCACCTACCTCTTTGCCCAATGCTACTTCGAACAGCTTCCAATCTCATTTGCTTGACACGTGACTTCCTAGCTAGATCTCCTTGACACTGGTAGCTACCATGCATCTTGCTTGACGAATTCAAGCGCTTTTGGATGCAAAAGAGAGAGCAAATAATTTTTGAAAGGGTGTTGGAACATCTACCAATAAAATGCAATTTTTGTTAGATGGCAATTTGAAACTTAGATTGTTTATGGAAATTGAGAAAAGGAGTTTCAAACTTTGTAAAGTAGCACATCCAATCCTGATGTTTTAAACAGGTTGCCCTGCCAATGAAATCAAACGAAAGTGGGCGATAGTTGCATGTCTCCATCTTTCCTTTTTCTTGATTCCTCCCTAACAACAACAACAATCTTCATGCAATCAATGCTCCTTTGATTCATTGCATGCAACATGTCTGTATCGTGAATCGTGTGATGCCAAGCAGCTTTGTAGGGCGCACGTCCAAAAATTTTGTGGTGAGTGTGTGTGATTTGGACATTGATCGACTCCGTCTCTGACTGCCATTGAAATTATGTGCCATTTGCAGCAGCAGAATTATTTAGCCTGCGGGAAACGATGTATCATGTGCAATTTCTGCTTTCGTGATGGCGATGCATTTGCATTTGTTTTGCTGCGTCTGTTTGTTTAAGCGAGTAGTGCATCGGCACACCTCTGCTTTGGAAATTGGGGACTCTTAAAATTTCAAACTCTTGTGTGAAGAAGAAGAAGAAACAAGGAGAGCCAGAGATGAGCGTTGTCTGGCTGGCTATGCATTTGTTTTGCTGCGTCTATTTGTTTAAGCGATTAGTGCATCCGCAACATTCAACCACCTGTGCGTTGGAATTGCAAACTCTTGTGTGTTAAGGAACAAGGAGAGCGAGATGATATCCCTGCGACAATTCAGCACGCAGGTTTGCAACGGTCACTGGAGGGCAGTTGTCGGATCGACACACCAAACATCCTCATTCCCGTGTGCGTGCCCTCTCGTGACTTTTTTTTCTTGTTGATCGGTCCGATTCAGAC
Source organism: Dipteris shenzhenensis (assembly GCF_047967505.1). Lineage (NCBI taxonomy): Eukaryota > Viridiplantae > Streptophyta > Polypodiopsida > Gleicheniales > Dipteridaceae > Dipteris > Dipteris shenzhenensis. The sequence continues at coordinate 5,573,369 of NC_141620.1, read as the reverse complement.
GTGATTCGCCAACGATAAGGAACTTCTCGAGGCGACCACAACTTGGCAGCAAAATACGGAGAGAGAAAATGCTGAGCACCGGGGGCGAAGCAGAGGCATACAGGCAGCATCGACGCGCGTCATTGAATCTCCCGGACTGTTGAAGGCTCTCTCGTTTGTCGGGACATCTTGCTGGGAGCTGCTGCTTGTGATATACCGGACTTCGAAGCTAAATATTTATTACGGGTCCGCGAGGGCTGCAGGAACGGGTTCGGACTCCATCAGGATTTCATCAGCTTTCCTCAGCGATCGTCCAATGTGTCTCTCGACAAATATCGGCCCAACTGCTGCGCCCGACCATGAGTTGAAACCGCAGTGACTGATGCTTTCCGCGTTGTTTGGTGTCTCCTCTCGTACTCGGTGATCGGTCCAAATTAACATATTCTGGCTTTCAAAACGCATTTCCTTGGCACTCAGCCCCTTTCGTGTCACGGTTTTGCTTTTGCCTGTGAGTTCAGGCTCTCTCCTCATACTTGGAAGGTCATCTCGCAGCAAACAAAGAACTCAGCCATTGGATTTGCGGTCCAACTCGTGAGGGAAGAGAGAAGCCTTGCACGTGATTTTGAGAGACACGGCACACTACTTGAAACAAAGAACATCGAAATTACTGACCGAACGACTTGTTGAGGCTTTCCTTAAGCATTCATGTAGTGTCCTGCTCCTTCGCGGAGCCCCTTGCCCTAATGGTGCGGCGCCACGGTTGGCAACTTCCTGCTCACACGTACCAGGTTCGTTTCATTGCCTCTTTTCGTCTCCAGCGTTGACGTTAGAACTTTCCCAAATATTTTCTGTGAGTCTTGACACTTTGGGTCCGATACTGGGTGGTACAACGGTGCGATTCTGTGTTGATAACGAACTGGATCGCTTGGGTCTGTGAAGCTTGAGTAACCCTCGTTTCAGTTAATTTTGACATGTGGAAGCTGTTGCCCGTACCATTTTGGTGGAAATTTGAATTTCTAAGTTTAAGAGGAGCGCTATCCGCTTCTTCCAATTGTTGTGCCATCGTTTGCTTAAAAGACGACCTTGCAAGAGCTGGCAAACGCTCGAAGCGGACGAGTCAGCGTCCATGTCAGTAAGGCTCCAGCCATCGCAGATACATTTTATCTGGTGGACCAAAGTGAGCGTCAATTGAAGAGAGATAATTTTGCCATCCGGCGCTACGGCTTATACCGTCTGAACCTCATAGAGTTTAGTAATAATTGCAATGATTTTTTGAATCTTGTGATCTCCACCTTTTTATGTGCATTGTTGTGAGGCCCGGGCATTAAGGGTGGAAAACTGTAATTGTCATTCTCCTTTCAACTTGAAGAGTTTGTGCATGTTCCTAGGTAAAGACACGAGCCTCTCATTGTCAAACTTAGTCATATGCATTCATGATGACTGATTGTAAGCCTTCCCGCCTGGGTGGCGAGCAGAACTTTTCACCCAACATAGTAACTTGAGGACCACCAAGGTAACTTTGCATTTTACATGGGATGGTAAGGTAATGAAGCACTAGGCTCCTCGTGATCTGTCTGTTGATCTAGAACTCCCAACTCTCTGCACCACACTGACTAGTCTTATCTTTCTCTTTTCTTCGCTTACTATTTTCTGGCCATGTTTCATGTGTCATTTGAGTCCAGCCTGACACAGTCCTAGAAGAAACAGTTTCCCATAAGGGGTGGCCTGTAGAGGCGTGATGAGCACACCTGATTTGTGAATGTTAATAATGATCTTTATTCTGTTATTCCTTTTAGGAAGAAGTATGTTTTGTAATACTACTCTCGAAAAGAGTAGTATTACAGAACATACTACCTCCTAAAACGAAAGCCATGTCTAGAATCCATTGGCTTTCTGTTTCTGAAAGAAGTGTCAGATCGAAACAGTAAAGTAGCACCTGCGTTTGTGACTTCTGGCTCGTATCAACACTGATGAATAAAGTTTGCCTTTCAGGTTGTGGCAATTACAATCTTTTTCGTCCTGGCTACTGCTTTTTATGTTTTTCTTGCGCCCTTCTTGGGGAATACAGCCTTGGAATATGCTGCCATTGCAGTCTATTCTCCAGTGGTATGCCCCTTTCCTGGTGATTTTAAGATAATCTTTCATCAGGTGTTTGGATGGATATTTAAATGACTGCTTTTATTGATGTTTTGCAGGCCCTTGCAGTTTTCCTTCTCTATATTCGGTGCTCAGCTATTGACCCAGCAGATCCTGGAATCTTTGATACAAGTCGGAAGGTGATGCCTGAAGATGAAAAAGGGCATTTATCAGAGTCGTCATTGGCTCTTACATTAGGTCAGAGCAGGATCGAGCAGTCTCCAGGATTGTCAATCTCTGGAAGGAGCTCCTCTATAGCACAGCAGGAAAAAAGTTCGAACAAGTCTTCCAATGTTGAAGGAGGGAGAACAGGGGATGTGACCAGGCTTTCAGGGAGGCAGAATAGTTTGTGTGTTCTTTTGACTCGAGGATGCATGATGGGCTGGCTTGTAAAATATGATAACTGTAAGGAGGATGGTACAGAGCATCAGCCAGCTGCAGACGACGATGTGCTGTTTTGTACTTTGTGCAATGCCGAGGTGAAATTTTAGACTTTTGTAAATTCTTCTCACAGTCCAAATCTGCTGTTAAATCTTGGAGCTTGGAAAAGGTTGCTACAATTTATAATCTCGTGTTGCCTTGCACATTAATCTCTAACATCTTTTTCCTGCACTTGAGCTCGAAAAAACTTTGGCTTACAAATGCCTGAGGTTGCTCCTCTTGACATTGCAGGTTCGGAAGTTCAGCAAGCATTGTCGAACCTGCGATAAATGTGTTGACGGTTTCGACCATCATTGTCGGGTATGCCATTTACAAGTCTCACAGGCTCATGCTATCTATCAGCATGCATTGAAATTAAGAGGTTGTTTGTGTTATCTTACTTACGATCTGCTGATGTGGTGTGCTACAAATAAATTGATGTGAATTACTGTATGCAGTGGCTGAACAACTGTGTTGGAAGGAAAAATTATATCACTTTTGTCTCACTTATGGCAATATGCCTAGTTATGGTACGTGAGCATCTCCAGAAAAGATTGCCCTCAGTGCGAGTTCTGTATCAGGAAAAATTAAGTGCTGCTGTAAAGATCATCAAATTGGCATAATCAATATTAAGTCCTTTTTGTGGCTCTGCCAAGAAGTGTTTGATAATGTCTAGCTTGGAATTTAGATCATGTCTGTTACTGCTTTCGAAACATTACATGCATGATCATAGATTGACAGAAAGTGGTGCACAGCAAAATCCTTAACCCATTAAGACACTTCCAGAAATCTATTTTTTAAAGCAAGAAAGAGACTTCTATTAAGTATGAACAAAACTCGCGAGAGCAAGCTCAAAGTGGAAATACAAGCCACCGATTCAACCACGCACCTATGCATTTGGGGGTGTGCTCCTCCTCTTTAGCCTGCCTTCCTTAATCGCAGGGCCCCCTAACCCTGCTGTATTAAGTCCACCAATCCAAGGATTAGCATAACAGGGTAGGTGTCTCTTGGCTTGTAGAGGATGGATCAAACTTGCATTTGAGTCCATTGGCATAAGCAACAAGGAAAAGGGGGGAGGGGGGTGGGCAGCAGTTGCAATCCAACATGGTAACGTCACCATGTGCAACTTTTTGTCCAAGTCGTTACTTGCTTGTATTGGTGTGTAATTGTTTCTAAGCCATTTAAATGCCTTGGAATTGCTCATCAAGATGAGACTAGAATGAAATCCTTGTGCTCACAAGCTGTTGTAACTTGGATGAAGAGAATGAGGGCTTTTTTTTTTTGGCATTCTCCTTTAGTGCTAGCTTTTTGTCACCGCTGAGACCATTGTATAGATAAATGCTCACGTGTGTGACTGCGTGCATATGTATTTTTACTTTGGTCTAGTAGGGCACTGAGGATATCGGTGGGGATGTCATAGTAGCTAATCCCTGCTGTTTGTTATGGACCTTATGGTTTTTAACCTTGTTCATGACTATGTGAAGTTTATACACACACACACACACACACACACACACATATATACATAGAGAGAGAGAGAGAGATACGTACATACATACATGCATTTGTCATGATTGGAGTGTGGCTATCGGGGACAAGCGGTTCAAATGTGGATTTTGTATTGGCTCAAGCTTGTCAACTTGTTTGTAGCCCAAATAGAAGAATCAGTTTGCAAACTAACAGTAAAGTGGAGCTTCACTTTATAGCTAACTAGAAAAAAAGTTCTGGAGGGAAAACAGAAGGAGCAGACATTGGTTTACTTAAGGTGTAGACTCCAGCGTGGGCTGGAATCAATTAATTAGTCTCAAAAACCTCTTTTGATGCATAATAACAGTAGCACCTTAGTCATTTCGACTCCTCTTGGAAAAACATCACCAAGCATTAATTAGTTCACTATTACACACTTACTTACCTTTAACATTGTTTCTGCTATCAAACATCAAGACATTCCATCCTAGCAATATGTCCTTTCACTAGACACTCTCTAGGCTACGGCTTTGTAGACCTTCCAAGCAGCATATAGAACATATAAATCTGTTTTGCTAGTTTGTCTCAGGCATACATAATAGCCCATACATCCTAGGCGGTCCAAGTACTCTATTATGAATGCAAGCAATGGACACACAGATCGGGTAAGGTTATGTTCTCTCTGGTCTCCTAACTTCTGGGGTTTTAAAGCCTTTGACCCCCCAATGGTGAACCCCTACACATGAGACTGACAATTAATATCTAACTGAAACTGTGCAAGAAATTCATTTTTGCAAACACAGTCTATTTTAGAGATATAACCACTTGAATAACTTGATAAGAAAACTGAAAGTGCAAAAAATTGTGGATACGCTTTGAAGGATGGTACATCCAAACAACTTCTTGCTGTACAGTTGTTTACAAATTGCAAGGGAACAAATAGGTATTTGCACTTTTGTGCATAGATTATTTGATTTTGACAGGAAGTCGTGAAGACCAATCAAGTAAAATAGTATTACACTATTGCTTTGGAATGAGATTACAGCTTTCTTTTCACACAAAAAATATTTGGTTTGCAAGTATGAAGAAGCTCAACATGTCAAATTATAAACTGTTACAGACACTAATGGAAAGCAACATGGAAGTCTTCCAAGAACGAGACATACTGATAGTGGATGTCCAAGTGTGGTTATCGTTGCTGTATTGACAATTATGATACCTGACTTTTGCTATGTACTTGGTGTTGGAACCTCAAGCAAGTCACTACTCAGGAGCAAAGAGGTTATTGAGATAGCTAAGACAACTATGAATTAAGTATCCAAGAAAAGTTTTTGGTTACATGGATATTGTGACAGCGCTACCAAAGTGGTGTGCATTGACAAAAACAGGTCACGAAGAGTGGGGAAACAGGAGAGTAGAAGTGGTGAAACCCCCTGTCACCTCTGATGTTAGAGCTCAAAATCCCTTGCATGTGGATTGAGCACATAGATTTTTGGAACTTTGTAGCCATGTTAAAAGTGATAAAATGAGCTCTATGCATTGAAATCGGATTAGTAGATTGCTGCTACAGCAAGGCAAACACTCCCACTATATATGCCTTGCTCCTACCTGAAGTGTGTGTTCAGCATGATTATGGAGCTTGTTGATGATCGCTTTGAGGACTGATGAAGAGTTACACAACCAAGGAGGTACAAGGTTTGGATCTAAGGATTCTATCAATTCCATCTCATGGTGGCTATACATGGAGACTGGTTATTTCCTTTGAGGTCCCTACCTTCCCCTTGCAATTCCGAGGAAATAATCATTTCGGGCAGGGATGAGTCTCTCTCTCTCTCTCTCTCTCTCTCTCTCTCTCTCTCTCTCTCCCTCTTTCTGTCTCTCTCTCTCTCTTCCCCCTCCCTTTCCTGAAATCCCAGCCTGTGACGATGATTTCTGCAAACCTGACACCTGTACAGCCTCTTTTTACAGCCAGCCAAGCTAGTTGGCTCCAACCAGAAGGAAGTGTTGGACAACTGCAGAAAGGTTTCGGACATAGTACCATACATCTCTTTGTGAATATTGAGGTATCTAAAACAACTATTCACAGAGATGATATTCGTAATAGATGATCGATAAGCAGTTCTATTCCATAGACCTTGTTGGGTCTTCAGGGATCAATAAAATCTCTCTCTCTCGTCCCCCTTCCATCTCACCTTACTGCCCCTTTTCCAAATTTGGCCCCCTTACAGGTGGCTTCCAAGCATGCTCAGCATGACAGCTTCTATGACCAACAATATCAGAATGGTAGTTTTGGAGTGAATTGAGGTGGTTGGTTTGTCTGCTGACTTCTTTTGCTTGCTAATGCTAGGGATTCTAATGTCTATGAAATGAGATAGTGGCAGCTTGTGCTCCAAGATGTCTTATCTACTTTTCACAATGATGTTTTCATTCATGAATTTTCTACCTTTTGTTGTTTGAGCCTGGTGATATTCCATATGGGTTCCTCTTCAGTGGGTCATTCCTACATTTGTGAAGAAGTATTTGCTACTATATGAAGACCAAACTTTTAAGTACCTATGGCTCTCTGTTTCCGGTTGCAGCTTGTTCTGGATTGGAGCCTTGGATTGGCGGTGTTGGTGCGATGTTTTGTTGATAAGAGAGGGGTTGAAAGGCACATCATAGATAAGCTTGGGAATGGTTTTTCAAGGCCACCATTTGCTGTTGTGGTGGTAAGTCTTTGTGAGTAAGATGATTATACATTTGGAATCCTCTTTTTGTTAGCTACCTTGCCTTCTTGTCTCAAAATCGACTTGCTATCTTTTGCAGGCAATATGCACACTGATCCCTTTGTTGGCTACTATACCACTAGGAGAGTTATTCTTTTTCCACATCATACTGATCAGGAAGGTCTCTGTAGTTCTAACCTTAACCTGCTAGTTTACTTTTGGACGCATGCACGCACACACATGCATGTGCATGCATGCGCTGTGTGTGCACGCCCGCGCCTGTCCATATATCTAGAATTATAATTCGGAAAACTCAGCTTTCCAGCATACATTTTCATTGGCTTCTGGTTTTGCAGGGGATCACAACTTATGAATATGTAGTGGCCATGCGAGCACAAAGTGAACCTCAAGGAATTCCTGATGTAGAGCAACACAGCATTCCATCATCACCACCAAGTTCAACAGCAACAGGATGGAGTGGTGGTTCTAGCTCACTTGGTTTACAATATAGAGGAGCCTGGTGCACACCACCAAGGGTCTTTGTTGAGCACCAGGTAGGGTGCTGGTTTCTAAGCAAGGTTATGCTGGGTCCTCTTGACATCAGACTTTTATGAGAGTAACCTGAAGTCATGGGATGAAGAGGTGTGAGATTTGATTATGACTCGGAAGCTTTGAAGGGGCTTGTTTATTGAACGGTTATGTTTGCCTTCATGATGAATGAAGATTGGCCATCTCTGTTAAACATTCAGGAAGTAGAGTTAATGTTCAGGCCTACATGGGCATGCATGGTTCTGGTCTGTATGTGCAAGTGCATGTCCATACAGGTTGTGCAGATGCATGAGGGTATGCGCATGTGGACAGGTGCAGGTGAAGGTGGGTGATGGGGGGTGCATGTCTGTCAGTGTGATGAGATGGGTGGGGATGTTGTAGTAAATTAAGCTACTCCTTTGCATGAAGTAGTTAATACCATGTGATGACCATCGTAAGATATCAAGCGTAACTTTTGTAGGTTGTGGGTGGGCATGTTCTCAGATTAATCTTGTATTGTGTTCGTGTTGTGTTTGTGAAAAAATAGGATGAGATTGTTCCGCATTTGAGTCCAGGCATGGTTCCATCTACTGTGGATCCAGATGCCACACCTGCAGCTGGGAGGACAGAAAACAGAGAACAAAAGCGTGCAGTCAGGATCAGTGCATGGAAATTGGCTAGGTTGAATCCAATCGAGGCTGCAAGAGCTGCAACAAAAGCTAGAGAAAGCTCATCTGTACTGCGTCCTGTGGCATCACGCAACTTGGGAAGTAATGAAATAGGGTATAGTTCTAGCAGCAATGTTAGTACCCGAAGCAGCATGAGTGCAGATTATGGATTGATGGGCACTAGAAAGGAATTAAGACAGGATGTAGGATACTCGCCCAGGACAGCCTATCCTCCCAGTCGAGCTACGAGCAAGGATGAAGGTGATGCGGGGACTCTCAGCAGGAGCAGTTTAAGCAGTCCCGGCCATACCACTGCTAATAACTCAGTTGCATTGATCCCTCTGCCATTAGAGATGAGGATAGGGGACAGGGATACTCAGCCACGCCTTAAAGCTATAACTGACCATATGCAAGGACAGATGTCTTCTTCTGCGATGATTAATTTGGGCAATGCCAGGCACAGTTTACCAATATATCATGCCACTGTCTTATCTCAGTCATCCATTGAACACCCATCCTGGATTGGTGCTACTCCTGTCAGTGATGGGTATGAAGCTTCAAGTGGTAATGAGAGTATAGATGATGTGCAGAGGAATGATTTCTTGGTAGTGGATCCCCAATCAAAGCAGGATCACCTTGGCAGCAATGTGAGGGAAAGCAGGACTGCAGTTTACTGGGATCGTGCAGCAGGCAGGTTCATCTCTGTGCCTAATAGAAACCATCTCATCAGTATGTCAAATTTCCTTTCAGGGCAACCATCGGTTGATGCTCTAGCATCATCCACTGGCAGGGTTTCAGAGAACCCTGCCACAGTAAAGGAAAACACCAGGCAAGGCTCCTCTTCTGAAAGCTTATGTAATGCCCAGGATGGCTCCTCCAATAATCTAGCTTCCTTTGTTTCATCAGATAACCTTCTTTATAGTGGGACTTCAATCTTCTTTGGGGGCCCCCTAAGCGTGCCAGGCTCTAGGAGTGCCAAGAAGGAAAACTCAACAATTGCAACCATTGATGTTCCTGGAAAACCTTCAGTTGGCACCAGTGTTGCGCTTCCTAGCCAAAACAGTCAAGATAATCGGTCTCAACGTGGTTCAGCTATGCGTTCTCAGTCTCCTATCTTTCTTCCTCGATTCATGCAGACAGACTCTATGTTTTCTCGGTTTGCATCCTCGTGACAATACCTCTTTGATGTTGCTCACAATCTCTGCAGCTCCTCCCTTTGGGAAAAAACAACTTCTGCAGATCCTTCAATGGAAGGATGCTAGGGCATTGGAGGCATGTGAAAGTTCCAATTTGTCATATGTAGCCACTTGATCCAGTGATGCTAATCCCTGGACCGAGTCTATGTGCTCTGCAGTGGTGGTACTGCAGGTATTTTTGGGCAGTACCTTTATATGATGACAGTAAATTTGTTATGTGGCTCCATCTTACACGACCTTAAAGTACCTCATGTCTTAACTGGATCGACTGGTTAATTGCGAGCTAAATTTCTATGATGTTAGTCCAATCTTTGAAGCTTCTTGATGGAAGTGTACGACAATGATCAAATTCTGAAGATTCCCTGAAACTTCCACAGCTGATTTGACAGTAATGTACAAGATAGGAATCACTTATGATCGGCTCACCTATTTGCTCTTGGATTTGTGATAGGTTCAATTTGACATTAGAATAACCTGATTTGATTCTTAGATTGCTATCATGGGTAGGACAAATTTTATCTTTGGAAAGATGTAACTGTCTTGCAGAAGTACTGGAGAAGCATTCTATTAATGTTCATGGTATGGACAAAGTCCAGGGCACAGTGGGTGTAAACAACTCTTTTGTTTTAAAAGCTTGCCTACCGTTCTGGCTTTCTTTTCCTCAGTTTGTCATGATCACACTCATGTAGGTATGTATGATATCCAGGTACTTAGCGTGCAAGTGACAGAACATCCTTTACTTCTTTTGTTTGTTCTCCATTTCTATAATTCAATGACAATTGATTTTGTAAAGTTGCAGATTGAAACAACCTAGTAAAAGTCGTCTGGAGACTTCCACAATCTGCAACAGGTTTCCAACTTCCAGTTGAATCTTGTCTTTCTCTCTCAGCATAGTATAGTACTCAGCAAGGACCTTAGCACCATGCCCTTTGCTCCAGCCCTTTGTGGCTTGTATGAGTTTTTTCCCCTTTTTGGTGTTTTTTGCACTTTCTCCCATGGGCCCGAGGCCTCCCCCGGACGTTACTCTCTCTCTCTCTCTCTCTGTGGCCCATACCTCTCCCGTCGGCCGTACTTCCGTACCTCCCGTACAACAGTTGTCAGCACCTTGTCTCGCCGTACGGTCGTACAACGCCCCGTACCTCCGTACAGCCTGCACTGCCTTTCGACTAGGGCATCGCCAGCAGCGGCGCCCTCTTTCCTACAACCCTAGGCTGGGCTGACCCCCTAACCCAGCTTAGGGGTTAGCTTCAACAAGGGGGTTTCTCAGACTTATGCAGGCCAATATGGAGTTTCCCAAGACTAAGTTGTTTGCGTCTACCCCAACCAGTAAGCCTTCGTACTCCCCAGTCACACCTAGCCCTTCGCGTTGACATTCAAAAGAAAGTTGGATCAGATCCGCAGGAATAAATTTACTACTTACAGCAAGAAGTTAGAGAGCTCAGGCTTATGGTTGCAGCTCTTGGAAGAAAGGTGAAGGAGATGGAGAGTAAGGACAAGCAGGAGATCATTGCAGAGGTCATGGAAAAATGCAGCACCTCTCCGCCAACACCAACGCTTGTTTCTACGGTCAAAGAGATGATCAATACTCAGGTTAGCTCAGCCAAGGAGGAGATGGCTATTGTGGCCAGCAATAAAATTAATAGAGCAGATCTCTATGCAGAAGTTAAAGAGCAGGAAGCAGTAGTAAATAACAAGAAAATATTACGCATTGGGGGACTGCCCAAGGATTGCTTTGGCTGCTCTAGTGAGGATGTAGATTGCATAGAAGATGATAAGATAATATGCCTTTGAAGAATATACCACAAATTGAATGGGATGAAACGCATATTAGCTACATCGCTCGAAGGGAACACAAGTGCAGGTTTACTTCAATGAAAGGACAGAGAGAGTCAATATCCTCTGACAGACAAATAAGGTGAAGGGTACAAAGATACGGATATCTGAGGAGCTCACCCCGACTCAACTCACACAAAGGACTAGTGAACTCACCAAAGTCAAGGATGCACGAAAAGCTAAAAAATGGGCAGTCTACCGAGACGGAATAGCATTAATTTGAGATTTCAAAGCTAAATCTCTGGACACTCGAAATGAAGTGACCCATCCTCCCAAAATGAAAGAAATGGTCCACAAATGATTTCCATTTTAATTTGGAAAATAGAGGTTCAAAACTATTTACACATAACCTCAATTGTTGAGGTTAGGGCTTCCTAGTGTCCCACAATATGCAAACCTTGTTTTCATTCGTGGAGATTTTCGGCTCCACCAACACCTCGATAGTATGCATAATAATTCTTGGATGACATTTGGGGATCCACCAACACCTCCACAATAGTATGCATAATCATTTCCACATAGTTGATAGAAAGTCCACAAACCTCTACCCAAATAGAGCAAGCCTAGTGTAACATATCTCGATACTCTACCATAGGGTGCCAAGGTACCACATGCACCAACTATCCATCCAGAAACAATGGAACTTTTTGCAAAACAACAAATCAAACTTTTGTGGACAAGAATAGAACCTCATAGAATCCTCTGGGTTGCCAAAGAGTTTCTCCACAAAATCACCACTTACTAAATAATGGAGCCAACTTATAATCCTATTGAAGAACGGAATTATCTAGTAAATAAGAAAATTGCAGTCTTATTATGAAGAACGAAATTCATCCAGTAAAGAAGAAAATTGCAGTCTTGTTGAAGAACAGAATTCATCTAGTAAAGAAGAAAATTGTAACCTTGTTATGAAAGGATTCCACTTCCTCAAATTGCC